>NC_133698.1:13344404-13759404 GCF_048934315.1 Petromyzon marinus
TGACACCGCTGGTACCAGTCATCGGCAAGTCCACTCAGCTCCACATCCTCCTGTACCACATCAATCCATCTCTTCTCCAGCCCGTGCTGCGCCCGTTTAGCTCCCCCCCTCCCCCCCGATCCGGCCGAACAAAAGCTGTTTAGGCATGCAGTTTCTGGGCACGCGGGCTACATGACCCAGCCAACGCAGCCTTGCCTGCCGGAGGAGCTCACCGATGGGACCCTGCCCAGATCTTTCAAGGACATGTGAGCTCCTCACGCAATTCAGCCTGGTTAAACCTAGGATGGATCGTAGGCAGGCCAGCCTAAATGTGTCTAACCAGCGAAGATGCTTCATTAGGGGGGTCCACGTTTCGCAAGCGTAGAGAAATGATCGTGGCCGAGAAGACCTAAAGCTTCGTGCGGCGCGACAGACCAAATAGCTTCCACACAGCGTTACGCAACCGATGAAAAGATAATGCCACTCGACTGATTCGGAGTGAGACCTCTGCTGTCAAACCGGAGCCGGTCATGAGCATACTGTCCAGGTATGGGAAGCTCTCCAGTCTCTCCACAACTGCCCCATCACCAATTGGGAGTCATGGGGGTGGAGTGCCCGATGGTACAAAATACCCAAGCAGGTGCTTAGTTTTGGTGGGGCTGATGGTAAGTCCCCACCTCTTAGTGGCAAGCTCCAGGTTCAGCAGCAGCGCCTCCAACTCCTCCTCTGAGTGAACAGCAATTACCAGATCATCGGCATACATAACATGGTTGAGCAATAGAGAGCCATTCCTTGACCGCACATGGGCATCGATCAGCCTCCCATTGTATCTGTACCAGATGGAAATTCCTCCGGTACAGCTATTGAAGGCTTCACGAACTACGTGGTCGAAATAGATGTTAAATAATGTTGGAGTCAGATGACATCCCTGTCGCACCCCAAATTGAAAAGGGAATGGCTCCGACTCCTGGCCACGTAGTTTTACCCGGGCCCTCTCACCATCATGAAGGTCCTTAATGATCGTGGGCAGTGGGTCAGGGACTCCGAAAGCATGAAGAACAACCCAGAGCCTAGGCCTACTGATAGTATCATAGGCTTTACCAGGTTAATAAAGCAGAGATGTAGGTCTTCTTGGAATTCCCTACACCTCTGCTGTAGCAGACGGACAGAAAATATGGCATCTGTGCAGGACCGCCCTCTGCCCAAAACCACATTGGGGCTCCGCAAGCCTCTCCTCAGCGTGCCTGGCAAGGCGATGTTGAATAATCCTTGCCAGGACCTTTCCCGGCACACTGAGGAGTGAGATGCCCCTGTAGTTGTTGCAGTCTGTGCGGGCCCCCTTCTTAAAGAGGGGAACCACCAGGGCATCCTTCCAATCCTGTGGTCCAGACTGTTGTTATGATGTCATGTAGGGCAGTCTGTGCACAAACGTCACCCTCCCTCAGCATTTCGCTTGGGAGATCATCTCTGCCTGGTGCCTTTCCTGGTCTCAGGCTCTGGATGGCACCTCAGCCAGCCACTCACAGGGGGTGACTTCTTCTTCCAATATTGAGGCACCGCAGCCTCAGCAGGGTCATCCCCACTTTGTCCCACGATGTTTTCCAGGCCGAGGAATTTTCCCTCCCCCAGGACCTCACAGAAATGCTCAGCAAATCTGGAAACCTGTTCCTGGGGGTCGGAGATTGGATCACCGTTTTTTCCCCTAATGATGGTAATAGGTTTGGCGCTGCAGGTTACTTTTTTGATGGAGTTAAATAGAGATTTGTGATCGCGGGCCACTGAGGCAGACTCCATCTCCTCAGCAACCCGCGACCACCACCCATCCTTGCAGCGCCTCACGGCTCTCCGAACCTCCGAGCGAAGGCTGCGGTAAGCCTCCTCATTCTCTGAAGTGGGATTCTGTAGCCGATGACAGTGGGCCTGGCGCTTTTTCTCAACCATCCTGAACGCCTCCTCTATCAGCCAGGGTCTCTGGGGAGGTCTGGACCGCGTACCCAAAGCAGGCATTGCAGCTGCATGAGTCACAGTCCTAAACCTCGCCCATTTACCCTCGACATCAGGAGGAGTCGGGGACGATGCCAATCCCAGCCGCAAGCGATGATGAAATTCTCGCTTGCAACTTTCATCAGATAAGTGAGACCAGGCCACTTTAGGTTGGAATGAGGTCCTGGGTGTACACCCACCACCGGAGTGGAAGAATAGAAGGCGCATCTTACAGATGACTAGTCGATGGTCATAGGGCAGATCAGCTCCACGGTAAGTCCTAGTGTAAAGGACATGGGCTCGCATCCGCTGTTACATCACTATGTAGTCCAGCAGATGCTCTTGATTGGACCCTGCATGCATCCATGATGTTGTGTGGATGCGCCGATGCCAGAACAGCATGTTGGTAACTACAAGCCCATGGGCTGCACAAAAATCTAGCAGCCTCCTACCGTTGTTATTGAGCTGATCTGGCCCATGTCTTCCAATCACTCCAGACCAGGTGCTAGCATCATGACCAGCTTGGGCATTGAAGTCACCCGACAAGATGACTATTCCAAGGTGCCACTTTAGCCAGCACCTGTGACAGAAGGTCATAGAAGGCATCTGACTCATCGGCCTTGCCTGCATCCCTCCAAGGATGTTCGTTTTCGGTGGGGGCATAAGTAACGACGACCACCACTCCTCACCTCTGGTTTATGGGAAGGCGAGCCCAAAGTATCCTGGAGCTTACAGCTTCCCACACCTCACCACCACGCTCCCACGCCCCCTTCATTCTTTTGTGTCAAAGAAGAAGAGTCACACCCTGTTGTTTGGCAGTCTCCTGCCCCGAGTAGAGGACTGTCCACCCCTCATGGTGGACCTCCTGAATACCACAGAGATCCAGGCGGTACCGATCCAGCTCCCTAAAGAGGAGTGGCAGCCTCTCGTCCACAGTGAGCGTTCGAACATTCCACGTGGCCATCCGAAGTGGCTTATTGTTGCTTCTGGAGGAGCCCTGAGGGTAAGGATTCAGTCTCCTGGCTCTGCCAAATGTGGTTTGGCCAGGAGACGTCATAGACGCCTGTCCCACCGGGGCCTCCGGCACAAGCTTAATTAAAGTTTGAAATCGTGGTTTAGTGGTAATTCATTAAAGGTTGATGGGTTACCAGCCCTTCGCACCCGTCCAGAGCCCGCAATTGGCCGCTGTGGTGGTCACAAACGCCATGAGGGGAATGGCCAATCTAAATTGGCCCTCCCCCCACGGCACTGCTCACCACAGCGTTGCCGTCCGGCACCAACGAGGAAGTAGGGGGTTGTTTTTGTCAGACTACTTACCACCTACCCACTCACCAGCTATCCACCTACCCACTCACCAGCTATCCACCTACCCACTCACCAGCTATCCACCTACCCACTCACCAGCTATCCACCTACTCACTCACCAGCTATCCACCTACTCACACACCAGGTATCCACCTACTCACTCACCAGCTATCCACCTACCCACTCACCAGTTATCCACCTACCCACTCACCAGCTATCCACCTACCCACTCACCAGCTATCCACCTACCCACTCACCAGCTATCCACCTACTCACTCACCAGCTATCCACCTACTCACACACCAGGTATCCACCTACTCACTCACTAGCTATCAACCTACCCACTCACCAGTTATCCACTTACTCACTTACCAGGTATCCATCTACCCACTCACCAGCTATCCACCTACTCACTCACCAGCTATCCACCTACTCACTCACCAGGCATCCACCTACCCACTCACCAGCTATCCATCTACCCACTCACCAGCTATCCACCTACTCACCAGCTATCCACCTACTCACTCATCAAGCATCCATCTACCCATTCACCAGCAATCCACCTACCCACTCACCAGCTATCCACCTACTCACACACCAGGTATCCACCTACTCACTCACCAGCTATCCACCTACCACTCACCAGGTATCCATCTACCCATTCAACAGCAATCCACCTACCTACTCACCAGGTATCCACCTACCTACCCACTCACCAGCTATCCACCTACCCACTCACCAGCTATCCACCTACCCACTCACCAGCTATCCACCTACCCACTCACCAGCTATCCACCTACCCACTCACCAGCTATCCACCTACCACTCACCAGCTATCCACCTACTCACTCACCAGCTATCCACCTACTCACACACCAGCTATCCACCTACCACTCACCAGCTATCCACCTACCCACTCACCAGCTATCCACCTACCACTCACCAGCTATCCACCTACTCACTCACCAGCTATCCACCTACTCACACACCAGCTATCCACCTACCACTCACCAGCTATCCACCTACCACTCACCAGCTATCCACCTACTCACTCACCAGCTATCCACCTACTCACACACCAGCTATCCACCTACCACTCACCAGCTATCCACCTACCCACTCACCAGCTATCCACCTACCACTCACCAGCTATCCACCTACTCACTCACCAGCTATCCACCTACTCACACACCAGCTATCCACCTACCACTCACCAGCTATCCACCTACCACTCACCAGCTATCCACCTACCACTCACCAGCTATCCACCTACCCACTCACCACTCCCCCCGCCCAATACAACTATCGCATCACCCCAGCCTCCACTCCCGCCTCTGCTCCCACCACTCCAACGCAACTCACCAACATCACCCGCTCGTGTCTGCAGGTGATCCCCTCTCTACTCTACCCCAGCTGTCATGCTAAGTGCTAAGCTCGGGCGAGAGAGAGTGACACACACACTACTGTTACCAATAATTCGTTAATTTCATCAAGGGTAATTCCATCACATCTGTGGCCACGCCATGGTTCGTGGCCATAGAAATCGCCCCCCTCTTGCTTGAGAAAAAAAAAAACCTCCCTCCCTCCCACCACTCCCAGTCCTACACCCCCCCCCCACCCCCCCGTTCGTCCTCCCTCCGTTTAATTCAATTGCCAGACACATTGTTGGCTCGGTGCACGGGGCCTACTCGCTGTTGCATTGCTCAGGGGGTGGGGGGGGGGGGGGTTAAGAGAATGAACACGCGCGCTAATGTCAAGAAACGATTAACAGCCCTCGCGTGTTTCCGGGTTGTTGTTATTGTTGTTGTTATTGTTGTTGTTATTGTTGTTATTGTTGTTATTGTTATTGTTGTCGATGACATTGGTGAAGGTAATGGACGTACGAGCACAGCAAGATCAGGAACGGCGTTTCCGACGAAACATCGCATCCTGCAAAATATTCTCCACACTGCCAAGAGGAATCGTGTTGTGTCTTCAGGCGAGGGCACCTCCTCGCTGATTAATCCAATCGGCTGCACACTAATGCAGCGATCGTTCATAGACTTATTGTTCAAACGATTAAGCTACATTATTATTCATTCGTAATTGATGTTTGCATCAACAGTGTTGCGTGTGGATTGCTCTCCAACGTACCCCTGTTGCCAAAGCAGGACTCACGCGATTGGTCACCGCGTGGTAACGTTTTGGATCGGCTGTGTCGGGTGGAGGAGGGTGAGCGACATACGGTACTCACGCGCCGCTATTACATCAATTATGAATTGTGCTGTTGGGAGAACGAAACAAAAAACTCCCAAAAATGAATCCTCTATTTCAGCAGACAAGCCGTATTCATGCAGCTGGAACATGATACAACTAAAATATTGACATCGGTGATATTTCGCATGCCAATAATGTCCTCGCTTTTTTTTTTAAGAAAGCCAACTGAACAAAATGTTTCATATTCATCCTCCATCTCAGGGACAAAATAAATGTTGTTTTACTTTTTAGTGAAAAGGGGAAAAGAATGTGGACCTGCGCAGAGCTTTGAATTCACTGACGTTAAACTGCTTCACTCGTGTGTGTGCATGTGTGGGTGTGCGACATCCACTGATCATACGTACAAACATTTATGTATATTGAACTTATTTCGCACCGTACATAGCCAACCATGCGAATCGGATGTTCCTGGCCCAATGACTCGCTTTCAATCTAACCAGCTCAAACTCGGTTGCTATGAGATGTTAGCTACCTCGCCTAGTATACAGGAAGTCGCGGGTTCGATCCCGACCCTAACGCCTGTATATATGGAGTTTGCATGGTCGCGTGTATTTTTCTCCAGCTCCTCCGGTTTTCCCCTCCACATTTAGAATCAACATCACGCGTTTAGAGTAATTGGCTGCTATATGTTTCCACGTGATAAGCCACTTTCGTTGAGCTGTCATTTGTGGCGAGGTCGCTTCTGAAAAAGAGTTACGTAGCTTTAAGTGGTAAATAAAAAAAATAGTATATCGTTTTATAAACTCTACTCCACGAAGCGCCATTCGCACAAGAACTCACAGCGCTTAACACAACAACCGCAAAGACTTGTTCCCTCGAACGTGATGTTTAAAACAACTGCGCAGGATTCAAAATCAGAAATTTTATTTAGACCGTCGGAGGAATCCGATGAGCCATGAAGCTCTTTTTCGCCAGATGTCCAGGAGGGACGCGTCAAGCGAGTTCCATCAACAAGCAACATAAGAGCAAGATAGAGAACGGCTGAAGCCCAAGTCGCACAAGATCAATAAATAGAAATAAAGTTTAGGCGCACACATTGCACAAGCGCATACATTCCCATCGATTTGTCATCGCCGAGTGCAGCCCTCCGCCCGTGTTATCGTTTCGTCACCGCTGCCTTAGGTGACGATGTCCAACGTTTTTTTTTGTTTTGTTGCTGTACCGTAACGGGAGCTCCTTCAGGAAACTTCGCTCCACGTGGAGCGAAAACGTCGAAGGCCGCGCCGGACGACTCGCGCGAGGGAACGAGCAGAGAGCCACGTGCGGAGGGAGAGCTGATCGTTCGAACATTTCGTTACGAGAATTCAAGGAACCTTGGGTATTTGTTATGAAATGAAGCAACAAAATAACTTTCGTCAGACTCTTTGGCAAAAACCCACGATCTCATCACTTAAACCGATACTGATGTGTTCTCTTCCCTGAAGATTATATCTAACAACGGCCTCTATGGCCAACAAGTTATATAACATGCGGGAAAAGTCTGGATTATTTAAACCGGGGATGGGTCTACTTATTTTTATATCTGTTGGCCAACAAATTGAAGAAAAAGCATGTATCCCTTTTGTTTTCAATTAAATGCACCGTGAGTGACCTCTCCATCAGCATCTATCCCGGGGAACGCGAGACACCGTCAACCTGTGTTTTTTAACATTCCCCACGCGTTTTCGTTCAGCGACGGCGAGGCCCGGTTCCTCCGTGCGGCACAGCGCGGTCCGCGACCCTCCGGGCGTCATCCGCCCTCTGCCACCTCTCGCGAAGCTGCACGTCCGGAACAAAAATGGGCCAATGCACCCAACATCCAGCAAAGATAAAAAGAAAATTCCCCATTTCAAAAGATGGATTTTTTTTTTTAAGCGCGTGATCTCAAACTGGAGGGCGGGCAATTAACCGCACCTCCGATTGGCACGTTGGGCCACGTACGGTGCAAAAGAAGTTCAAGGTACGTCGCGTGCGACGTCTACGGATGGGCTGGCTGCATCGCAGCATCATGCAAAGCGTCCTCGTCTTTCGCTTTCCCTTTCGCCACGATCATCACGAAGCGCCGTTGACATGAAGGCCTCCCCGTGTCCTTGACGCTCACAGAGACTGATGAACCGCAGATTCCTCAAAGCACACGGGTCAGTGGTGAGTTGGTGAATGGGGACCGGTTTAGACAGCACTCGTCAATGTTGTGAGCCACGGCCGCGAATTCAACTCAGGTGGGAAGGGTCGCAGCGCGGCCCGCTGACCACTGAGCCGTCACCACCCCGCCCGCTCTCTCGACACACACACACTACACACACTACCATCATTATCCCACAATATCATCACTGGTGCTGCTTTCCATTTAGTTTGTTGACCTTCCCCCACACCTCCCATTAGCCACGGCTGACTACGTACGGTAGGAAAGAAGTTCAACGTACAATGCCATCGGTCGTAAGCACGGCCTGTGATTCTGCATTGTTACTCGAGAACCAAAAGCAGTGCGATGGTCGAGGCGACGTAGCAGGCGGCTGTGAGGGCCGAGGCAGTGGCGACAAAAGCAGCACCACCAATATCACCACCACCATCATCACCACCACTATCATCACCATCACCATCATCACCACCATCACCACCACCATCACCACCATCACCACCACTTTCACCACCATCACCACTATCACTACCACTATCATCACCATCATCACCACCATCATCACCACCATCATCACCACCACTATCATCACCACCATCATCACCACCATCACCACCATCACCACCATCACCATCACCACCATCACCACCACTATCACCACCACCATCACCACCATCACCACCACTATCACCACCACCATCACCACCATCACCACCACCATCACCACCATCACCACCACTTTCACCACCATCACCACCACCACTATCACTACCACTATCATCACCATCACCACCACCATCATCACCAACATCATCACCACCACTATCATCACCATCACCACCACCACCATCACCACCATCACCACCATCACCACCACCACTATCACCACCACTATCATCACCATCACCATCATCACCACCATCATCACCACCACCACCATCACCACCATAACCACGAAGAGTACAGATAAATAAAACCCTACCTTCATGAACCTACACAGCGGTTCCATAACGGAGGTTCTCGCGATTATGCTGCTGCTGCTCGGCGGCTCCCCGAGGCGTTCCCGGTGCGATGTTCCGACGTTTCGCTCCACGTGCCGAAGGCAGAGCTTTCTTCCTCCAAGGCCGTACAGTTGTATATTGTTAGCGAGCTGCTATTAAGGCCAGCGCAGTGCACGCGGAGAGCAAGCGGCGTGGTCCGCACTTTCCCCTGCCAGGCGCCTTCATCTCCCCAAAGCTGATGTTTACACTCCGTACCAAGGGGAGACCCAGTCCTGGTTTAGAGATCACTTGCCAATTATGGTTAGCTAGGAGGTTAGCCGGGGGTCGGATTACATCACAGTTCGTAGCGCAGTGTACGAACCACGACGCTACTGCTCCCCTAACGGGGAATGCACTCACACCACAGCACCATCACCGGCACAATCATCGATCTTCTGTAAGCAGTCATCAACATTACCACGGCTTCTGTGGCAAACCGTAGTTGAAAATAATCAACAGGAGGGGGCCGGGTGGAGCAGGGCTCAGAGTGCTGAGCTGGCAACACCGAGATTGTTAGCCGGGTTAATTGCGCTGGCACCGGGTTTTTCAAACATATCGCGTTGACCGTCTCGGCCCGGTCACCAATAACTGCGCGCACAAATCAAACATCAAATTAACTTTGGTCCTGCACGCAATTTGGCTGAGTTGCAGCTCTTGGAAATCAACATATATTGAGTTCGACTGCTGCACGGCGAAGCTCTCACATGCAGAGTGGGTGAGGAAAAGTGCTGCCCTCTACTGCGTGAGGACGCAAGGTCACGGGAAGGGATCTCCAACGGGAGCTCTGCGATGTCTCCGTCCCTTTGGCCATTCTCTAACACGGAGAGCTACACTGCTGTGCGAGGCATTCCGATGGATGTATCGTCTCATGCATGGCACGCGACACCGATAGCACAATAAGAACATCATTGGCGATAAATGACGAATATGTATATGTTTATCAAGGCACGCATACATACACCCGCAAACGCATATTCACACGTGCTCCCCGAATCAAAGACAGATGTCCAGGCATCTGGCGAGAACTCCTGGAAACTTTAACAAGTGAGACATTCTACAAAATCCCACCAGTCCTCCTGCTCCATTAAAGCCACACAGGTAAAACAGACGCTACTCTTTACCCCACTGATTCGATTTTGCCTCCTCGCCATTCAAACGAATTGTTCCAGACAGGGGATTCATTGCAGCCCGATCTGTCCGTATCGGCGACCACGTATGGCACACCACATCTAGTATACCTTTCGCGATAGCTGTGACTACTACGAGTCACGTGCCACCAACTTTAGTCTACCAATTACTGGGAAAATGTTCAGTAGACAGAAAAGCAGTGGTTATGCCACTGTTGAATATCTCAGAGAGACTGATTGATTTGAATAAACTTTGCTTGTGCTAATTTATAGCCAGGTGAGCCGGACATTCCATGGTCGATGCGCTTACCATCTACACGACAGAAGCATGTCAGATAGTGGGCCGGACCGCTGGTTAGATCTGGAGGTGGCACTGAACCAGTAGTCACAGCCCTAGCGAGAGGTATTCTGGATGTGGTGCGCCTGGAACGGGAAATATGTTCTGAGGTTATCCGCCCGGCTGGAACGAGGCCCCAAGAGTGACATCAGTAGCTCAGGATTCGCTGCAATCATTGCAACGAGATGAGTGATGCCACACATTTATTCAGCTCGGTAGTAGCTTCAATATTAACTTGTTTAACTTCGTTTCGTGGATGTTTCCCGAGAGTCCAATGGGAACATTTCGCTCCAGGATACCGACTGACCAGGTGTGTGTGTGTGCTCTACGGTGGACTCGAGCCACGGACTTCAATGCCCGGTCAGCGTTTTTTACTTCACCGTTTTTTGTCGACATCAGCAAGGCCGCACCACACGCGCGTGCGTGCGCACGCACGCGCTCGCACACGCACGCGCTTGCACCTGGTCCCTCAGTAGGAGCCGCGTGACAACAAAATAACAG
Organism: Petromyzon marinus; assembly: GCF_048934315.1. Classification (NCBI taxonomy): domain Eukaryota; kingdom Metazoa; phylum Chordata; class Hyperoartia; order Petromyzontiformes; family Petromyzontidae; genus Petromyzon; species Petromyzon marinus. The sequence goes on from NC_133698.1 coordinate 13,355,049, forward strand.
CCTCCCGTTGCCATGGCAATGCTGGCAAAAACTCAAAAGAAAGTGGCCCCCAATCTCCATTAGGGAGATAACAGTCGAGGTTTATTTTTTAGTTCGCTTAATTTGCCAATCCCGAGCACTCAAAGGCAGGCTGCTCCGACAACACTTTTAATGAATCACGCATTCGGTAAACACTAGCACCTGTATTTTCTCTCTCTCTCTCTCTTTCGTCGCCCCCACGTTTAATGGTTTGTTTAGAACCCCATGTGTTTTGTAACTAGGACCAGTGCTCGCGGCCAGGCAAAAAGCTGGACCGGGGGGTAATGAAAAATACATCCTCGCATGAACCTTAGCGCTGGAAAGGGCATTGAGTGAGCATACCTTTGAATTCTTGCGGAATGATCTCAGGAGCCTGTGGTGCTGGCGGTGTTGGTTTCACGTGAGGCTACCAAGGCCTCTAATTGCTGCCCCTTGGAGCGACCGAGCGTTGCTCGCCCACAACAGAGGCTGCCGCCGCCACCACCACCGACACCACCGCATCAGCAGCAGCTGACCTTGAGCATCGCGATCGTTGAGACTCGTACCAGCTGCAGAGGGGTTTTTTGTGGCTGTGTTGTTACGGCTGTCTGCAAGATCGGATGACTTTCGTATATTAACATTATACATTCTGCTTTAAGACCAATTTAAAAAGTTTTTTGTGGGATTTGTCAGATTTTGTTATTGATCATTCACATCGTGTAATCATGTGCATGCGTCTCCGTACTGACAAAGGTGATGTCACCCAAAACCACGTGACGCTCCTGTGGGTGGCCAAACAAGAGAAGTGACGTAATGTAGGTGGCAGCATTGACGCCATACATTCGGTTGAATCCGAAACAAAAGAAACGTTTTGTATCATCCGAATTCGTCGTAGCTAGGCTCAATTTTCTGAAGTTTCTCGATTCATTCGAAAATCGAGGAACACGACCCACCCGACTGTCCGACGTTTCTTGGGGGAGGGGAGCGAAATGTTAGACATCGTGCCCACCATCGATCAGTGCAACCCAGAAAAGCTCATTGGAGAGTTGGAATATTCCACGAGTGTGCTGGTAAAAAATTATCACGTCCCAGACAGTATGCGAATAATTAATACGATTTTAAGATTTAAAATATATATTTTAATTACAATTATTCAAAATTGTTTCGTTACTTTTCATATTTTTGTTTGTGCGCTCTTAAATATCTGTAATTTGTTTGTTATCGCGATAAGTCAAGAAATATCAAAGTCTGTGCTCTCCTCCATGCCTGGGTCAAAAGTGGTGGTGCAATGTCCTGGCCCAGCCTGGCCCGAAAAACTCACTAAACAAAAAACGGATTATTTTTCACAACCATATGTGATCGTGCTATCGGCATCGTGTATAATAATAATACAAACGCAGGCTGCTGGCAGGGCTATGACCCAAGATTCACCTCTGGCCTCCTAAGCCCTAGGGCCTGTGGGGGCAACACAAGGCTACAGGAACACAGCATCGCCGACTGCAATGCCTCGGGGCCAATCAGAGAGCTCACTGCGTAGCCATGGGGGCCTGCAGAGCCCCCCAGATCGTGTGTCCCAGACAGGCAGGTGTAACAAGATTTAAAGCCCTCTAATGAGCACAACATGAGGAGTCTTCTGCACAGTGACGTCAGAGCTGGCATTTTAATGGCGAGCTCCAACTCGGCGTGCCATTAGGTTTTATTTAATTATTATTCTTACCACGACCATTTACCACCCCCGCCACCCCCTCCCCGCACCAGAGAGTTGCCAGTTCATCACTTGCTAGTCGAGCCACAGGTCGCGTGTGGTGGGGTAAAGTGTGGGTACTACCATCTGTTCCACGACGTATGGTCGACGTTGAAGAGCAGGCCAAAATATCCTCCCGAGAGGAGGCTCTCTCGAACTCCGTCTAGTGGAGGTCCTTCTGCCAGTCAGCAGTGGAATGAGCAAGCAGATTGCAGCGCTGCACCTTTACCTGCAGAGCACGTGACTGCGGGATAGACGATCGATCACCTTTTTGCTCATTATCATTCGTCACCAACGCGCACTGACCAGTGTGGTGAAGTATGGTCAAACACAACCCTACTGGACCCGCACAGCATTGGGACGAGTCTCACCCATCCATCATTCATCGAGTGCCAAAAAACGACTCTCTGTACCTCTACAGTATATTTATACTGCTGTTAATAGTTATTATTTGTTAATTTTGTTGCGTGAGGTTTATTTTTTTCGGTTACGGGGTGTGCCAAGCAAGTGTTCTGCCAGCGATTGATCAATATATATCTCTCCCGCCGTCTCGTCCCTCGCCAACCCTGACACCTCCGCGTGAATAACGACGGTGTTCCACACTCCGTTGTTTTTAGTCTCCAAACCGGACGACACGTTTATGTCACGTTTTGGTGATTAACAGCGAGAAGGCACGGTTGACTTATTTTTTTTCTGGGTGCCATTGCCAAGACGGAGTGCTACCAAAGGAAGCGAAACCCAATCGGCTCGGCCAGTGAGACGACTCAAAGAAATGTTGTCAGTTGGCGGGGTGAGAGGGGGAGCACGAGGATTCGTCACGGGGCGCCCCGTGGCGACATGCAGGCGGTTCCTCCTCCTCCTCGCTTGGGAGAGAACGAGAGGGGCCTGCGCCGTGGCCAATGATGATGAAGGATCTCGTTTTGGCACGCGGGTGGGTGTCACGGTGGTCGCGGGGACTCATGAGTTGGAATGAAGTTTGAAGCGAAATCTTAGAAGTGGCCGGAGAATTGCGACAAACGCCGGCGCTGTCTTTATTCCCGTTCAGAAACAAAAATAAATTTGTTGCGAAGAGAACACATGTGGTTCTCAGCCCGCGCGGCGTGAGGTGGTGCTGCTGCTGCTACTTGGTTTACTTTTCGTTTTTTGTTTGTGTGTGCGTTTGTTTTTTTAACGGGGTTATTTTAATGTTTATTTTATATACGTATAGCAAAATATACGCGTCATTTTTTTTTTACTTTTAATTTTAAAACATCGTAAGTGTTTTTTTTTTTACCTTGGGGCACCACCCTAATTTATTCCGAGGCCTTTCGTGAATTTTACAAGAACATAAAGTACCGTGCCCAACGTTTGCAGCCTTGACGACGATGAATCGCCATTGACATAAATTAGCAGAGATGGCTAGGTGGCTCCAGCGGTCAGGGGTCACTGCTTTTAACTATTTTTTATATTTTACAAGGTAAGGCCCACTGAGCTGTATAGCTCTTTTTTTAGAAGCGATCTGGCCACAACGAAATGGCTTATCACGTGGACATTTATATCAGCAGCCAAATATTCTCTACGCGTGTTGATAAGTGTGGAGGTAAAAACCGGAAGACCCGGATAAAAATATACGCGACCACGGGGAGATAGAAAACACTCAAACTCCAAATATACAGCAAGCGACAGAGGTCGGGATCGAACCCAAGGCCTCCATGCATAGCAGGCAAGGTAGTTAACATCTCACCACCGCGGCGCCCACTGAGCAGTCGAAACAATGCGACAACTTTGATTCGGGAATACTGCCGATAACTTCCTGATACCCCCCCACCCCTCCTACGTAAACATTGTTATATTGTGTTTAATCTCAGTGAGCCACAAACTGAGGCAACCCTCCTACCGATTACAGCAGCAAGAACCAGCAGCGATGTCTGCTTAGAACCAGGTTGGACCAAGTCAGGGTCTCACGGATGCCAGAGTGAGAAGAATTTGAGATTATATCAGAGTCGGTCAAATATTGGACTCTTGCCAAAATTTAAAAAATGCAAAAACTAAAAATGAAAGGAGGCCGGGGTGAGATTACGGAGAGGGTTTAGGAGTCGGACTCGTGTCCGATTGTTTGGTTTATTTTGGGCTTAGGTCGAGCCTGAGTCCCGTTGGACAGCGTGCTCCACTCTCTCACAGTTTGGCCTTTTCAACGTCGTTGTTTGTTGTGAAGTTTCGGTGCGGCGAAGCGCTGCCACACGCCGACTCTGGCCTCCTGGGATTCTGGCACTGCAATCCAGACAGCTGTTTATCGAGGCTGGCCGAAAGGAATTCTTTTCTTTCCCTTTCACCGTTGGCGGCCGTGAAGAAGATAATCGGTAGGTCAACGGGGTCAGCAGCGGTGTCTGGGCGCGGACGATTTTTTTTGTTCGTGTAAATCATCAAACCGTCCTGCACCGCGCTGACGCACGCACGTCACGACGACGTCAAGCCACGGACAGGAGCCGAGCCAGCGCAGATAGGAAGATAACAGCGGGAGCGGCCGGCCGGAGGGGCGGGGGAGGGGGCAGACAATAAACTGTGACGCACGCGCCGCCGCGCCAATCAGCAGAGACACGAGTGCAGCGCTGCCATCAAAGGCCGCTGCGACTGTTAAGAGCCCGAACAGGACCTTGCGTGCACCCGGGATTAAGGGGATTTTGCTTTTGAAGCCACTGTGGCCCCGGGGCGGGCGGGGTCGGTTGGTGGTTTGGTGGGGGTCGAGCGCAGCAGAGCTCTGTGTCGGCACGAGTGAGTGCACCGTGGCATCTCCGATTAAATGGAGGTGGGGGAGGGGGCAAGAAGGGTGGGGGGGGGCAAGTAGAAAGAGTAAGTCAAGTCTACCCCCCCCCCCAGACAAAATGCTTGCATCAGCGTTCCGAGCGTGGACATGCGTTGTGGGTTTTCCCTGAGTTCCCATACTCCGGTGGTTCTCCTCCGCGCGGCAATTTGCCCTGCGAGACGAGTCGACTTCGTTCGCTCTCAATCTGACGCCTTCATGGCACGTGCCTGCCATGTGGCTCTAGTAGGGGTTGGTGCATCGCGTAGAGATTTGTGAGAAACTCCCAATCCCGCGGGGGTCGGAAACTTTCATCCAATAGTGGATTGACACGCAGCTGTACGTCATCATCATTATTAGATCACTGTGTAATTCACACTATATGTATATGTTGATTAAGACAAACCATGTGACCTATAGTTGCAATTAGGCATTTGTATACCCCACCGAACAATCCGCAAGGCCCCCGTTGAAAAAGAGGCCTCTGGTCTCAATAGATTGTCATCTGTTATGAATAGAGCCTGTCAATAAACAGCCCATGTATGCGTACGCGTGCGTGGGTGGGATGACTGATTGATAGATTCTGGCAGGTCAATGAATTCCCCATGCTTTGCTGGCTTTCACATTGAACACCTAAGCCAGAGTAAGACGTTCCACAATAACGTTAGATATGTATCCAGGGAAGCTTCGATGAGTCTCAAGATTTCGTTTTTTTTTTTCAGGAGGATCCTGCAGTGTGCCATAGTTTGGGCGAATCCCATTGTCAAGCGGTTAATTTCCTTCATTTGGCTGCAGGGAAACCGGAACGCCAGGGGAGTCCCCATCAAGCAAACGAGGGGGGCGACACTCAAACGCGTACACGCCGCTGTACCTCGCACCTTCCTGACCCACCTCGCACCCCAGAAGGTGCGGGAGTTTCGCAAATCTCCGCGCGATCCACCAACCCTGGTCTCGCAAGCGCAAACTCGCGTGCGTGCGCCACGACGCGCAGCACGTAACCAAACGGACAGCGAGTCCTTGATATAGAACGCGTGTGGGTAGAACGCGCGTGGTTACATCGCACGGGATATCTCGTGTATGTATATACTTGTACTGTGTCCCGCATATGATGGGTTTCTAGGGAAGGGGGGGGGCTTAATATTGAAACTGAAGAGCAATGGTGATTTGTTGTTTGATGCTTCTTCCTCCTCCTCCTCCTTCTCCTCCTCCTCCTCCTCGCAAACGGTGGGTGACGCTTCACCGGAGCCGCATGAACCACGGAAGGTGCGAATACCGACCAAGAGACGCTCTTCCTATATGCGACTTGTGGCTACGAACACCAAAACCATGGACCTTCGATTTCCCCACTGCCCCAATTATTAATTTGAAGGCGATGGGTTGTTGAGTGAGTGAGTGGGTGTTTGTGGGTGGGTGAGTGAGTGGGTGGGTGGTTGAGTGGTTGGGTGGTTGTGGGTGGGTGAGTGAGTGAGTGGGTGGCTGACTGGGTGGGTCGGTGAATGGCTAAGATCAATTATAACTGATTCTCTCATAGTTATCTCTCTGTTGGCCGTACCAAATGATCAGCTGCTTGTCTATGCTGCCCAGAAACGTTGCGTGCTAGTTTACAACGTAATAATTTTCATCATTGTGGAGATATAAGTAACAACACAAGTGAACAAGCCATGCGCCTCCTTCCCGTACCTGTTCTTCCACGTTAACAAAAAAATCCCACATCCCTCTGGCCGTGTAGCTGATGGGATGTTTAAAAAAACTTATTTTTATTTTAACGTGGAGGGATATTTAGCCCAAGTTCACTTCTGTATCGTGCAATGACTACGGCCGTGGCAGTGGATTGTGAGTTCCAGAATCATCTTGTCACTTTTGACGGTTTCTGCGGCCCTGTTCATTCCTATTTCGCAGGTGTGTGTTTTATTGAAAGCAAGAGCAAATAACAGTGCGAGCTGAAATAACAAGATTTTGTCACAGACACAGATCTAGGCAACCCCGCCCGTGCGTGTGTGCCCGGTATTTTGAGGACACACTGGAACAACGGCGCAGGTGATAAAGGCGCAGTCAGCAAGCACGAGCCGCTGACTCTCTGAGCTGCAGAGAGTCTACGCGTGAAGCCCCCCTCCCACGTCGCCTTGGCACGCCGTGCCGCACGTGCACACGCGGTGGCCTCTCGCCGCTAAACGCTCTCCCAGCTGTGTGCGGAGCGGTGTGTGCTGCGTGCGTGCTGCGGTGTGGTGTGTGCCGTAGATGCCGGCGAGGGGAGGGGTTCGTGGGGGCGTGGAGGGGAGGGAGACGACAACCCCTTCTCGAATTCGCGCTCAAAGGAGAAACAGCCCCCCCTCCCCCTCCCCACCTTGCCTTGGAACCGCGTCAGGCAGTGACGGAAAACGGACGGATATCTCCTGAGCGGGTCGGGGCGGAGGAGGCGTGGAGGTGGGGACGGACTCGCCGGAGCCACAGAGAACGACTCCACGCACGCACGCGCGCGCGTGCCACTCGCAGCGCGCTCCCCACGCGCGCGTCCGCACGTCCGCGCAAGGCTTATCGCAGAGTCGTGGCCGGTGCCGACTGCCCTACGGGCTACAGAGAGGTTCTCTCTCTCTCTTCCCCGTGACTCTTGCCCTGATCGTTTTAACTCGGGCCTCGAACGTTTATGGGGCACAAACCTCCTCGGCGCGTCTCTTTACTTGGTGGTAGATTTTCAGACAAATCCCTTGCGGGTTCATGAGCGGACCTTATCTGCTGCACTTACAGATCCGTCGTGCGTCCATCTATCGCATCCTCTGCAGTTGAAGGCGCGGCCCTGCAATTGCTTGCTCGAGCCACTGCCGGAAGAAAGTCCTTCAAGAAAGACCTCCAAATAGTTCTAGACTCGAGTCCCTCTGGAGTCTAAGAGGGTATGTGGCACACACTTCCACGGTCGCCAAACGTTTTGGAAGAGGTGGGAGTAGCCAAATTGGAGCTGCCGATCGACTTACTGCGATGTTTGCGCCCAGGTATACTTCTGGATTGACAGAGGCGGAGGTTGCTTTCAAGAGATGTGTCGCGTTGTATTATCTGTGGTGTATCAACTGCGTTAAATCAACAACGAATGGAACCGGCGTCCCATGGATCGCAGGTCCCGCGTCCTTGTCGCGCTTGCCCCCCTATGGCAGCGTCCTCTGCAGGGGAAACTCAGAATCTGCCAACTGGGCTGGGCCTTGGTTATATGACAATAAAAAAATAAAAAATAAGTTATATCCTGCACCTTGATTGGCAGTCGTGCCAGCTGTGTCCAGCGTTCCGTGGACAGACTCGCCCTGTCAGAGGAATGTGGAATTTCCACCTCTAGCTAGTTGCTATAAACTGATGCGCACCGCCTCACTGCGGTGACTTTAACTAAAATGCAAAATATCACTTCAAAGTAATTTGGCTTAATAAGCGCTGCACGCTCTACAATGGGAATGTACGAGGTATACAATCATGTCAACTTTGAACGCCTACACAGAAACTTTGCGCTACTAGAATGTATAGTCCATTTTTGAAACACTTGAGAAGGTGTCCAATAGGAGCGTCCAAAATTTAAGTCGTTATTCCTGCTTAGCTTCAAGGGTTTATTTTAGTAAATTGATATACGGCATCTTGCAAGCATTTTAACAGGACTCCCTTGAACAATTCAGTGGCAGAGGCAAGCTCCCAGGATGTACACGGAAACGCATGCATCGCACCGTACGTAGCCAACCGTGCTAATCGGAGGTGCGGCAAGGTGGGGTGGGAGCACCACAAACGTCGAAACGTCGGACATCGAGCCGAATAACATGCTGTCAGACGCCCGCCCTCCTCCCACAGACACAATAAAAACCACGTGGGAAGAGCTCAGGCAATCGTGGGAAGCTCTCCGAACCTGGAGAGTGGCCACTGTGCACTACAACGAACGACCACGACCACCACCACCACGACCAGCACCACCACCACCACCACGACCACCACCACCTTGACCACCACCACGACCACCACCACCACCACGACCAGCACCACCACCACGACCACCACCACCACGACCACCACCACCACGACCAGCACCACCACCACCACGACCACCACGACCACCACCACCACCACCACGACCACCACCACCACGACCACGCCCACCACGACCACCACCACCACCACCACGACCACCACCACCACGATCAGCACGACCACCACCACGACCACTACGACCACGCCCACCACGACCACCACCACGACCACGACCACCACGACCACCACCACGACCACGACCACCACGACCCCCACGACCACCACCACCACCACCACGACCACCACCACCACGACCACCACGACCACGACCCCCACGACCACCACCACCACGACCACCACCACCACGACCACCACGACCACCACCACCACGACCACCACCACCACGACCACCACCACGACCACCACCACCACGACCACCACCACCACGACCACCACGACCACCACCACCACCACGACCACCACCACCACCACGACCACCACCACCACGACCATCGCGCCGACCAACACGCGACACTCAACCCGAATTTTTTTTTAAATGCACGTCTGGACATCAACTTAGTTTATCGCCGGCACAAGCTGTTGTACGCAATGTAACGAATCCCGCTCTTCTTCGCGCAAATAATCCTTGAAAAGATAAGAAAAGGTTTTACCCTTTGTGGCAATAAAACAGGTGTTACCTATATTTGATATTGACTAAAAAAAGGGATCCTATGATACAGCTTCTCAACCCGAGCTAGACATGCCCTGATAGTGGCATTGCCTTTGTACTGTTCGCGTTTAGGCGTTCTCTGGCTGGTCTGACACTGGTGACACTAGACCATGAAGAAGGCTGTCTCTGGTGTAGGCCAATCAGTTTCAAAGACAATGCCCATATATTAGCAGAGCCACGTGTTTGTTTGCATGTTCACCACAAGCAGTGTGTGTGTGGTTAATGCAGACTTTATTCCTTGAAAAATGTTTCTGTTTGGTGTTTGAACACCTTGACACCTCCTGTTTGATTGCCAGAAAGGACGAACCCTATTCTTGTTTTTTCATACTCTGATACTGCCAAAGAAGGGTCCCATGATAAAGAGTCCTTATCACAGAAATGTGGCGGGGGTAGGGGGGGGGCTAAAGGCCGTGGGAGGGAAACGTGCACTCAGCGAGAGGGAACACAGCGACAGCGCATTCGACGATGAAGTGAAACGGAAACATCTCCTCCTTCTCCTCCTCGTCCTCGTCCTCGTTTTGTTTTGTTTGTGTGGCCCCACTCATCACCACGGCGGCCACACTCGCGCCCCTAGACCGCAGCCCGTGCCACCGCGCCTGCGTTTCTACCGCCGCAGCCACCGCCGCAGTTTTCGCCTCAAACTCTATCGGAACATTCCGCGCGTCTCGCACACAAGCCGGGCCACCTCGCCAATAATAGTCCCGAGGTCACCACCGTCACAGCCACCCCCCACCCCCGCCGCGTCTACTGCCGACGGTCGTTTGGAAACAACTGGCGCGGCGCTTCGCGGAGGTCAGAATTTTAATTCTCCCTACGGCCGTCACTCATCCACTTTCTTAAAAATACTCGGCCAAGGTCGCCGAGCTGTGACGCTGTCCGGGCCAGAGGCGGCCACGGGATGCGCGGCAACGCGAGAGAGACACCAGAGTCGCGTCCCCGTGCCTTTTGGCGGCGGGGCTCTGTGGTGTCGAAGGGAGGGAGCGCCCAGCCGCGGGCTTCGGGGTTCCCGGTGGTGCGCGGGGCTTGTTAGAGAGCCCAAGCCAAGAGACGCGACAGAGCAGTCACTGAATCGAGCGACGGCGGCGCCTGGCGTCGTGACGCGAGAGGGCCCATCACGTGCTCCGTGCGCCGCGAGGCAACCGCCGGCGGCGTGGCCATCGGGCGTGCGGGCGCTGTGGCAACCGCAGCTGGGCCCACGGCACAGATGGGCCAAGGCACTAAGGCGGAAAGGGCAGATAGAGGGCCCCGCTTGTCATTGCTGGCACACGACAGCCGCGCGACGCGAATGCACAGCAGTACCGCACAAAAAAACAACTTTCCACCGTCATCATCAGCATCATCAATGCCGAGCCACCATGCCACCTTCAACGCACCATTACCACCCTATACCACCATCATCAAGACTTACTTGTTACCATAATTAATATAACCACCAACATTACCACCTGACCACAATCACATCACTAACTATCATCATCATTGCCACCTCAACCAACCTCATCACAACCACTCCTGCATCATGACCTCACCACAACTCCATACTATCTCGCTTACCATCGCCTAATCACTATCAGTGCAACCTTGCCAACACTAACAGCTCACTCGCATCACCCCTAGCAATACCACACGGTCTCGATCTCATCACCAGAGTCGTTGTGCTGTGACGAAGGTCCATGGCCCGAAACGTCGCCTGCTATATACTAATCGTTTTACGACCACAGTGTTGTTGACGAACGTGATGATTTTATTGGCTGTGTTTGTGCACCAGTGCAGCTACAGCAGCAGCATCACCAAATCACGGTGGCTATGAGATATTAACGACCTCGCCTGGTATACAGGAGGTCGTGGGTTCGATCCCGACCCAGACGCCTGCTGCTGTATATGTAGAGTTTGCGTGTCTCTCTCCCCGCAGTCTCCGTTGATTTTTCTCCTGGTCCTCTGGTTTTTCCCTCCCCATTTATAAACGTGCGTTTAGAGTATTTGGCGGTGATACATTTCCACATGATGACAAGCCACTTCGTTGGGCTATCATTTGTGGCCAGGTCGCTTCCGAACAAAAGCTCCATAGCTCAGTGGGCCTTACCAGGTAAATTATAAATAAATAAATAAACTCATAAAAACACGTGTTTAATCTCACCACCTGCATCACCACCACCACCGCGACTACGAACTCACCACCACCGTCACCAATCCCTCACCACCTCGCCCACCCAGAGCCGAGGCTCCCAATTGAACTCCTTTGACGTCTTTGCTGCGCCTCGAGTCCAATGGGGGGGGGGGGGGGAGACAGGCGACATAAATAAATAAATAACGCTTCATGTCCGCACCACTTGCCCCGGGGCCCATAACAACCTTTGGCAATGTTTATCTTTTGGCCAAAAAATCAAAGCTGATTGAACTAATGCCGCAGCTATTTTAAGAGTAATAATTCTCAGATGTTGCTGGAGGACGTGGGGGGGGGGGGGAGGTCTATGTTGTTTGTGTTTTCTTTCAAGGCCGCAATTAATCTCCAAATTGAACGCAACCCATTAATCGTTTACGTATGGCTGCACCAGTCTCCTAGAATCGCTTCATTGCGATGGTTGTCGAGTGCTTGGGTGGGAGCGAGCGAGCGAGCGAGGCAGCGAGGGTGATGAGTTCGTCCAACCGATGTTTTGTTGTTGTTGCATGCGGCTAGACGCAAGGGGCTCAAGAAAAGAGTTGAAAGGATTGTATTATGATGATGATGATAATGTTGATTTTGGATTTGCTTCGAAAGTGGAGCCATTCACACCGTAAAATGCACGTGGTATTTAAGCGTCAAACCCTGGGCACGGCGCTGTAGAAAACTTCTGGAAGATGTCTCCCCAAAGGACGCGAACTAAGATTGATGAAAGAGGCAACCGTCATCATAGCGACTCACCCTCCTCATAGCCGCAGCAGCAGCAGCAAAGCCATCAACTAACTCACCGTGGCAGAGACTTCCCCAACACGTGGGCACCAGAGTGGGCAGTTGTTTCCTACGTATGTACCTGACTATTCCAATACACGTGCGCGACTAATCAAATACATGTACACGACTATTCCAATGTACGTACAGTGAGAGAAAAAAGTATTTGATCCCCTGCTGATTTTGTACCTTTGCCCACTGACAAAGAAATGATCAGTCTATAGTTTTAATGGTAGGTTTATTTGAACAGTGAGAGACAGAATAACAACAACAAAATCCGGAAAAAACGCATGTCAAAAATGTTATAAATTGTTTTGCATTTTAATGAGGAAAATAAGTATTTGACCCCCTCTCAATCAGAAAGATTTCTGGCTCCCAGGTGTCTTTTATACAGGTAACGAGCTGAGATTAGGAGCATACTCTTAAAGGGAGTGCTCCTAATCTCAGCTTGTTACCTGTATAAAAGACACCTGTCCACAGAAGGAATCAATCAATCAGATTCCAAACTCTCCACCATGGCCAAGACCAAAGAGCTCTCCAAGGATGTCAGGGAAAAGATTGTAGACCTACACAAGGCTGGAATGGGCGTCAAGACCATTGCCAAGCAGCTTGGTGAGAAGGTGACAACATATTCTTGGTTCTTTTGGTAAAGTCACGTTCAAGGGAAACAATAAAATAATAAAATATATATATAACAATCATATATTTATATATTTTTTTATTTTTTTGTTTCCCTTCAACGTGACTTTACCGAAAGAACCAAGAATATGAATCACTGCAGTCACGAAAGCTATAAATCAAAGGTGACAACAGTTGGTGCGATTATTCGCAAATGGAAGAAATACAAAAGAACTGTCAATCTCCCTCGGCCTGGGGCTCCATGCAAGATCTCACCTCGTGGAGTTGCAATGATCATGAGAACGGTGAGGAATCAGCCCAGAACTACACGGGAGGATCTTGTCAATGATCTCAAGGCAGCTGGGACCATAGTCACCAAGAAAACAATTGGTAACACACTACGCCTTGAAGGACTGAAATCCTGCAGCGCCTGCAAGGTCCCCCTGCTCAAGAAAGCACATATACATGCCCGTCTGAAGTTTGCCAATGAACATCTGAATGATTCTAAGGACAACTGGGTGAAAGTGTTGTAGTCAGATGAGACCAAAATGGAGCTCTTTGGCATCAACTCAACTCGCCGTGTTTGGAGGAGGAGGAATGCTGCCTATGACCCCAAGAACACCATCCCCACCGTCAAACATTGAGGCGGAAGCATTATGCTTTGGGGGTGTTTTTCTGCTAAGGGGACAGGACAACTTTACCGCTTCAAAGGGACGATGGACGGGGCCATGTACCGTCAAATCTTGGTGAGAACCTCCTTCCCTCAGCCAGAGCATTGAAAATGGGTCGTGGATGGGTATTCCAGCATGACAATAACCCAAAACACACAGCCAAGGCAACAAAGGAGTGGCTCAAGAAGAAGCACATTAAGGTCCTGGAGTTGCCTAGCCAGTCTCCAGACCTTAATCCCATAGAAAATCTGTGGAGGGAGCTGAAGGTTCGAGTTGCCAAACGTCAGCCTCGAAACCTTAATGACTTGGAGAAGATCTGCAAAAAGGAATGGGACAAAATCCCTCCTGAGATGTGTGCAAACCTGGTGGCCAACTACAAGAAGCGTCTGACCTCTGTGATTGCCAACAAGGGTTTTGCCACCAAGTACTAAGTCATGTTTTGCAGAGGGGTCAAAATACTTATTTCCCTCATTAAAATGCAAATCAATTTATAACATTTTTGACATGCGTTTTTCTGGATTTTTTTGTTGTTATTCTGTCTCTCACTGTTCAAATAAACCTACCATTAAAATTATAGACTGATCATTTCTTTGTCAGTGGGCAAACGTACAAAATCAGCAGGGGATCAAATACTTTTTTCCCTCACTGTATGCATGTTGAACTTATCTCGCATTGTACGCAGCCAACCGTGGTAATCGGAGGTGTGGGGGGAGGACAACACACTTTACACAAAAAGCAGGTCTAAACAAATGAGCTTTCAATCTAGATTTAAAAGTGCATAGTTCCAGTGGGCTTTCTAATTTCGGAAGAGCGTTCCAGACGGCCGCAGAAGCGCATCTGAAAGCTCGCGATTCAATAGTGCACAACTATACCGGTGAATAAGAGACGGGAGGCAGGAGAGTGCGTGGAGGGGAGTAGAGTGAGATGAGAGGGGAGAGGCAGCAGATATGAGAGACGATTAGAGGGAGATGAGAGGGGAGTGGAGTGAGATGAAAGGGGAGAGGCAGGAGATATGAGAGGGGAGTAGAGTGAGATGAGAGGGGATTAGAGGGAGATGAGAGGGGATTAGAGGGAGATGAGAGGGGGGATGCAGGCAGCGGTGAGTCCATGGATGATCTTGAGAGGTCGATCCTCGCAGTCGATGCAATGCAGAGGCCGTGGTGGGGAGTGGCCATACTGAACATGTTGCAGCTAGGTGCGGACTCCGCTGCGTGTGACGGGACTTGGCATTTCGCGGTTTCAACGTTGCAAATTAGCGTCCTCATAACGTAGTGGGTTCAAATACAAAGGGTTCAACATTCGAACCGAAATATGTGCAGGTGGCGCTTGAGAAAAACAGCTCCAAGTTAACGGATTAAGACGAATGCGTTGGTCATTGTAACCGCTTGTTTGCGAGCGAACGCGCGTAATGCCGCTGCAATGCATCGGGCACGCATTAGCTCACACGCGCGATTTAATTACCCGCCGCAGAAATTAAAACTAAAAAACACTTCCGTGCAGTGGTTGCATTCTGTTAATGGCAATCAAGGTGTACAAACTCGTAACGTGCCAATCAAATGCGGCTCGCGAAAGCTCGCCATTCCATCGCCCCGTCAAACACGTCACCTCTGCCAATAAACAACAGCGGTAATAACAATGGAAAATAATTTTAACAAAAATACAGCAATTTAAAAAATTAATTCATTTAGTTTGGATTATGTAATGTTTTCCAACGGCTGTTTGTTTTAAAACGTATTTCATTAGCAGCACGAAAGTCAGCGATAAGCTGTGAGGGCACAACACACGCACATGCACTAGCCTGTTTCCCACGCCCCATGACAGACTATAAAACTATAAACTATTTTTATATTTTACCAGGTAATGCCCCACTGAGCAGTGTTGCTCTTTTGCAGAAACTTCTTGGCCACAAATGATCGCTCAAAGAGGTTGCTTATCATCATCATCTTGTGGAAAGGTCGAGCAGCCAAGCACTCTAAACGCGTGTTGTCAATTCTAATTGTGGAGGGAAAAGCGGAGGACCCGGAGCAAGATCCACGCTCAGCCGATTCGCATTGCAGCAAGTTGCGTTTGCAATATTTTCAATTCCTCAGGCGATATATGATTATTTTTTGTTGTGATTTTTCTTTCCTGGTCTCCTGGGGTCACACAGGAGACCGGGATGATTCAGGACTAACGAGAAAAATACGTAAACGCTTTCGTCAACCATCAGGGGAACTTCGCTCATCCGCGCAGCAGCGGCGGCTGTTGCCAAGCCATCAAACAAAGACGGTGGTCACCGCGTCGCGCGCTTTCAGGTGCGTTTATGTGGCCGTCTGGAACGCTCTTCCTTCCGATATTATACAGCCAAATGAGCTATGCACTTTTAAAATCTAGATTGAAAACTAATTTCTTTAGAACTGCTTTTTGTGTTAACTTTGCTGTCCTTCCCCGGCAACGAGGATGAATACGGTTGGCTACGTACGGTGGGCAAGAAATTCAACATACACACATACAAGTTGAGTTGGAAATCGCGAACAATAGCAACATCATTTTAAAATACAATGAGGGAAAAAAATATTTGATCCCCTGATGATTTTGAACGTTTGCCCACTGATAAAGAAATGCTCAGTCTATAATTTTAATGGTAGGTTTATTTGAACAGTGAGAGACAGAATAACAAGAACAAAATCCAGAAAAACGCATGTCAAAAATGTTATAAATTGATTTGCATTTTAATGAGAGAAATAAGTATTTGACCCCCTCTCAATCAGAAAAATTTCTGGCTCCCAGGTGTCTTTTATACAGGTAACGAGCTGAGATTAGGAGCATACTCTTAAAGGGAGTGCTCCTAATCTCAGCTTGTTACCTGTATAAAAGACACCTGTCCACAGAAGGAATCAATCAATCAGATTCCAAACTCTCCACCATGGCCAAGACCAAAGAGCTCTCCAAGGATGTCAGAGACAAGATTGTAGACCTACACAAGGCTCGAATGGGCTACAAGACCATTGCCAAGCAGCTTGGTGAGAAGGTGACAACATATTCTTGGTTCTTTCGGTAAAGTCACGTTGAAGGGAAACAATAAAATAATAAAATATATATAAAAAACAATCATATATTTATATATATTTTATAATTTTATTGTTTCCCTTCAACGTGACTTTACCGAAAGAACCAAGAATATGAATCACTGCAGTCACGAAAGCTATAAATCAAAGGTGACAACAGTTGGTGCGATTATTCGCAAATGGAAGAAACACAAAAGAACTGTCAATCTCCCTCGGCCTGGGGCACCATGCAAGATCTCACCTCGTGGAGTTGCAATGATCATGAGAACGGTGAGGAATCAGCCCAGAACTACACGGGAGGATCTTGTCAATGATCTCATGGCAGCTGGGAGCATAGTCACCAAGAAAACAATTGGTAACACACTACGCCGTGAAGGACTGAAATCCTGCAGCACCCGCAAGGTCCCCCTGCTCAAGAAAGCACATATACATGCCCGTCTGAAGTTTGCCAATGAACATCTGAATTATTCTTAGGACAACTGGATGAAAGTATTGTGGTCAGATGAGACCAACATGGAGCTCTTTGGCATCAACTCAACTCGCCATGTTTGGAGGAGGAGGAATGTTGCCTATGACCCCAAGAACACCATCCCCACCGTCAAACATGGAGGTGGAAACATTATGCTTTGGGGGTGTTTTTCTGATAAGGGGACAGGACAACTTCACCGCATCAAAGGGACGATGGAAGGGGCCATGTACCGTCAAATATTGGGTGAGAACCTCCTTTCCTCAGCCAGGGCGTTGAAAATGGGTCGTGGATGGATATTCCAACATGACAATGACCCAAAACACACGGCCAAGGCAACAAAGGAGTGGCTCAAGAAGAAGCACATTACGGTCCTGGAGTGGCCTCGTCAGTCTCCAGACCTTAATTCCATAGAAAATCTGTGGAGGGAGCTGAAGGTTCGAGTTGCCAAACGTCAGCCTCGAAACCTTGATGACTTGGAGAAGATCTGCAAAGAGGAGTGGGACAAAATCTCTCCTAAGATGTGTGCAAACCTGGTGGGCAACTACAAGAAACGTCTGACCTCTGTGATTGCCAACAAGGGTTTTGCCACCAAGCACTAAGTCATGTTTTGCAGAGGGGTCAAATACTTATTTCCCTCATTAAAATGCAAATCAATTTGTAACATTTTTGACATGCGTTTTTCTGGATTTTTTTCTTGTTATTCTGCCTCTCACTGTTCAAATAAACCTTCCATTAAAATTATAGACTGATCATTTCTTTGTCAGTGGGCAAACATACAAAATCAGCACGGGATCAAATTCTTTTTTTCCCTTGCTGTAACGTCACCACTGACAAATGTAGTCAAACCCACACGACCTAATTTACTCCAATGGTGATCGAGTTCAAGGCACAGATTGTTGGACAAACTCAAAATGTCATTGTTTTTATAGTTTCAGGTTGCCTGACTACGCCATGCAAATACAATCCGGTGTGTTGTAATCGCAGCTCGTGTGACACGCGTTCACGCCCGCCTCTGTCATTCGCCCTGGGGCAGTATTCGATGGTGAAAGTAACGGAATGAGGGAGGCCCGGATTGGCTGTTTTCACCTGCCTACTTGTCAGAGAGACTTTGACATGTGTGGGTACAGCCTCGTTTGTAACTCCACCGCTAGATGAGGGCATCCTCATGCCTTGTTGTTATTCTGTCTCTCACTGTTCAAATAAACCATACTTCACCACGCTGGTCAGTGCGGGTTGGTCAATGTGTTTTTCTGCGCTGCCTTCTGCTACCCGTAACGGCTACTGCCACCCCGTCTTTGAGCGTGGGTGGTCTTCCATCCAAGCACTATCCAGGCTCAAAAACAGCCTGCTTGGCTTGCGAGATCGGGCGCGTTCAGGGAGTAATTTGGCCACATGCGAGAGAGAGAGAGAGGGGCCCACGGCGGTCGGTTTTTGTTATTTTTAACCCCAAATTAACAAATGAACACACGAGTAAACAGAACGGCCGACTATTTAGCGAGAAAATTACGCAAGCGCGCCGGTTATTCACGGATGTATAAAAATAAACAAAGGACAAAGTGTAAATTAAACGTGAAAAATATACATGTGAGCGTGGAAAAAATAACAAACACTAAAAACGTTGTTAAAATAAAGTACAAGCTTACATTTAAATGTCAACGGAATCACAAGCAAGGGCGGTGCGGGCAGATTTAGACACTGCAGTGATCTGTGGCTCTCCTGTTTATTGACTTGGTCAGCAGGCTTAGTAAGGATACTTAGAAAACTCAATATTCTCAAATGTTGTGGATAACAGGTTCTGTATTCCACACAGCTATTAAGTTACCATGGACATTTCTCTAATATTGGATGCTTAGAAAACTCAAGATTTCCAAATGTTGTGGACAACAGGTTATGTATCCCACACAGCTATTAAGTTACCATGGACATTTCTCTAATATTGGATGCTTAGAAAACTCAAGATTCTCAAATGTTGTGGATAACAGGTTATGTAACCCACACAGCTATTAAGTTACCATGGACATTTCTCTGCTATTGGATGCTTAGAAAACTCAAGATTCCCAAATGTTGTGGATAGCATGTTTTATATCCCATACAGATATTAAGTTACCATGGACATTTCTCTAAAATTGCCCGTGATCTCAAAAAAAATACTCACAGAATGTACTAAAGCTTATCAGATCTCGGAGCCTAAGCAGGTTCAAACCTGGATACTATGAATCATAATCATTTCCACTTGTGATACGCCACGCAGTTCCTCGCTCACTATCGAATAGAGAGCGAGGCGACTACTGAATACGCACCTCGGATTAGCACGATTGTCTACGCTCGGTGCGAAATAAGTCCAAGAGACAGACATGCACATGCAGAGAGGACGAACCAGAGGCGCACGGATCCACAGACACGCGGGAAGTCGCCGCCAATAACATTTGACGAGGAGATTAATTTGCTGCGTGCCGCCTCCTCCTCTTATCGGCTAAACACTGGCGGATAACAGGAATCCATTGCACAATGCCGAGCAGGGAAAATCACACGTGAATGAGAACAGGGTCGCGGGCAACGGGAGGTTTCGCAGACGACGCAGCAGCTCCCATTGGATTAATTGGAGATTGTAGTCGTAGGATAATGGGGTGGATGGTGGGTTAGAGTTGTTATTGTTGTTGTTCTGTGTTTCATTTTCTCAGCCTCGACGCCATCGGTTCTTAACCTTTACTGCAGACTTGCATCCTTTTGGGCATCTCGCACCCCCAGGAAGCACGTGCGCCCCTAGTTAAGAAGAAGAGGAAAAAGAAGAAGAACTACCAGAGATGTCGGATTCTCTGAGACTTGCCAGGAGCCTGGCCACGGAGGGGCGGGGGAGTTTGCACGACCCCCCCCCCCAACTCACCCCTCCCCTCCACCCACCCCTCCCCCCACCACCCTCCCCTCTCGCCCCACCTGCGAGTCTCCATCACAAACCGTCGCTAGGACCCACGAAGCGGGGCTGCTGCTCACGACGCCTACCACGTGACGCTGCTATCGGATGTGCGATGGACGTCACACCCGCCACGTGCGCGCGGCACTTCTGTTGAATGGGGAATATCAACAGCGTCCTTCCAGGAATCATCACCACTGCCCCCCTCCCACACAACACACGCAGCGCGACACAGAGCGAGGATTAAGTCCTTGCCACGTCAATCTGTGTCGGGAACACGTTGTGACGCTCCCGGTGGATTCTGGTCGAGCACCAATTGGGTCGAGGCTCAAAAGAAAGCCCTTCCCTTGGTGCGGACCAATCAGTTTCAAGGGCAATGCATCATATATTATCATAGTGTGCGTTTTGTTTGCATTTTGACTGCAGGTATTGTGGTTAATGCAGACGTGAATCCTCGTAAAAAGGTTGCAGTTTTGTTGCCAGAAAAAAGGGGAAAACCCCCATATTATGGCAGAGAAGAACTTTAACGAAACCGGGAAGAGACTGGCAACGGAACATCCCAATGAGGACGACGAAGATGGAGCGCCGATGAGAAAAAAAATATAAGAATAGGTATCACCCTTGCCGCTGATAAAACGGAAGGTGTTTGGATGTTCAAACAGAGACTACGATGCCGTTTTGTAAAGCGTCAAGTCGGCGTTAACCGCACGTACCCGTGGCAAAAACATGCGAACACACACACACACACATCAGGATTCTGATTCTGATCGTAGCGGGTAGACCGTGACTCGTGACGAGGATGATTCTCTGGGTGGAAAAATAAAACACAGCGGTGATGAAACGTGCCCTTCACGGCACCACCTTGCCTTACATGCAGAATGTCTCGACACGTTCAGATCCAAGAGCGGAGGCGGTCTCGTCAGTCGCAGCCCGAGACACATTCGCAGCTTCGGCTCGAATCGTTGCAATGAAGGAAACAAAATGAATCCCTTTAATCTTCATGGCGACCAGGTGTTTGGTATTTGTTTGTAACGGCCGCGCGCGGGCGTGTCAGCGTGCGCTTGGTGGTGGAGCTGTAGTTGTTGTTGATGTTGTTGTTGATGTTGTTGTTTACCGCGGTTCTTGGTAGGGAGAGGTCGTACGACGGAGAAGGTGGAGACTGCAAACTGTGGCGTGACTTCATTTCAATGGTGGGGGGGGGGGGGTGCAGTCATGCTGGAGATGATGAGGAGGGGGGTGGGCACTGAACTCTGTTTTTTCAGGGTTGGGTTATTTTCTGTTCAGCGCTGTGAGGCGAGGCCGTTGCGTCAATGGCGTTGCATAAATTCGGGTTTTGAGTTCGTCAGTGGCGATGTTCACCAAATGTTGAACGAATGTTAGAAGAAGAATGAGTGGCGACGCGATCTGCGTGTGCCCAGCGTTCGTGCGTGCTGCTCTGGCTCTCTGTGTGGATGAGGAAGGGACTGCTATGCCCGTTAACTAATTGTACTCATTTTTGCACCAACATAGTTCCACTTGACGAGAGGAATTTAACAAGGGGGGAGGGGGGCGGCTAAGCTTTCAGCACAGTGAGTTCCTCCTCCTGCTCCACCTCCTCCTCCACCAAACCAAGCACACTACCTACGGCGCTGGGCTCGTTTCGTTGGCGCCACGGTGGCTAGGAGATGTTAACTACATCGCCTGGTGTGCAGGAAGTCGTGGGTTCGATCCCGACCCTGACGCCTGCTGTTGTTTGCGTTTCTCTCTCCCAGTGGTCGCGTGGATTTTTCTCCGAGTCCTCGGGTTTCTTACCCACAACATTCAGAATCAACATCACAAAGCGTTTAGAGTATTTGGCTGCTGTAAATGTCCACGTGATGATAAGCCACTTCGTTGAGCTATCATTTGTGGCCAGGTCGCTTCTGAAAAAAGAGCTATTTAGCTCAATAGGCCTTGCTTAGTAACATTGAAAAAAAAGTTTAGTTCGTTAGTTTTTATCGGCCAGGTGAGAGAACCGAAGAGACCAATGATGGTCTCCGTCGCGAAGGTGACCACTTGAAATGACAAAGGGAATCAAAGCAATGAAATTCACCGAGAAATTTCAAACTAAATCACACCGGTGCAACCGCGTTGCAGAAGAAATGAAAAAAGAAACGTACAAATAAATATAAATGTGAAACATAAATTAAACAAGATTTCCTGTAACGTAAGTTGGCGCGTTCAAATTACTTTGAAAACATCCATCATTAAATTGAGTTGGCTAAACCAAGTGAGGTTCAACTTTTCGGTGACAAATGTTGAAAACATTACACGGACTGAAGGAAAATAGTTGCACTATTAGGTCAAGAACGACAAGGGCCTCGGTGATTTCCCTGCTGAAATGCATCTCCTGTTTACAGCCCTGCAGAGCCAGTGGTGAAATTTCCACATTACTATGGCAGGGAGCGAGTCTATCTATAAGACACCCACCGTTGGCTTGCCCACAAAGTGGTAGCTATTTTATCGACCACGGCGAGATAATGAGCTGGAGCCATCCCCTGACAAAAGTTTCAACTCGCAGCCTCCCAATCGCTCTCCAGCTGAGCCACCTCGCACCATTGTTACTTTCGCAGACTCGGATAAATAAATAAATATTTCATTCATCTGATGCAGTTGCAGATAAAGTCGTCATACAGAATCGACCTTTTGCATCAAATTGTGATTTAAATAATAATGTCAACTTCTAACGCACCGCACAAAGAGAGAGGACGACTCAGAGACACGCAGCGAGCCGGCACCAACAGTTGCCCGAGCTCTGCGCTCCTTTCTATATGAAGGCATTATCGGGCAAATCGAACGTGTTTGCACGTGTTTAACAAAACCCACGCGTGCGAGGTGGCAACGCTCTATCCCATACGGACGGAACAGGTGAAGTCCACATTTGCTGTACTGGCTTCTGGTAAGCCACCTCGACGCCCACGGAAAAGGGAGTTTCACAACATCTGTGTGTGTGATCCACCATCTGTGTGTGATCCACCATCTGTGTGTGATCCACCATCTGTGTGTGTGGTCCACCATCTGTGTGTGTGGTCCACCATCTGTGTGTGATCCACCATCTGTGTGTGATCCACCATCTGTGTGTGTGGTCCACCATCTGTGTGTGATCCACCATCTGTGTGTGGTCCACCATCTGTGTGTGGTCCACCATCTGTGTGTGTGGTCCACCATCTGTGTATGTGATCCACCATCTGTGTGTGTGATTCACCATCTGTGTGTGATCCACCATCTGTGTGTGATCCACCATCTGTGTGTGATCCACCATCTGTGTGTGTGGTCCACCATCTGTGTGTGTGATCCACCATCTGTGTGTGATCCACCATCTGTGTGTATGATCCACCATCTGTGTGTGGTCCACCATCTGTGTGTGGTCCACCATCTGTTTGTGATCCACCATCTGTGTGTGTGGTCCACCATCTGTCTGCGGTCCACCATCTGTGTATGTGATCCACCATCTGTGTGTGATCCACCATCTGTGTGTGTGGTCCACCATCTGTGTATGTGATCCACCATCTGTGTGTGTGATTCACCATCTGTGTGTGATCCACCATCTGTGTGTGTGGTCCACCATCTGTGTGTGATCCACCATCTGTGTGTGTGGTCCACCATCTGTGTGTGGTCCACCATCTGTGTGTGATCCACCATCTGTGTGTGTGATCCACCATCTGTGTGTGTGGTCCACCATCTGTGTGTGGTCCACCATCTGTGTGTGATCCACCATCTGTGTGTGATCCACCATCTGTGTGTGTGGTCCACCATCTGTGTGTGTGATCCACCATCTGGGTGTGTGGACCACCATCTGTGTGTGGTCCACCATCTGTGTGTGATCCACCATCTGTGTGTGATCCACCAACCCTCCCTGAGCTACGGGCGTGTAGCCACAGCCTCCCCCCCCCCCCCCCCCCCAACGAGCAAGGAACATTTTTGAAGCGGCCAATTTCCAAGTGCTGGGTGATGGTGGTGGGGGGCGCAGCAGGAGAGTGAACTAAAACTACAAAAGACAACTTGAATTCTTTCCAAAAAGGTCGCGTATGTGGTGGCAATTATCACGGGGGACCCACACCTGGCATGGCCAGCGCAGCTGCCCATGGGCAAGTGAGCTCTCGTGGTCTGACGTCAGCAATACCCCAGCCACTGTGGCACGCGCAAGCACGCACGCACGCGCGTGCACGCGCCTCACCGCATGCTCCGACTCCGAGCTGTTGCCCTCTCGCACGCGCGACCACACACACACACCACCACACACACCACCACCACACACACACGGGCACTGACACACACACCACCACACACACACACCACCACACACAACAACAACAACAACCGCCATTCGCCACTAAGTGGCGGTGACGTCACCACGACGCTTGTGCCAGGCTATGTGCACCCTGAGGCCACGTGAAGTGTCGAACGCCCGCTAGCAGGAGGTCACGGGGCAGACCCAGGTGCCACGGGTCGACTGACTGAAATGACTGGCTGATGCACCACCTGTGCCCCCTACTGTGCCAACCTGCTGTGCATTAGCCACCCGGCGCTCCGCTCGTTGTTCTGAGCGTCGCTCCTCCGTCCTCCGTTGTTGTTGGAGGGCGACTGCCTCCAACTGCCCAGTAGCATCCTTCACGAGCCTCCTCCACAGAGGCCGATCTTGACACCGCTGGTACCAGTCATCGGCAAGTCCACTCAGCTCCACGTCCTCCTGTACCACATCACTCCATCTCTTCTCTAGCCCGTGCCGCGCCCGCTTTGCCTCCTCAATCCGGCCAAACAAAAGCTGTTTCGGCATGCGGTGGCTGGGCATGCGGGCTACATGACCCAGCCAACCTTGCCTGCCGGAGGAGCTCACCGATGGGACCTTGCCCAGATCTTTCAAAGATTTGTGAGCTCCTCACACAATCCAGTCTGGTTAAACCCAGGATGGATCCTTGGCAGGCTAGCCTAAATATTTCTAACCGGCAAAGATGTTCCATTAGGGGGGTCCACGTTTCGCATGCGTAGAGAAGGGAGGGAATGACCACACACACACACCACCACACACACGGGCGTGTGAATAGAGCGCTGTGTGTACCCTCCGCGTCAATTCTCACGCACACACAAGGCAAAGATCCCCACCCCGTGTAGCCTTAACAGACTTTAGGGGCAAGTGCTGCAAGCGAGTTGCACCTATGAAGGCCGACAGCACCACGCCCGGGCGCCTTTGTCTCCCTAGTGGAGATGTTCACACGCCGCACCAGGTAATTATGTTAGGCTGAGTCGACCTAGGGGAGGCCCAGGACCGCTTCAGATAATCGTCACTTGGTGTTGGCCGTGAGCGGGAATCGAACCCGGGTCGCCGAGTTTATAGCGCAGCGCGCTAACCGCTACACTGCCGCTCCCCACACACGCACACCGGCACACACACACACCACCACGCACAAACACCACACACACACCACCACACACACGCACATAGGCACCCACTGGCACACACACACAGCACCACACACACACGCACACACCACCACACACACCCACACACACACCACCACGCACAAACACCACACACACACACCACCACACACACCACCACACACACCCCCACACACACCCCCACACACACCACCACGTACAAACACCACACACACACTACACACACTACACACGCCACCACACACACCCCCACACACACCCCCACACACACCACCACGCACAAACACCACACACACACTACACACACCACACACACACCCCCACACGCCACCACACACACCCCCACACACACACACCCCCACACACACCACCACACACACCCCCACACAAACCACCACACACACCACCACACACACCACCACACACACCACACACACCACCGCACACACCCCCCACACACACCCCCAAACACACCACCACACACACCACACCCCACACACACCACACACACCACCACACACACCCCCCACACACACCCCCACACACACCACCACACACACCACACATACACCCCCCACACACACACCCACACACACCACCACACACACCACCACACACACACCCCCAAACACACCACCACACACCACACCCCACACACACCACACACACCACCACACACACCCCCCACACACACCCCCACACACACCACCACACACACCCCCACAGACACCCCCACACACACCACCACACACACCACACACACACCCCCCACACACACCCCCACACACACCACCACACACACTCCCACAGACACCCCCACACACACCACCACACACACCACCACACACACCACCACACACACCCCCACACACACCACCACACACACCACACCCCACACACACCACACACACCACCACACACACCCCCACACACACCACACACACACCCTTCACACACCACCACACACACCACCACACACACACCCCACACACACCCCCACACACCCCACACACCACCACACACCCCACACACAACCACACACCCCACACACCACCACACACACCACACACACACCCTTCACACACCCCACACACACCACCACACACACCCCACACACACCACCACACACCACCACACACCACACACACCACACACACCACACACCCCACACACACCCCACACACACCACCACACACACCACCACACACACCCCTACACACACCACCACACACCCCACACACTACACACACCACACACCACCACACACCACACACAACCACACACCACCACACACACCACCACACACCCCACACACAACCACACACCCAACACACACCACCACACACACCACCACACACCCCACACACACTACACACCCCACACACTACACACACCACACACCACCACACACCCCACACACTACACACACCACACACCACCACACACCCCACACACTACACACACCACACACCACCACACACCCCACACACTACACACACCACACACCACCACACACCCCACACACTACACACACCACACACCACACACCACCACACACCCCACACACACCCCACACGACCACACAGAGGCACCACGCTGACGCATCGCGGCGCGCCACCCTCCCACAGCGGTGGCGTCCGGGTGGTTCAGCCGCGAGGCAAACAGCTGTCTCTACACACACAGCTGTCTCTACACACACAGCTGTCTCTATACACACAGCTGTCTCTATACACACAGCTGTCTCTACACACACAGCTGTCTCTACACACACAGCTGTCTCTACACACACAGCTGTCTCTACACACACAGCTGTCTCTACACACACAGCTGTCTCTACACACACAGCTGTCTCTACACACACAGCTGTCTCTACACACACAGCTGTCTCTACACACACAGCTGTCTCTACACACACAGCTGTCTCTACACACACAGCTGTCTCTACACACACAGCTGTCTCTATACACACAGCTGTCTCTATACACACAGCTGTCTCTACACACACAGCTGTCTCTACACACACAGCTGTCTCTACACACACAGCTGTCTCTACACACACAGCTGTCTCTACACACACAGCTGTCTCTACACACACAGCTGTCTCTATACACACAGCTGTCTCTACACACACAGCTGTCTCTACACACACAGCTGTCTCTACATACACAGCTGTCTCTACACACACAGCTGTCTCTATACACACAGCTGTCTCTATACACACAGCTGTCTCTACACACACAGCTGTCTCTACACACACAGCTGTCTCTATACACACAGCTGTCTCTATACACACAGCTGTCTCTATACACACAGCTGTCTCTATACACACAGCTGTCTCTACACACACAGCTGTCTCTACACACACAGCTGTCTCTATACACACAGCTGTCTCTATACACACAGCTGTCTCTATACACACAGCTGTCTCTATACACACAGCTGTCTCTACACACACAGCTGTCTCTACACACACAGCTGTCTCTATACACACAGCTGTCTCTACACACACAGCTGTCTCTACACACACAGCTGTCTCTACACACACAGCTGTCTCTACACACACAGCTGTCTCTACACACACAGCTGTCTCTATACACACAGCTGTCTCTATGGGAGACAGCTCTCTCTAGACACACTGCTGTCTCTACATACAGCTGTCTCTATGGGAGACAGCTGTCTCTATACAGACAGCTGTCTCTATGGGAGACAGCTGTCTCTATACAGACAGCTGTCTCTATGCGAGACAGCTGTCTCTATACAGACAGCTGTCTCTATACAGACAGCTGTCTCTATGGGAGACAGTCTCTATGGGAGACAGTCTCTATGGGAGACAGCTGTCTCTATACAGACAGCTGTCTCTATGGGAGACGAGTAAAGTCGCCACCGTTGTCCCATCAACATTTCTCACCCCCCCCCCCACATCCACCACCACCCCCACCAGAACCCCACCTCTGCGCCATATTTCTGGTTATGGTGGTGGTTGTGGTGGTTGTGGTGGTGGTGGTTGTAGTGGTGGTGGTGCTGGTTGTGGTGGTGCTGGTTGTGGTGGTGGTTGTGGTTGTGGTGGTTGTGGTTGTGGTGCTGGTTGTGGTTGTGGTGGTGGGGGGTGTCTCTGAGCTGTCTGCAGAGTAACACGCGGGCTGCCGTGCTCGCCTCGTCGTGGGCCTTGCCGAGCACTCTCGCGCTTTGGGTTCCCTCGACATTTCACTCCCCCCACCCCCCCCACTCATCCCCCACCCCCCGCACCCCCCTCCCCCCGCACCCCCCCCACCCCCCGCACCCCCCCCCCCCCCCGTCCCGCGGCTCAGCTCCCAACTTACGTCGCGAGCTGTTGGCCGAACGACGGAGCGAATGTTCCAATATCGGCGCCACGCTGGTCACTGTGTGACAGAATTTACACTCGGAGCTTCTCGCGCGAAAAAAAGTGTTCACGTCAGCCCCCCCTCCCCCCCGGCCCCGAGTGTTCGAGAACAGCCTGCGGAAGATGACGTTGTAGAACTACTCTAGAGGTCATTTCAGAGACCCCCACCTTGTGCTGCGGCACCTTCGCATTCGAGTGCTCACATCTAGAATTACAATTAAAGTCAAAACTAGATTTCGATGAGGTTGTGTTACCGTCATTGGCGATTGGCAACATGGCAATCGTCACGATCGGCCGTGATCAATCCACGACGACTCGCTGTGTAAATCTCGAGGCATCTTCTCCGAACTGGCATTGTCTTCAGTTGAACAGGCAAATGAATAAGAACAAGGGGGCGAGACTTTGCAATATTACGAACGTGGAATGTTGAGTGGCACCCGACCAAGCACGCATCTCCCCACGCTTCCACGCGCCCTCTTCGTCTTTCAGCAGACGCAGCGACGGCTGAACGCAGCGTCTCTCCTTTGCGCTCCTCCCCCCGCACCTCCGATTAGCACGGTGCGATAGAAGTTCAACATGCACGCATGCAGATGACGCCTCTGCCCTGGCGGCGGGCGATGACTCACGCCGCTGGCACGACCCACCCGAGCCACCTTGCTACTGCTGCTGCTGCTACTGCTGCTACTGCTGCTGCTGCTGCTACTGCTACTGCTGCAGCTACTGCTGCAGCTACTGCTGCTGCTACTGCTGCTGCTGCGCTCCGTATGGAATTCAATCAACGGGCGAGCGAGCACCGTAGGGTCCCGAACAATGAGACGTAACGGCGGTGGCGGTGGCTGCGTCAGTGGCGCGATTGCGCTGACGGAGCGAGGATTCTTGACGAAGAACGCACGCGCTCGCGGGTTACAGTGAGAGCCACCTGCCCCAACGGGTCGAGTTCCTCCCCACACAATGACCTCATCCTCGTGCCCGCATCAAACGCGCGACCCGAGGTCGCGGCGGCGTGAGCTCACCGCCCAAACATTCACCGAGATTTCAAAACGAGTATCGGGCGGACAATTTGTGTTTGCACGCAGGCGCGCACGCGGGCAAACGTGCGCGTACGCGCGTGTTTCCAGAGCGCCGGACGGCTAGGACACAGCAGGTTGGCACGGTGAGGAGCACAGGTGGTGCGACTACCCAATCTATCTCAGTCGTTACACCTACAACACCATGGCTTCCTGCCAGCGTGCCTTTGACACTTCACTTGGCACTCAAGCGCCGCGGGGATGATACCCGCCGCGACTGGCCGTCGGCGTTGTGTTTTCGTGACGTTCTATCAACAAGAGACTCTTGGTGCCGGCAGTGACCTCGACGCCCTTGGGACGCCGAGGTCATCCAGACGGAAATGAGGCGGTGCGTTCCAGGACTCACGTCCTTGCCCCACCACTGTCGGTTCTCGCATTCAATAGTGCAACGATGGAGGGCAAGCGTCTTGTGACACCTCCAGTGCGGTATGACTGCGCGTGTGTGCTCACCGGACGTGGTGCAGATAACCCGTGAGCAAGTCGTCATATCCAGAGGCAAGAGATTTGGTGGACCACGCAGCGTTGTGAAATTTCCGAGGTACAAATCGCGCTGTTGCGGCACAGCAATCTGCATGTGCGGACCGACCGCGAGTGCGTGTGGTGGGATTTTCAAGTTCTCCAAGTTTCCACGCCGCACATTAGAGCAATACGCTCCTGAAGGTGATGACGGCCAAAGATTCCGATTCGCCAGGACCCCTCGTGAAATAAAGTCGACGCTGACAACGCTCTGGTGGCCTAGGGAGGAAACGCGTCCGAGAGGAAACGCCGCCCGCAGAGATGGAGCGATGAAATTGGATTGTGTGCAACTGAGCGACGGGTCGCTGCTGAAGCAACGAGAGAGAGACGGTGACGGCTCACGGGAAAGCCTTCATCTAGCAGTGGATAGATCGTGACCGGCGGTTAATTATGACGATGACTACGATAATTATGATTGGAAAGCAAACGAACCCAATCTGCAGATGTAACTCGCTCAGACTTTTTTTATTTGTTTATTTAAACATTGCATCACTGCTCGCTTATTCAAGCACAGCTGAATAACGCGTGAGCTCATCCCTAGAACAACAGGAGCCTGAGAACCTCCCGCCTCGCCGGCTCCCTGCCAAGAGAGCCAAGAGAGCCTCATGGCACGGTAGCTCCTCGCTTAATGCGCAGTACTCACACTCTAACGCTCAGGAAACGTTATAACGCGGTTTCTGAGTGGTCAAGGACGAGCTACTCTTTGCAGCTGCGCTGCTGAACAGTGCGATACAGCACGCAGAGTGATAGGGTACTGGGCGGCATGCCCTCATCTCAGTTCTTTGTTCCGCCGTGGGACGACTGCAGGCTGATTTTATAGTGCAAATGTAATTCACTACATGCAGTGATTTCTCACTTAACGCGGATTTTTTAGGAACCGCATTTACCGCGTTAAACGAGGACTTCGTGGTGTGGTACTGCGATATTGCGATGTATATCGTTGGATTTAAGGCCGGCGATAATCAAATCGTCCATTTCTCAAAATATCGTCATCTTTTGTAGTTGTTTAATAACCGATTGTGCGAGTGTCGTTGTGTGCCACAGTGCCGCCAGGGTCGATCAGATCGTCACGTTTCATTCTCTCAGAGTTCGACTTTCGCCAAATAAAGTGGAACATCCAATGTCGTTGTCGTTGTTGTTTCTTTAGCGAGCAGTCTTCGGTGACTCGACTGAGGTCATCGCCTCTCTACAACAACTCGAGAAAACGGTTTAATCACGGGTAGTGGAAATCTGGATTCAACCCAGAACCTTGGCGGTGCAGCGCTCCCCGCGCCCTCCTTTGATGATCAAGAATTATCATCATCATCGTCGTCGCTCGAGTCTCCTTTTGTTAAGAGACTTCTGATAAACTTCTGAACCCAGCGAGAGCTCTTATCCGCTTCCCAATAAAGGTCACGCCAATCGTCATCAGTGGCATAGTTTGACCGGGCATGTATCATGCTGCCCGGGTCCCTGTGCCCCTATGGATCCTCGGTGCAGTTGCACCGCCTGCACACGAGCCAACTACGCCGCCGATCATCATCCTCGACAAAACAAAATGATCGCTCGCAACTGCGCGAGCGCCCCGCCCCTACAGCCACTCACCGTGCTCAAGGAGAGCTCCTGCGGACGGGTGGCGCGCTATGGGTGTTACTTACACCGGGGCGCGGTGGGATGGGCTGGAAGAGAGACAGGAGTGAGGGGGGAGGGGAGTTGCGGCAATCGTTGGCACGAAACTGACCTGTGACCCCCCCGCCCCACCGCTCTCGGAGGCGACTCTCCGAGGACAATGCAGGAATAGCTCGGAGTGACGATAAAATAAGGTGGCGTGTGCCGCCCGCCACCCAAACCACCCACGCCCTCTTCCCAGCCCGCACCCCTCCCCCCTGTGGAGCAACACGCCTGTCCCCGTCAAAGTCAAGTCTCTGTGTATTTTTGTTCTGGGTGTGAGAGGGTGGCGGAAAGCCGCGCGGAAGGGTGAGGATGACGGTGGCTCCTCGAGCGGCCAAAGCGAATATTTCCATCGCTGCCATCAGTTGTGACGTCCAGGGAGCCTTCAGACAGCTGACGCTCTGAGTTAAACTTCTTTCGATCGATGCCTATACCAGGTTCTTAAGGTCCTCTCACCGGCCAATGCTGACGTCAAGTTCCATTTTTGTGGACTTTTTTTAAATAAAATTTTCTTCCAATTTCCCGGTCGCCGTCATGCCAAGAAACGAAAAATTAGAAACTCGCGCAGAGCATTGCGGCTAAGAGAATGGCCCGTGGAAGGCGATAGATATCACAGAACTACTTCTGAGGTCCCTTCAGCTAACTATGCTCGCCCACATTCGAGGAGAAAAATGTCCATGGCATGGCAATCAAATCTAATATTCTTTGGCACCGATGAAAAACTATCCAAGGATGAAAAATAAAACTGAAGTGATGCTCTTTTTTTGTTGGGTCATATTTGACTTGGCTGAAACCACTTGAGCCCGCGGGTTAATCACGGGCGACATAAGCCTGATTTAAAATCCAGGATGCTCTGTCTGAATGTCTGTATGTCTGTATGTTGAACGTCTTTCGTAGCCAACCGTGCCAATGGGAGGCGCACTGTGGTACTGGCTCACCGCTCTGAAACCTGAGCCAACGAGCCTCCCCGCTAGATCCATGCCCTTGCAAGCGCTCCTCGAAAATCCCGTCTGCCACGAGGTTCAGCGAGCAACATGACCCGACACCCAGGTTCTCTGCCCCTCGTACGCGGTGCCCGTCAGTGTCCGGAGCCAGAAGACATAGCTTCTTCCGGACGCATGGCCCCGGGGCGGACGTCTCAGCAGATCGCACGCAGGGCTCAAAATGAGAATCTGGAATTATCATCGAGCAATCCGATGAGCTATGAAGCTCTTTGTTTTACGGATGCCCAGTATGGGCGGGCGGGGGGGGCTAACCGAGTTGCATCGGCAAACGATACAAACAAACGCCGAAGCGAGTGCAAGTTAGAGAAAAGATAAGCAAGTCACTGCAAATAAACAAATATAAAGTATAGAAGTACAAAGTGCACATATATTTATGTTCAATTGTTAACACCAAATGCAAGCTTATGGCAAGGCAACACCACAACAACAGTCCCAAACCTTACCGAGACAACACGCAGTCCCTCAATTACATTGCACATTAAAAACACGAGTCGCGTTCCACGTTACAAATCACACTGGCAAATGTGGCTCTTTCTGGCACGAATCTTCCGCTTTAGGATAGAACGTAACCCTCAGGTTGACGGACGACGTAAGTGGGAATGTGTATACATATCATTGTATACTCCACTCACAAACACTTGCCTTCATAAGTGAATCCACAGGACAGCGGTCTGCACATAAAGCATGCGATTTTACCCATGATTCTCCACAACGACGCATAATCAGAATGAATAAAATACTCTGCTTGTGTAACATTCCCTCCCCCCCATAGTTATCAGTCGGAGAGCTCTTTCCAGTAACGTCCTTGTATCCCCAGTGGCATTTGCTTGCGCTGCTGATAAGACCTGGAAGGTTGAACCAGTCCCGAGTTTCCTCGCTGAAACAAAAGCTGCTGCTGTTGTATAATAGGTGGTCTAGAAAGCCGATAAGCTGATGAGTTAAAACATATATTGTTTATTGTATTTGTCACGGCACAATGAGAGCCACCAAGAGGTCCTCTGCACTCGGCGCAGACCAAAATATCGGTTTTCTTTTTAATCAGATGCACACCTTGAAAATCATAATCGACTTGAAAGTTTGATACATTACAATTCAGAAGTTATCTTTCTTTCTGTGAGTCCGACAATCCTCCTTTCCACAAGGCACTCTGTGTAAAATATATCAGCTGGCAAGGGTTACTGTAGTTTATAAAAGTAACCCGATAATGTAGCTATATGATAGAAACACATGCTCATCATTCCAAACGCTTCAAACATTGTGTAACTTCTTCTGGATTATGGTTATAATCTGTGTACAGAAAGAGGAGTGGTGGTGCAGTGGTTATAACACTATGCAAACAATCTGACTGCCCGAGTTTGATCATGTACGGCCTTCTGTGCCTCCCCATGCCAATACGGTCAAGATGATTGTTTAACCATACTTCACTACCCTGATTAATGCGGGGTTGATGAAAATCAGCACCCAGGCTGAGCTCAGATCATTCACCGCGATGTTAAAACCATGGCCAGGAAAATAACTTGGGTGGGCGGTTGTTTAGCGCTGTGCGATAACCAGCCACTCCACCCTGTGCTGAAGCGGTGGCGTGAGGACACGTGCTCAGGCCTGGCATTTAAAGATGAACATCAGCCTAGCGTCTGCACAGTGGGCGGGTTTGGTTTAGGCTCTCAGTCTAGCCACTATTCTAATTTCACAGGTTTAAAGTTGTATTTAAAAAAAAATGTTTATATATAACTGACGTACAGATGCCCTGGTTTCGGAGAAAGGCGCCTGCTAAAGACATAAGGGTGTGGTCGACTGTGAAACGATGGACGGGATGGGATTGAGTGCGATGTTAGAACCAATGAACGGTGAAGCAAGACGATGAGAGAAGGAGAGAGAGAAAAAAACGGCGATTCGATTCCCGCTGCCGCGATCGCGACCGTCTCGAGCTCCCCACCGCTACCGCCCTCCGCCCTCCTTCCACTCTCAGACAAAAAAAATGAAAAATCAAGACGCGAGGCATCTTGGACCGCGGTGGGCTGAGCGAGTTTTTTGTGGTTGGCCTTTGACCTGCGCGCATACCAGCGCCGAGAAAGAGAGAGGTGAAGGCATCTGCAGTGCATCAGACCGACCAAATCGTAAAAAAAAATGCATAAATAAACAGTCTTTAAGTAAGCCGACGAGTCTAAACAGCTGTAAACAACGCCGCAATGTTCTAAAGCAGCTAAGTGGCCTTAAAAAATAAATCTTAAAAAAAAACCAAAGCCCGCTTAATTGCGAAGGGCTGCGGTAAAGATGCAGAGAATGTTGCGCGGCGGTCGAGTGTCCGACCGATGGCCGCGACATCACGGAAGAGACCCCAAAGGTCACGCGCACACAATAAAAAAGACGCGACCAAGCAAAACGCCCTCCTGTTGTTTCGCGATCCGGAAAAGCCTCATCGAGCGTGCGGGATGTGTTGACGACAGCCCTGCAGTGTGATTTGGGGCCAATTCGTTTCCTTTGTTTTTTTTTGCCGAGTAGCGGAAGCCAGCGCTGAATAGCATCCGTCGTTGTGCTGCACATCTATGCTCGCCTTTGAAAACGTCACGCCAGATTGGGCCCTCAGCGCCGGTCACAACCTCAATCTGCGCCCTCTTATGAAGCCGAGGTACAAGAACGCGAGCGTGCAACAGCGACCCGCAAAGTTGGTTAAGACGTACTTTTATTGCTTGGCGTGGTGGCGAGGCGTTCACTCCCTCGCCTGGTGTACAGGATGTTGTGGGTTCAATCCCGACCCTGATCCCTGTATATTTGGAGTTTGTTAGTCTTTCTCTATCCCCGTGGTCGCGTGGATTTTTCGAAAGGGTCCTCCGGTTTTTCCCTCCACATTTAGAATCAACATCACGCGTTTAGATCAATTTGGCTGCTATAAATCTCCACGTGATAAGCCGCTTCGTAGGACTATCATTTGTGGCACAGGCCGCTTCTGCAAAAGAACGATATAGCTCGGTGTGTAAAATAAACGTAGTAAAACAAATAGTACGTGCTAATCGAATTTAGCGTTTTACATTCTCCACGACGACCCCAATGATTATCTTGCATTGCGTGTCGTGTGGTTTTGCGTCGAGATGGGTCTCGAGTCTCGGGGGAGTTGGCGTCCGTGCCTTGAGCGTCTGGCAATGATTCCGGCAGGCCTCTGACCCTGCGGCTGAGACAAAGTGTGTCGGAACCGGTTCCAGAGGTTGCGTTTTTTCCCTCCGACTGAATCAACGCTGCTCAATTTATTCACCCCCACCAAACAGCCGCGGGCACCGATGGATTGTGTAAATACTTCTTGTGTGGACAGCCTAATAGGGAAATATCGAAGTTCCATTGAACATGTAAACAATCAAAGGGGCATTTATCGTACACACGGCCCGGTTTATCTGCAGCACTCCCCCGTCCCAGCGGGAACAATCAACAGGAACAAGACCACAGACTCCGAAAGGGCCCTGTGAATCGTGTCTATGCGTGCGCGCTGGGCCAGCTCCTTGTCAAACACCGTCGGCTTCCAACCCCCAAAACCGCATCAATGCACGAAAGCCGTGTGACGGGAGTGGCTGGTGAAAGTGCACGATTTAAACGCTTTAATGAATCTGCAATGGATCTTCCTACGGTTTTTCACATTTGCTTTCCATTTGTGGCCCTGGGTAATGGGAGGGGTGGGGGTAGGTAATTGAACTGATTTCACTCAATGAGCTACCGTCCACTCATCAGGGCTAGCAGCTCAGGCCTTCTTGAGCAGAGCTCCACTGGAGCAGGCCTCGTGGGCCCACTGCCCTTCACGCCCACACCGAAGGGCGCAGTCAACTTCCACCCTTTCATTTGTCTCAAACACACATTACGTAATTAGCTGTCCATGCGGTGTGCGCCGTTCTTCACTGTTGCGCTAAGATCTCCTATCAAACAATACATTTCTTCTTTAAAAAGGTTAACTCACCGCTGTCCCTAAAATCTTGTAAAGACTGTTATCATAATTATTGTGGCATTTATTGATTTGTTTAATCGATCCAAAAAAATCCCCGATTCACATGACTCGTTTTCGAGACGGTCATGCATTAGGATGTTACAAGCCATGAAACTCATTTCTTTAGAACTGCTGTTTGTGTCTAGTTTGTTGTTCACCCCCTCGCACTTCTGATTAGCGTGGCTGGCTACGCACGGTGCGAAAGAACTTCAACATACATACAAGCTACAGCGAGTGCAATTGTGGCCAAAGTAAACCATTGAAGTCTGCACTCATTCAACGGACGAGAAAAAAACAACAAAACGACGCAAACTCTGTCTCTGCTGAAGCCCTCTCTATAGAAATATTGCTGCTTCCATTATCAGCATGCGCAAAAATAGAATTGGGATGTTTGTCAAAAATGCTGTGAGTGAGTGATTTCCAGGTGTGGCCTGGTGGCTCAGTGATCAGAGCGCTGGGCCGGCATTACTGTGATGTTGGATTTGAATCCAGCCACCCATGACTAATAAACCCTGTTTTTCGGTTACCAATAACTGCACACACGCGAAATTTGTATTTTTAATATACTTTTACACTTGCTTTTGATGAACGCCAGTTCTGATCATTCAAAATAACGACTTTAGTCGAATGTGTTAACGTCATAGAGGGTGCGTTGGAAAGTCCACCTCACCCGCGCGTCAAGGATGGAGAAAGCCACGTGAAGGATCTGTCAGAAGTCCCGTGAAAATTTCCCTCCCACGAGCCACTGCCTGACACTTGGTTGGCTTTTCGCTCTGCGAGATTTCAGAGTGGATTCTTCATCTCAGGACAAAATGCCGATCGGGCAATTTAAATCAATTGCAGGAGGGGGCGGGGCGGGTCGGGGTATAAAAATGTAAGGACTTAAAACGTCGCCATTATCCACAAAAACCTCCTTGCCCTCCAAGGCCGTGGATCACAGGCGTGGGCCACCATCGTGCCAAGCCACAAGTACCCCGCACGTTTAGAGTCGATAGAACACAGTGGGGAGTCCCTGGCAAATATTTCACGAGGCTTTAATGAGAGAACTACTCTGATTAATGACTACAGGCCCCATTCTCCCAGAAACTGCTGAGGTCTGCCTGCTGCTTGGAAGCAGGAGCCACGTGATGTGATATCTATCCACCCTGAGGCTCCGAGCTTCTCAGAGGATGAGGAGGAGGTGATTGAGATCCTGTGCCACGGTGGCAGTCAGGTCGTGGCTCCCATGTTCAGCCACAAACCCCGTCCCGTTGTTGTTGTTGTTGTTGTTTTCTTAAACACGGTTTTGTTGATAACATCCCCAAAGGCCCAAGCATGTTAAGTGGTTAAAAACAAACAACCACCGCTGAAGGTGTAAATAGATCAAGGGAGGATGAGAGGTGCATTCTTGAATTGAACGAGATTGTAAGAATACGAAAAATAGAGCCGATGGGAGGAGAGAATTCCCGAGAGAATTCCCGAGAGAATTCCCAATGTTGCAGCAGTGCAAGGGAAGAAGCAGAAAGAGACTTGTTGTGACCTGGAGTGTGGTCAGTGACCGGATGGGTAAGTGGGTGGGTGAGTGGGTGGGTGAGTGGGTGAATGAGTGGGTGAGTGAGTGGGTGGGTGAGTGAGTGGGTGAATGAGTGGGTGGGTGAGTGGGTGGGTGGGTGAGTGAGTGAGTGAGTGGGTGAGTGAGTGGGTGAGTGAGTGGGTGGGTGAGTGAGTGAGTGGGTGAATGAGTGGGTGGGTGAGTGAGTGGGTAGGTGAGTGAGTGGGTAGGTGAGTGAGTGGGTGAGTGAGTGGCTGGGTGAGTGAGTGGGCGAGTGGGTGGGTGAGCGAGTGGGTGAGTGGGTGAATGAGTAGGTGGGTGAGTGAGTGGGTGAGTGGGTGGGTGAGTGGGTGAATGAGTGGGTGGGTGAGTGAGTGGGTGAGTGAGTGGGCGAGTGGGTGGGTGAACGGGTGGGTGAGTGTGTGGTTGAGCGGGTGAGTAAGTTGCTGTGACCTGCAGTGCAGCGGTTGAACACACTGTGAATGAGCCGAAATAATCATCGTCTGGCAGACCGAAACCCTCAACACGGGTGGAGGAATCAACGACTTAAGTTCATGGCAACTCTAACCATGGTAGTCGTGGTAGTCGTCATCGTGATAGCAATGTGATTTTACAGTGTCGGGCGAGACACACGGCCAAATTAGCATCATCATCATGACTCTATCCGACGAGCTCGGGCACGATCAGCAGGATCTGGTCTGTCCTTCCTCAATCCACCAGATCTGGTCTGGGCTAACACAAAATGATATATGGTGTGCACACACACCACATTTACACGCTGCTTTGTAATGGTTGAAATACAATCCCGGAGCACTGTGATAAAATCCCGTGTTTCTACCGGCGGCGTGATAAAAATGAAAATCGATTTGTCCGTTCTAACTCTGATTTAGCTTAACACTGCATACACATATCACTATGAAAAAAACTGAAATAACCAAGGTGAATACCAGTGGAGTATTTTGCATGAGTGTTGGTAAAGCAGTCAAGGAGAGAAATGTAATATTGTACGAGACCCCCCCCCTGCCCTCCCCCCATCAAATGTGCCCCGGCCCCTGCGTCAGAGAGACGCGCGCACAACCCCCACGCAGCATCCTTCAACGTCAACCGAACGTCAACCGAACGTCAACCGAACGTCAACCGAACGTCAACCGAACGTTCGCGGTGACAAGCGAAG
Organism: Petromyzon marinus; assembly: GCF_048934315.1. Taxonomy (NCBI): domain Eukaryota; kingdom Metazoa; phylum Chordata; class Hyperoartia; order Petromyzontiformes; family Petromyzontidae; genus Petromyzon; species Petromyzon marinus. The sequence goes on from NC_133698.1 coordinate 13,394,625, forward strand.
GGGCTTCTCCCGCGTCGGGGGCTCGACGTTTCCCGGGAATCCTCCTGCCTTCGAAAGGACCGGGAAGACCATCGCAGCTCGGCACACGGCAGGGTGCGGCGGAGGAGAAGGGGGCTGGCTGGCTGGCTGGCGATCTGTCGGTCGATCGAATCCCACGACACTGCCCCTTGAGTCGTGCACGGAGATTCCGTGAAGCGCTGGGGGGGGGGGCAGTGGAGTGAACGACGGCACGAAACGCGAGCGGTTTAAAAGCTTCGGCGAGGAATGCTTCTTGGCGATATCTGAACGTGCGCCACTGGAGATTATTTAACGATGTTGATGCTGCTGCTGTGTCTGCTGCTGTGTCTGCTGCTGCTGCTGTGTCTGCTGCTGCGTCTGCTGCTGTGTCTGCTGCTGTGTCTACTGCTGCTGCTGTTGTGTCTGCTGCTGTGTCTGCTGCTGCTGTGTCTGCTGCTGCTGTGTCTGCTGCTACTGTGTCTGCTGCTGATGCTGCTGTGTCTGCTACTGCTGCTGTGTCTGCTGCTGTGTCTGCTGTTGCTGTGTCTGCTGCTGCTGCTGTATCTGCTGTGTCTGCTGCTGTGTCTGCTGCTGCTGTGTCTGCTGCTGCTGCTGTGTCTGCTGCTCCTGCTGTGTCTGCTGCTGCTGTGTCTGCTGCTGCTGTGTCTGCTGCTGCTGCTGTGTCTGCTGCTGCTGCTGTGTCTGCTGCTGCTGTGTCTGCTGCTGCTGTGTCTGCTGCTGTGTCTGCTGCTGCGGCTGCTACTGTGTCTGCTGCTGTGTCTTCTGCTGCTGCTGTGTCTGCTGTGTCTGCTGCTGCTGTGTCTGCTGCTGTGTCTGCTGCTGCTGTGTCTGCTGCTGTGTCTTCTGCTGCTGCTGTGTCTGCTGTGTCTGCTGCTGCTGTGTCTGCTGCTGTGTCTGCTGCTGCTGTGTCTGCTGCTGTGTCTGCTGCAGTGTCTGCTGCTGCTGTGTCTGCTGTGTCTGCTGCTGCTGTGTCTGCTGCAGTGTCTGCTGTGTCTGCTGCTGCTGTGTCTGCTGCTGTATCTGCTGTGTCTGCTACTGCTGCTGTGTCTGCTGCTGCTGTGTCTGTTGCTGCTGTGTCTGCTGCTGTGTCTTCTGCTGCTGTGTCTGCTGCTGCTGTGTCTGCTGCTGTGTCGTCTGCTGCTGTGTCTGCTGCTGTGTCGTCTGCTGCTGTGTCTGCTGCTGCTGCTGCTTCTGCTGCTGTGTCTGCTGCTGCTGTGTCTGCTGTTGCTGTGTCTGCTGCTGTGTCTGCCGCTGCTGCTGTGTCTGCTACTGCTGCTGTGTCTGCTGCTGCCGTGTCTGCTGCTGTGTCTGCTGCTGTGTCTGCTACTGCTGCTGTGTCTGCTGCTGCCGTGTCTGCTGCTGCTGCTGGTAACGCTGCCACAGGCGGAGATGCGGACGCGACTCCTGGCGTGTGATCGGGTCGCAGTCAAGTACAGCGTCCCACCATACCGTGTGCATGTATTGGTGGACTTCTTTTGCACCGTACGTAGCCAACCGTGGTCAATCGGCAGTGTGCGGGGTGATGGCGCGATGCGAAGGCGCAGCGCTGCAAGTGCTGGAGAGGCTTCCGAATAGAGGGAGCCTTATTACCCTTTGGGTCTTTCGGTAAAGTCACTTAGATAGAAGATAAATAATAAAAATTATAAAATAAAAAATTGACGATATTTTTCACCTGAGGACTATTGCTTGTGCTGCGATCGAAACGTCGTGATTTTTTTTCTATCTCCGTGACTTTACCGAAATACCCAAAGAGTTTGAATTCCTGCAGTCACGAAAGCTGTAAGTCAGAGGGAGCCTTACTAGAGGGTACTTGGCCTTCTTTCCCACCCCGGCCAGATGTCTTGAAAAGAAGTGGAAGTGACCCACACTTGACCCCACCACCCACGGCCTGACGCATTGCCTCAACTGCCGCTCCGAGAGATCGAACCGGCGACCTCTGGACTCACCGTGACCCCGTGGCAGCTTGCACCTAACCCGTAGAAATACGCCCGAATTGTCCCGTGCAGCGAGGGAGTCGAAGGCCCGGAGTTGACTTCCACTGAACACCTGTCGCAAGGAGCTCTGCAACCCATCGGATTCGTGCAGCGGAAATGAACTGAATCTGATTCCGAGACCCAGGCGAGTTGCGGCTGATGCCGAGCCGTGTTGCTCAGAGCGACCAGGCCGACCTCACAGGCATGCCCCGGACTACGGCCACGTGGCACCAGACGGGCAAAATAACGCGTCCGTGGGTACGAGCCGAACGCCCACCAATTGCCATTGCATCTTTTGTTGTTGTTATTGGTCAACAACTTTTATGTATTTGCTTGGCCTAGGTTTAGACGGAACTGAGAAGGTGAAGGGGCGTGAGACGAGCAAGCGCCGTAACTGCAAACAAATTGTCGTTGTTTAACCTTCAAGATACACTGACGATACCGCACTGTGTCGGGCGAGGCGTTTCCCTGCCAGTCCCGGTGGAGTCAAGCCATGAGTCTCTAAAACAAGTTAAAGGTAAAAACACTGCGCATGCCCCGCTCTGTCTTACCCCCACCCCCAAGTGTCCACTCCCATTAGCGTGAACTCTGCAAAGCCGTCCAAATAATTCCTCCAGTCACGCACCTCGTCGTGGCTTCCAACAATCTGGATGATCCGTCTGGAATGCGGCAGGGATTTGGACCCGGCGCGTCTCGGCCGACGAGCTCCGATTGAGCACTTGCAGAAGAGCTGAAGACTTCAACACGGAGGGGGGTGGGGTGGTCGCACACCGCCGCTACTCAGAAACGCCGTCCGAGACGCCGGGTGGACCTACAGGGGGCCCTGGACAAGTTCAGACATCGCCCTCCACCGATGGGGTTTTGCGCGTTGGACTCCTTTCGTACCGCCACGTGGCCCATGGGAGGTGCGGGATAGCGGCGTTGGGCGGAGCAGCTCTCCCCACCGCCGTCACCAGACTCACCAAGCACCCCACCATCCTTACCACGGGCAGTCTCACCACAATCACCCGTATGACCACCACTGTGACCACCACCATGGCCAGCTAGCCATAATTAGCGTCTTCGCCATAGTCTGAGGCTAAAGATTGGCATGTTAAAGGCTCCTAAAACCGCCACACATCTCACCTCCGATTAGCACGGTTTGCTACGTACGGTGCGAAAGAAGTTCAGTTCAACATCTCAAACTCGTCCTTGTGGAGGGCTGAAGGTTCCCTAATCCCGAAACTCTTCACAGTCATTGCACAAAGAGGCCTCCACGTGGCCCTCACGCTATGCACGGCGCCTCCTTCTTGAAGCCACGGAATCCCACGGGGGAGCGTTTCAGATGCTCACCCCTCAACCCTTCAGCCGCCAGAGCAACGATTTAACCTTCCATCATGAGTAATGCTCCAACTTTAATTTTACTTTTTATTTGAAGCTTTCGTGACTGCAGGGATCCATACTCTTTGGCTCTTTCGGTAAGGTCACGTAGGTAGAAAAAATAATACTTCAAACGCTTTCGAAGTAATACGACCGAGCCAATGAATGGTTTTAGGAGTGTTTTAATTTTACGTAACATAGAGATATTTGTGGGGTATGTCTTCCCCTGCAGCGCGATCGCGCAGTTTTAATTCGTCGCACTGTCTTCTTGATTGCACTTGGTGTGTGTGTGTCCCTTCTGTGTCATTTCGGTGACATGAGAATGAGACCTGAGTTCTCACACCTGGTCAGAACACGAAGTTTACTCGACTAAACTAAAAGGCGGTACGATTGGCTCTTCCGCCTCTCTCGGCGTGCGCATCCTGGCCAAGATCACCGAGTGTCAAGCTTACGTAAGGCACTTTTGAGTTGCCCTTAGACTGCTGGGAGCGCTGCTGGAACGCGCCGTCAACTGGGTCAGCGTCCGGAGCCCCCCCGCCACAGCCCCCTTCGTTCTGTCGCAGAGACAAAATAAACACGCGCTGCCCTCGACTCGCACGACGGCTCATTTCATAATTATTGTAGCAAAGCTCTTGGGATGGACACGGACGGTTTATTTTTTTTTGACGCTGCGATTCAAGAAAGTGAATCATCATCGGCCGCTCCGAAACTAACGGCGGCGCCGAGAAATGCAGCGGCCTTTGCCACGTGATTTGGACAAATGTTTACATTTCTTCTCCAAACTTTTAAACAGTTACAAGTTTCACCGGCCAGTCTGTGAAAGGCCTACAGTGAAGCTTTGCGCATGAGGTTGGTTGACCTGTAACTCCGGGTGGTGTGTGCGCTGTTGGAGGGTGGCATGCGATCATTAAAAAAAAAGTTATTTGAACAACAAAAAATAGGGAAGCATCTTCTTGCCGATGTGTCGAAGTTTCAAAACGGTTGCTTGATGACGCGCACATTTATCGCAGGTGGATCGGTGGCGCAGTGGTTAGCGCACCGCGGCCATGAACCCGGCTGGGAAGCTGAGTTCAACTCCTGGCCACGGCCAAGCTCAGTGACGAGTGGTGTCTAAGCCGGCCAGCATGGTGAAGTATGGTCAAATAGACCCCCATGACTGATACTTGTGTGAGGAAGCTACCCCACCCAGCAGTGGATTGCCAAAGAGATGTAAAGAGTGAATGGTTTCTCAGTGCGAGACCGCCCGGGCCGGCCACGATGCTCACGATGACGACTCTGTCAGACAGACGCCGCGACATTGGGAAGTTTGGCCGATTCCCTTTTGAAGCTTTGCTTAGTGGAGGGAGAAGACCAGAACACCGGGAGAAACCACACGGACATGAGGGGATAACAATCAGCAATGATGATGATGATGATTATTGCGGAACTAATGAATGTGAAGCGCAGCGTATCTCCGATATTTTAATTTACAATATCCCACAAATTAAACTTGACAATTCTGGGATACGACGTCTGATACATGCGCTCATAGAAGCGATGCATCGTCTGATGATGTTTTAGAAAGGTGAGCGAGATGAACACGTGCACAAATATAGTCGAGTCTACGTTTATAACTACAAAACACCCATGAAATCTAAATGATATCGTTTGCATTTGCCCCCCGTCCACCCCCCCCCCCCCAATATACATAATATGAAACTATATAGTTATATATATTTGGGGAGCAACATTTTTTACTCCATAATATAGCTTTTTGGGGTTAGATCACGTAAAAATATAAATGTGCCGTTAAACCCGTCACCACCTCGACGCAGCTAATTAGTGAGGTTTGTCACGAATCAAAACGTGGCCAATTCGTTACTAGTACAGCATCACCGGTGGTGTGTTGGAGAGTAAAACTCACTACAACATTTACAATCTGAGCAGCGTGACGTTTCGAACGGTAATTACAACCAGCCTCATCAGGTGACAGCCAGAGTTGTGGAGAAACCCTCCTCCTGTTTCTGTCTTAAATAGACGGGGGATGAACGAGATGTCGTCACCTGTGAACCAACACGTGTTTTTACGGGTTCGTTTTTTTAACCCAGGACCTAAACTAGTTGGCATTTCGATTGTATAAAGGCCGCTCGATAACAAAAAAGAGATATAACATTTAATAACTGCACTGTAAAGGATACTTTTGGAAGAGTGTGGCGATAACGCTGCTTATAAAGCGACCTACACAAGGCTGTCAGGGACAAGATTGTAGACCTACACAAGGCTGGAATGGGCCACAAGACCATTGCCAAGCAGCTTGGTGAGGTGACAACAGTTGGTGCGATTATTCTCAAATGGAAGAAACACAAAAGAACTGTCAATCTTCCTCGGCCTGGGGCTCCATGCAAGATTTCACCTCGTGGAGTTGCAATGATCATGAGAACGGTGAGGAATCAGCCCAGAACTACACGGGAGGATCTTGTCAATGATCTCAAGGCAGCTGGGACCATAGTCAACAAGAAAACAATTGGTAACACACTACGCCGTGAAGGACTGAAATCCTGCAGCGCCCGCAAGGTCCCCCTGCTCAAAAAAGCACATATACATGCCCGTCTGAAGTTTGCCAATGAACATCTGAATGATTCAGAGGACAACTGGGTGAAAGTGTTGTGGTCAGACGAGACCAAAATGGAGCTCTTTGGCATCAACTCAACTCGCCGTGTTTGGAAGAGGAGGAATGCTGCCTATGACCCCAAGAACACCATCCCCACCGTCAAACATGAAGGTGGAAACATTATGCTTTGGGGGTGTTTTTCTGCTAAGGGGACAGGACAACTTCACCGCATCAAAGGGACGATGGACGGGGCCATGTACCGTCAAATCTTGGGTGAGAACCTCTTTCCTCAGCCAGGGCATTGAAAATAGGTCGTGGATGGGTATTCCAGCATGACAATGACCCAAAACACACGGCCAAGGCAACAAAGGAGTGGCTCAAGAAGAAGCACATTAAGGTCCTGGAGTGGCCTGGCCAGTCTCTAGATCTTAATCCCATAGAAAATCTGTGGAGGAAGCTGAAGGTTCGGGTTGCCAAATGTCAGCCTCGAAACCTTAATGACTTGGAGAAGATCTGCAAAGAGGAGTGGGACAAAATCCCTCCTGAGATGTGTGCAAACCTGGTGGCCAACTACAAGAAACGTCTGACCTCTATGATTGCCAACAAGGGTTTTGCCACCAAGTACTAAGTCATGTTTTGCAGAGGGGTCAAATACTTATTTCCCTCATTAAAAGGCAAATCAATTTATAACATTCTTGACATGCGTTTTTCTGGATTTTCTTGGTGTCGTTCTGTCTCTCACTGTTCAATTGGACCTGCCATTGAAGTTGTGGACTCATCATTTCTTTCTCGGTGGGTGGGCGTGCAGGGTCGGCGGGGGATCAAATACTTTTTTCCCTCACTGTACAATTGAGTCGCTCATCATATACTGACTCGCACATCATACGCTGACTCGCACATCATACACTCACTCATGCTGCTGCTGACTCACTCACACATCATACACTGGGAGTGTCGTGCTGCCAGCTGTGGCTGCAGTTTTTTTGTCGTACGTGTTATGTATATCGTTTATTGTTAAATTTAAAATCACAGTTCCTATGATTACTGTTGTTACATTGTTTTTATAGCTTTATTTTGGTGATTCGAAAATATATGGTTAATCTAAATTATCTTATGATTGTTGGTGTTGGCTTGCACCACATTGATTTTTGCACCCAGCGTTTTAATACGTTTTTTTTGTGTGGAATATTTGCTGGCTTATTCCAGAATGTTTCTGTAACGCGTTGTCGCTTTAAGATGTTCTGTGTTCAAATTTTGTTTGTTGTGGTTGCACCCGACTTTAGAGCCGCATGGCTCACAGGGCTCTATCTAATAAATGAAACTTGAAACTTGAACCAATATAATAACACTAGTCGCTATTATCTGTGTGGACACCATACGTGACTCATATACAGGGTGCTTTAAAACAATGTGAACACTTCGGAGAATTTGCAACAGCACTACAAGAAGTGTGCTGCTGCCTCGGGGCTCTGGAGATCACCTGGAGAAGATTCCAGGCCACGTGTCGACAACGATGGCGAACAAGTGGGAGAGACTCTTTGACTTTTTCTGAAGCTATTAACAAACATTTGTTATCATGTTACAGTGTAGTATTATTCCTTCTTTGTTCCATTAATAACGATAGTCCCATATAAGTCGTGATTTGAAGCTTTCGTGACCGCAGGGATCCATACTCCTTGGTTCTATCGGTAAAGTCACGTAGATAGAAATTAATTAATAGATCATTCCAATATAAGTGTTAACACTTTGTTGAAGCACCCTGAACAAACGTCCCAAATCGTGCGACTTCTTCTTCCGCGGTTATGGCTCATGATTTTGAAACGCCCTGTACACACACAGCCTTACTGGCGGGGTGTAATAGCGAGCTGCACCATTGACCGGCAATCCAGCGACCGCCGGTTCGATCTCCTGGCTCGGCATTTGAAACAGCGGGCACGTTCCATGGGTCCGAGTCACCTCCCCACGGCGTGACGAGCCTGGGACAGGCACGGGGTGCCCCGCACCATGAGATTTGTGTTCAACAACAACAACAACCACCACAGTGTAAAAGGACACAAACACGAATGTGATGATGTGATGAGGCAAAGACGAGCAGTGATATAGAATAGCCGAGGGTGTGACCGTGCGAGACGAATCCGTGTTGAACTTCTTTCACGCCGTACGTAGCCAACCGTGCTCATCGGAGGTGCTGGGAATGAAATATTGGGGGGCTCCCACCTGACCTACTGCCGCACCTCCTGAGCTGACAATGTCATTACTACGTCACTGACAATGTCGTTACTACGTCACTGACAATGTCAGTACCACATCACTGACAATGTCGTTACTACATCACTGACAATGTCATTACTACGTCACTGACAATGTCGTTACTACGTCACTGACAATGTCAGTACCACGTCACTGACAATGTCGTTACTACGTCACTGACATTGTCGTTACTACGTCACTGACATTGTCGTTACTACGTCACTGACAATGTCGTTACTACGTCACTGGCAATGTCAGTACCACATCACTGACAATGTCGTTACTACGTCACTGACAATGTCGTTACTACGTCACTGCACCTACCTCTGGGACACACCGAAGTTGTTCGTTTGATCAGCGGGCCGCGTGTGGGAGGGACTCCTAATAAAAGTTTTTGGGTGACATCGCGTAAGTGTGAATGTGTCACGATACAGGTTAGATCGCCTAAGTGTGAATGTGTCACGATACAGGTGACATCGCCTAAGTAAGAATGTGTCACGATACAGGTTACATCGCCTAAGTCTGAATGTGTCACGACACAGGTTACATCGCCTAAGTCTGAATGTGTCACGACACAGGTTACATCGCCTAAGTCTGAATGTGTCACGACACAGGTCACATCGCCTAAGTAAGAATGTGTCACGATACAGGTCACATCGCCTAAGTAAGAATGTGTCACGATACAGGTTACATCGCCTAAGTAAGAATGTGTCACGATACAGGTTAATCGCCTAAGTGTGAATGTGTCACGATACAGGTTACATCACCTAAGTGTGAATGTGTCACGATACAGGTTACATCGCCTAAGTAAGAATGTGTCACGATACAGGTGACATCGCCTAAGTCTGAATGTGTCACGATACAGGTCACATCGCCTAAGTGTGAATGTGTCACGATACAGGTTACATCGCCTAAGTCTGAATGTGTCACGATACAGGTTACATCGCCTAAGTATGAACGTGTCACGATACAGGTCACATCGCCTAAGTCTGAATGTGTCACGATACAGGTCACATCGCCTAAGTAAGAATGTATCACGATACAGGTCACATCGCCTAAGTATGAATATGACACGATACAGGTTACATCGCCTAAGTAAGAATGTGTCACGATACAGGTCACATCGCCTAAGTAAGAATGTATCACGATACAGGTCACATCGCCTAAGTAAGAATGTGTCACGATACAGGTTACATCGCCTAAGTAAGAATGTGTCACGACACATTTATACTGACGCGATATAACCAAAACACTTTTATTATGAATAATATTGGTCGCGAAAGCCCATTTCGGGCTCTCCCACACGAGAGCCCCCTCTGTTGTGTAGGACCTGTCCGCCAGCAGTGGCGAGAGCCAATACATGGCAGGGCTGCACCTTTGCCTATGCCCACACAATAAACGAGAGGGTGGGGGTTGGTAAAGTCTTAAGAATTGTTGCCTCTTGCGATCCAACAGTGCCACCTATTGCCCAGGGCACGGCACTGCCACACACACACGCATACACATGCACACACAGACGCACACACACACGCACACACACACACGCACACACACACACGCATACACGCACGCACACGCACACACGCACACACGCGCACACACACGCACACGCGCACACACACGCGCACACATACGCACACACACACGCATACACGCACACACACGCACACACGCGCACACGCGCACACACACACGCACACGCGCACACGCGCACACACGCACACACACACGCACACACACGCGCACACATACGCACACACGCACACACACGCACACACACGCGCACACACACGCACACACGCGCACACACACGCACACGCGCACACACACACGCACACACACACGCGCACACACGCAGGCGCACACACACACACGCACACACACACACGCACACACACACACGCACACACGCACACACACGCACACACACACGCACACACGCACACACACACACGCACACACACACACACCGCGCAACTGGCTGGCGCAATTTCCCAAATGGAGTCCGAACTTCCGTTGACAGGTTGATTACCAAGTCAACTTGTCAACTTGCAGCCAACGTTGGCCCAACGGTCCATTTTTACTGGGTACTTACTGGCACACATTAATATATATTCACCTCCATAGCTACTAAATTACATATTCACGGACGTGCCTACCTGTATATCTACAAGCTAGCGTTGTTAAATCATATAAACCGGTAACACGTTTTTATAATCGATTTAGCTGTTCGGGAAGTTCGCAGTGGAATGTTTGTAATGAATGCGCTGATAGACCGCCGAAGTCACCGCGTAATTTCACTTTGTTCCCATTGATCCTTGTCGATTCACGTTTCCAATATGTTCGATCCCTCATGGTTGTGTTTTTTTATTGTGAATTTGTGTTTGGATTGATGCTTTCTTCATTGCCGTACTTTATTTAGTTTTTTTTTAGTTTGTTAATTGTTGTAAACCCAGGTCCGCTCCTGCAGAGGAGACCCATCCTGGTCTAGAGTTCTCGCCCGGGTCAAACAAAGTCAACTTGAACCTCGTGCTTCGACTTGCCCTCGTTTCTCTCTCATCGGGGTTTTTTTTCACTCTTTGTTGTTGTAACGTTCGTACCCGCCACGACTAGACACCCGTGAAAAAGAGCTTTATAGCTTATCGGATTCCTCCAGTATTAATATTCTGATTCTGATGAAGAAAAACGTTCGGGTGCAGCCCTGCAACTTGTCGCTCACGCCACTGCTGGCAGACGGCCCTCTTGCAGGAAGTTCTCGAGTCGATTCGGCTGAACTACTCTTCGACAATAAACAGACGTCTTGGGAGAGGTGGGGAGTGCGCACACTTTAAGCCACCTCGTGCGACTTGCCGATCGACTGCAGCGTACAAATGTATATTGCTGGGTGGACACCTACCACCCACATATCCACCTAACTGCCTACCCATCCACCTACCCACCCTCTCACGCAACCACTCACATACCCACCTATCTACCTACCTACCCACCCTCTCACAAGACCACCCATCCACCCACCTATCCACCCACCCACCCTCTCACCCAACCGCTTACCCACCAACCTACCCACACCCTCCTACCAAAAACCATCCAACCATCTACCCACATAACTTAGCCACCGACCGTGCACCCAGTTCCCCCCCCAACCACCCCTCTCTGTGCTTACACGCAGGCAACGTCATTAATTTGATTTCCTTTCAAAAGTTCCCCTCCCTCTCGCGCTTCCTCCCTCTGCCAAATTAAATCTCTGGCTGAGCTCCCGGGCTACGGGCTACGTGAAGCCAGTAATGACGGCCCGGAGTCGAGAGCACTCACCCACGTCTTGGCACTGACGTTCGAGCCAGAACTGCGTGCGTCAGCGACGCTCTCGCTGATTAATGGGAAGTGCCCGTACTTTTTTTTGTTTCACATCCATCGATATTGTGACGATTTTTGCTCGCGTTGTAATCGCTGCGACTGGAAACTCCTCGGTTTATTCGTGACCTCTTGGCTCGCGGGCGAGCGCACGCGCACGCAACTCTGTACACAGTGGCAAAGCATCGGTCGGAGCCGGTACTCATTTAAGGCCGAGTCGACCTGAAGGAGGCACTGCGCCATCAATCCTCGCGGACAAAAGATCAAAATGCCCCCGTATATTATTTAGAGGCTGCTGGGGCAAGTGCTGAGGGCCGACTCGGTGTACGAGGAGGGAACGAGGTATGAAAAATGTGAATAGGTTTTACCCTTTATGACAATAAAACAGTAGGCGTGTTGGTGTTCAAACTCCAAATAGAAACATTTTGCAAGGAATCAAATCTTGCATTAACCACACACAGCACTTGTGGTGAACATGCAAACAAACACGTGGCCCTGATAATTTATGCTTTTTTTTTACTGATTGGCCTACACCAGAGAAAGTCGCCTTCTGAATGGCTGAGTCTCACCAGCAGTGTCCGAACATTCCAGACGGCCGCCTTTGTGTGCCTCATTTAAAGCCGTGGTCGACCTTGTGCGAGGTCCAGGACCGGTTCAGATTTTTGCCACTGATATTGGTCTAGAGAGGAAATCAAAACGAGGTCGTCTGCCTGGCAGCGCCCTGGATACGCTAACCACTGCGTGACCCGTCGCTCCCCCATAATCATCGTGCACACAAAGACAAAGATCCCCCATGTAGCCTTGCCAGACTTGGAGCAAGTGCTGTTAACAAGCACCTATCAAGGCCGGCACGGTACACGAGGGGGTGGGTGGCCAGTACCACGCCCGACCGCCTTTGTCTTTCCAGTGGCGATGTTTACACACAGCACCAAGTACTAATTTGAGGCTGAGTCAACCTAGGGTATGAGGCCCAGGACCGGTTCAGAAAATCGTCACTGGTGTTGGCCGTGAGCGGGAATCGAGCTCGGGTCGCCGAGCTCACAGCCCGTGGCGCTGCCCGCTGCACCGCTGCTTCCCACAATCATGCAGACACGCTGACACACAACCTGACACACAACCTGACACACAACCACTCGTGCACACACCACTGGGAGGGCTACCCATACAACTTCATGGAGACCAGTGTCCCTGTTCCCATTGCACAGTTTCCCGGCACTGCCAGCCTTGCCTGCCACATTTCCTCCTAATTGCTACCACAGGGACTCAGATGAGAACGCTGCACTCGAGCCAGCACTTGCGCCTTCCGATGGCCGCGTAATATTGGGGCACTCCGCGCACATTAAACCACCAAAGAATAACAATCACAATAACGCCGTGCCCCTCCCACGAGGCGCGCGTTTCCCACCATTGTGCGGAGAGGCGGCGGGAAATGAGAATTCAGGACCGGCTCCTGCGGCGCGGTGGATCTACCCCAGGTTTTCTGCACGCTTGGGATGTTGGTGCTTTTTGGTGTTGCGTGCGCGTGTGTGAGTTTGCTACTTCTCCGATTGGGAATAAAAACACAAATTATTTAGAACTGTTTTTTTTCCGTGTCTTAGTGTCGTTGCCCTTCTCCTAGCACCTACGATTAGTACGGCTGGCTACGTACGGTGGCGAAAGAAGTTCAACATACCACGTGGTTGTCATGGGGCCCTGGTTTCAGAAATGAAATGGGGCCCTGTGTTCCGGTGCCTCGGGCCATTCCCGCCTGTGGGCCACGGCGCAGTTGCACCGCCTGCACACTCGACAGCCGAGCCGCCGTCTCGAAGTGATCCACCAACCCTTGCCTCCAAAGCGCTGGATGACACGCGTGCCGTCAACACAGCCGACCGCCAGAAGAGATGTGGTGGTGGTGGTAAGCTTCTTGAAATGTCTGTTCACGGCAGCGCCGTCCGAGCCCACGCAGAGTTCACTTTCCACGCGAGCACGCAGGGGACGCTCCTCTCACCCGTTACCCATTCACCCATGATCCCTATTATCCGCGAGAGCCGTTGGACCTGCAAACACTCCGATCATCGGCGATTATTCTTCCGATTAACCGCCCGAAAAAAAATCCCCCGCAGATAATTGGAGCAAAAGATTGCGGGTTAACCACGCGGAGTCTAGGATAGACGGTGTCCCACATTTATTGGCGTCGCCACATCACGACGGAGAAGAGAAGTTCTACCGCAGGTGCCAAAATAAACACCCAGCCTGGTACACGCCCTGGGGCACACCCCACCGAAAGGGGGGGGGGGGGCAGGGGGGGGTGACGAGCAGAGCCACGAACGCCCGAGCGGCACATCGGACATCCCAGAGGCAGAGGAAGCCAATAAAACATGACACGTGACCTCATATCCGCCGCTGACTGCAGCAGCAGCACGCCCTTCATGAATGACGGCCTCGCCGTCACGGCCTTGATGCGAGCACCGTCTAAGGGGGGTAGAGGTGGCGTCACGGGAAAGAGAAGTTGGGGTGGCGCTTCCCCAGCTGTACGATAGCTGTGCTAAAACCTACGTCACGTCAGGTAGAAGACAATGAATCTACAGCTTCATTACAGAGAAGGCAGCTGCTTCATTCATACTTTCAATTCGAGGGAGACGAATCTTCCCCAGGTTGCCTGGGTCTCTCCCATCACCGTCGTCGTAAAATAAAATCACCACGGCCATCACTGCTATCTTCATAATTTGTGTTATCTGAATTATTTCCCAAACATCGACTCTCTACCAACATCATTAGGGTCTTTCCTACCAACATCATTCAATAAAATCAGCTACAACTTGTTGAATACAAATTGTAATCATATCATAGACTCTCTGTCTCCACCATCATCATCATCATAATGTCCAACCGCGTCTCGAAACTTAATATCTCTATCCACCCACAATCCTGCGTGTTGCTCATCAGTGACGTGGCCTTAGCGTGAACCTAGCCTGGCACGATTGACGGCGGCGATGACGCCAAGGCCACTCTGCGAAGGGGAAGGAACCGTGGGGGGAGTGTTCTCCGCGCTCCTGACAATCGAGGGAAGCAATACCAGCGTCCGTACCCTGTCGTATTGAGGCCCAGTGACCGCATCCCGTCCGCCCTTTGATATCGATTCTGCAGGGCCTGCCACGTCACCTGGAATACACTTGGGGGACGGAGTGGGAATTTCACCATAAATTTAAAATCTAAGAATCGCCAAACTGAGACTGCGGTCAATTGCAAACCATCAAACGGGGTCACCGTCGTGAACGCCACGTGTCCTGCGGCATCGCTGCAGTCCGCACAGAGACCACTGCCACCTTGGGGTAGTGGAAGGACCTCAGCATTCGAGACGAGGGCATCTCCAGGCTGCATTGCGCGCTTTCAGATGCGCTTCTGCGGCCGATATTAGGAAGCCACTAGAGCTATGGCACTTTTAAATCATCATCATCATCTAGATTGAAAACTCATTTCTTTAGAACTGCTTTTTTGTCTTTTAGTTTTGTTGTCCTTCTCCGCACCTCCGATTAGCACGGTTGGCTACGTACGGTGCGAAAGAAGTTCCACATACATATACAAACTGTTTCTCCCCCCCCCCAACACCACCCCCAAGCCATGCGAAGGAAGAAAAAGTTCCACGATTTGGGACGTATGTACAGGGTACTTCAAAAAAGTGTTAACACTTACATGGGACTATCGTTTTTAACGGAAAAAAGAAATTTGAAGAGCTTCAAAAAGTCAAAGAGTCTCTCCCACTTGTTCGCCATCGTTGTCGACACGTGGTCCTGGAATCTTCTCCAGGTGACCTCCCGAGCCCGGAGGCGGCAGCACACTTCTGGTGGTGTTGTGGCAAATTCACGGAAGTGTTCACATTGTTTTGAAGCACCCTGTACGCTGAACTTCTTTTCGCACCGTACGTAGCCAACCGTGCTAATGGTACCCTTCGGCCGCTTGAGCGCGACGTTGCGTGGGTAATCAGTGGAGAATGAAGCGATACGCCGGGGGGGCGGGGGGCGAAGGGGCTTCAGCTGAGATACAAAGTCGCTCGTTTCGGGGGTAAGCGACGCCGACCGCTCGTGAGCGAACGTGGACAGCACGTCACGTGACCGTGACCGAGGCTCAACACACGCACAAAACAAACTTTGGACAATGCATCGATCATTCATTCATTATTAATTTGACATTTCACATTCGTGGAAATATTTATGGTACCAAAACAATGTTTGGGCAGTGGGGGGAGTGGTAAGGGGGGGCCTGGGTAGGGGGGTGGAGGAGGATGTGGGGATGGGGGAGTGGGGGGGGCGGATGAGGTGAGGGGGGGGGAGGATGTGGGGATGGGGGAGTGGGGGGGGGCGGATGAGGTGAGGGGGGAGGATGGGGGGATGAGGCAACTGCCCCTTTTGACCCCACCTCATCTTCCCCCCTCCCTGCCAGCTGTGCCTCTGTGGGGATGAGGGGGGAACATTCATGGCCGTGCTCGTACTAATTCGCTTCACAATAAACGCTCCGCACATTCGCCAATGACCACTGTGTGGCCTTGAAAGGAAGAAAAAAACATATAATAGGTGACGACGTTTCGGGCAATTGCCCTCCTTTGTAGCACAAATCTGGAGCGTGTTTGAGCGTGTGCGTATTCACGTAAGGCCCCCAGTGTGCGCGCGCTATGTCTTTGCGTTATTTGTGCACGCGCGGACGTGGTTGCTGGCCAACCAACTCCTTTCTGTGCCGTGCCGGCCTTCATAGGTGCTCGCTAACAACACTTGCCCCAACAAAGGCCTTTCGGGGGATCTTTGTCTCTATATACGTGTGTGTGTGTATATGCACGTGTGGGTGTGAATGTGTGAGTATTGTGTTAAGGCAGGAGGGGGCCTCTCCAGCTGCCAACCCAAACACTTGCACCTGTAGAGCGCGACTCCACCACGCTCTGAACCACCACTTCCCAGACCCCCGCTTGGCTCAAGTGGACCAAAGGTCGCTGCCCCTCCCCCACCCCCCTTCTCACTCACCATCACCTTTGCTCTCACATCACCTCACAATGCCGAACCAAAAGAAATGTTATACAACAAGCCTGTGATACACCAGCTGGACCCCCACTCCCACGACCAAATCATAATCAGCCATGACCTATCCGCTGCTGGATGAAAGCCTCCGTCGCCAGCTCTCACGGCCGCTCGATGCTGTCCGTCCGTCTCGTGTCCACGAAATGACGTCATCGCGTGCGTCACAGCCACAGCGGACGCCCTCTGGCGTTATAAACTACTATATTATTATTCTTGGTTCTTTCGGTAAAGTCACGTAGAAGGGAAACAATAAAATATACATAAAACAATAAACGTCTCACGACGTTTCGACTGCAACGCAAGCAGTCATCATCAGGTGTGAAAACCAACGGCAAGAACATTTGAAAGAAGTGGCGGTTTGTGTTTATTTATTTTTAAAAGTCAGCACCACGGAGAGCGATTTGACAGTTTGTTTAGATGGACGAGTCCATCTATGTTCGGAAAAGAGGAGGGGGGAGACGAAAAAATGTATGTATGCGGTCTGAAAGCCACCTTAAGCGTGATCACTCAATTAATACCCGAAATGGTTTATCAAATCCTTCCAATGACTGCTAAGCCAGAATCCATCTTCTCGGTTAAAATTGTCTCTGTGTTTGTATATGTGGATAGCCTCATGAACGAATCTCTCATGGTAGCCAGATGGCTAAATATATAAAACAATAAAATTCTCACGACGTTTCGACTGCAACACAAGCAAAAAATTTTAATTTTTTAAATGTTCTTGCTGTGGTTTTCACACCTGATGATGATTGCTTGTGTTGCAGTCGAAACGTCGTGAGAATTGTATTGTTTTATATCTTTTTTATTGCTTCCCTTCTACGTGACTTTACCGAAAGAACCAAGAATATGAATCTCTGCAGTCACGAAAGCTTTAAATAAAAAAATATAAACTCCTATTTTGTTGTATTGTACCGGGTAAGGCCCACTGAGCTGACGTAGCTCGTTTACAGAAGCGACCTCGGCCACAAATGGTGGCTCAACGGAACTGGCTCATCATCACGTGGCAATGCACAGCTGCCAAAATGCTCTAAACGTGTGATGTCGATTAAAAATGTGGAGGGGGAACCCGGAGGACACGGAGAAGAAATCCACGCGACCACGGGGAGACAGAGAGAGAGACGCAGACTCCCAAGATACAGCAGGAGCCAGGGTCGGGAGCAAACCTACGACCTCTTGTATACCAGGCGAGGTAGTTGACAGCTCCTAGCCACTGCGGCGTTGTTCCCGCCATACACTGCCACTCTGTCCTTGGGTCTCACTCGCCAGCCAGCGTTCCCGCATTCGTCAAATTGAAAAAGAATATCATTGGCGACGTTTTAGGCAATGGCCCTTGTTCACAGCACATCTTTGGACGAATGTGTTCACTTGTGTTGAGTTGTTGCTGTTTGTGCTTGTACACTACTGCCGAAACAGCAGCACCAACATAGTTTGTGTAAATCTCACAGAGTACGGTGCGACACAACGTGCACATATTGCGAACCTTAAAGACGGAAAACACCTGCAATGGGTTGCATTGAGAAACAGAAGATATAACTCAGCTTAGTCCAATACAAAAATGTGCCTTTTGATTAATATAAAGTTGGGAACGCTTACCGTTTTCCAAAACATAATGATTGCTGTTTTATCGGAGCCGTGTGTGCTGAGAGTTACGCGCTGTTTTTACAGTGGCGGCCTTATTCTAAGCTTTTAATAAAATACATCACGTGTCGCCCATTTCCACTTTAAACCCCTCACTCGCTCACACTCTAAACGGCGCCTGTCCAAACGGCGCCGATTCGAATGGAGCAGTGAACTGGAAATCCGGTAAACTCCTCCCTAATCCATCTGTGTGTCCTGCTCGGTGCAAAACGACTCGGAAGGTTCTGATGGCCGACAGCGAGACTCGTGGTGGCTAGGAGACGTTAACTATCTCGCCTGGTATACACGAGGGCAGTGGGTTCCATCCCGACCCCGACGCCTGTATATTTGGAGTTTGCGTGTATTTATCCCCGTGGTCGCGTGGATTTTCTCCGGATCCTCCGATTTTTCCCTCCACATTTAGAATCAACATGCATTTAGAGTATTGGCTGCTTCCAATGTACACGTAATACGTCACTTCGTTGAGCTGTCATTTGTGGCCAGGTGGCTTCTGAAAACGATATATATACAGTAGCTCAGTGGGCCTTACCTGCTAAAATAAAAACAAATAGTTTAGTTTACACTGATGGTGACAATAATAATAATAAAGTACTACAAGGTGACCTGATGTGGCTCAGGCGCCAGAACATTCAGTTGGCACTGCTGAGATGCTGGGTTTGAATCTGGAAATCAGCCAGGTGTAATGAAACCGTGTTCTCAAGTGGACC
Source organism: Petromyzon marinus (assembly GCF_048934315.1). Taxonomy (NCBI): domain Eukaryota; kingdom Metazoa; phylum Chordata; class Hyperoartia; order Petromyzontiformes; family Petromyzontidae; genus Petromyzon; species Petromyzon marinus. The sequence continues at coordinate 13,413,556 of NC_133698.1, forward strand.
GACTCACATCCTGACCAATGCCTGCACAAAAAGTAACCCCATCATTAAAAACAAACATCTATTTTGACTGTCATTCGACAGACATTGGTGTGTGCGTGAAAGCACACCCCATTTAGTGTGTGGACAAACAAAGATCATCGTTGTAGGGGGTCTCAGAAGTAGCTCTGTGATTCTCCTAATACGGGGTGACGAGACACTGCTCAGCAAGAATTCGCAATGGCCTCTGTCACAAGAGCAGATGACGCCTGTAGCATAACTGTGAAAGAATGGGGAAAAGGCAAACAAAAAGAAACATCTTTTTTAAAAAAATCATGTTTTAAAAAACAAACACGGAGGTAGCAATGCGAAGAAGCAAAACTCAAACTATAAACGAAAGAATAAAATGAATGTTGTGGAAATGCAGAGCACCTGACTTGAGCACTTGCAAGCTCTCTCGACAGCAGACCGTCCTTAGCAGACTGTTGGGGCAGGTGCTGTCAGCGAGCGCCAGCGAAGGCCGGCACGGCACGCGAGAGGGTGGGTGGCCAGCAGCACGCCTCGCTGCTGCCTTTGTCTCCCCAATGCTGGTGTTTACACACCGCATTTTAATGCTTGGAGCCCGAGGGTCGGTTGAGTTATGAGCCGCCAATGTTGGCCGTGAGCGGGATTCGAACCAGGGTCGCCGGGTTCATAGCGCCAGTGCCCCAACCACTACACCGCTGCACCCACACACACACATACATAAACATCATGTGACATTCACCAGTTGTGTGTGTGTGTGAAGAGCTCGTGGTTTGAGCACGACTCTACTGGCCACGTGACTGTAATTCCTGACGACAGAGAGCATCCCTGCTCACTGTCCGTTGTGGTTTCTGGTGACGTCCGATGTTTCGTTCTACGTGCCGGGGGGGGACGTTTTCAAGACGATTTAGTTCGCGCAGAAGCTTCGAAGCACGTGGAGAAAAACGTCGGACAACACAACCCGAAAACCCATCAGGAGCTGCACAGCAGCGCAACCGTGAAAACCTATGATGTGGTTTGAGATATGAACCTGCCCTAGGACTCCGCTAGGTCGGCTCGGCCTTAAATTAGTACCTGGGGCAATGTGTAAACATCAGCACTGGGGATACAAAGGCGGCCGGGGGTGATGTCGGTCATGCCACCCCGTCACGTGTCGTGCCGGCTTTCATCAGTGCTCGCTCACGGCACTGTCCCCGACACTGAACCAGGCTGTACGAGGGATCTGTGCGTGTTGGCAATGCATGTCCTGCGTATCAGTTTTCAAGACATCAATAATCATTAATTGACTTCATAGTTCAATAAATTGCTCGCCGCATTTGCACCGTTAGGATCTTGGCTGAGTTATTTATTCAAAAGGCGAATCGCTTTGGTCCAATAAAAAAAACCTCCCTCCTGAAAAATGTAACCGGGCTTCAGTACTCAGTGCAAGGGCTGTGGAATCATTTCCTTAGCTAGGGCCAAACACGACTTACATGCACCTTTAAGGGGCAACCGCACATTGTCGCACGCATCCACACACCTCGTTCATTTTGGCCGCTGCCAAAAATATTCCCTCCCCCTCTAGTAACCCCATGAGTCCAGCCAAGAGGCTTGCAGTGACGGATCGATATCATTTGTGGGTCTCAAGGAGCCGCGGCAATTATGCAATTAATGCGGCCCCACGGTTCATAGAGTTCCCATCCCTGGCTTAGTCACTTAAACCACGTAGCAAAATATTCAACAGAATTTCCACTACGAATTGCTATGAAAATATATATGTCAGAATGGTGATGATAATCAAAGTAATCATGGTGTGTATTTATCTAGGGAAGGCTCACTTAGTCTCATTACTATATTTAAAGGAGGGTCATGTTACAAGCTTGGCCAATTATTTTAAATATTTATATATATTAAGAGGGAGTTTCACTTTGCGTGGGAGGAAACCGGGGAGACCCGGAGATAACCACCGCGCATGCAAGGGGATACCACTCGGAGGAACGCTGCACTCGCTCACGGGCTCACAGTCACACTCGCTCGCGCTACCATCTCCCGGCCACCACATCCACCCCACCGCGGGGTTTTGGAGTTTCTAAACAAATCTCAAAGCAATCCACCAAGCCCTGGCCGAGCCCCACCGCGGGCACGTGCCAAGGTGTCAAACATAGAGCTAACCATCCCTTGCTCGTCTAGCAGGGCGACGAAGCGTTCCAAAATTCGTCGCGGTACAGCATGCACTGCACAATTTTGGCCAAAATATGTTATTGCACCAGTAAAATAATCTCGCTTTTGTAATAGTAATAATAATGAATAAACCAAAACAAATATATAACGATCCAGCCAGGACGTTGTGGGTTCGAACCACTCAACGCAGCGACGTTCAAGACCACATCGGAGGCGATTTTGAGCCCCACATCATCCCACCGGAACCATTATAAATGAGCACGACTTAGTGGCACACTCAGGCCAATGCAGATTGAAAGTAAATTCGTTTCTTCAAAAGAAAACATCAATTTGTGAGGGGTGCAGCCGTGAGCGCACTGAACATATACGTCCCGGGATACCTGAGTTCAATTCCTGACCACGGCTAACATCAGTGGTAAGCGATATCTGAACTGGTCCTGTGCCTCACCTTGTACCATTTACGCGTTCATCGACATGGTGAAGAAGTATGGATTGACACCACGTGAAAAGGCCTTCATTTGGCAGTGGATTGACAAAGGATCATATAATGAAATAAATCCAGCCATTCTCAATCCACCAATTGATGAATCAAATAAATGTTCATTGGTTAATCGGAAAGTCCCGTTTAGCCAATCACCCAGCTAGTTTGCTCGGAAGACCGCTGGTGCATCAGCAACGAACAAGTACAACAATAACAACAAGGCCTGTGCCATCAGCAAATCGATTATGGGTTTTTTTTAAACCATATTTGTGTGTACCTATATGTTGAACTTCTTTCGCACTGTACGTAGCCAACCGTGCTAATCGGAGGTGCGGGGGAAGGACAACAAACTAAACACAAACTTTTGTTTTTTATGCATATATAAATGAGTTTTCAATCTCGATTATGTAAAAGTGCACAGTCCCAGTGACTGGGAGTCGAACTTGGGGTGCTACCAGGTTGAGAGCGCAACGCGGTTGCCGCTGTCCCGCCACTTGCACCACCAAGGTGTCCATTCATTATTTAAAATACAAATTGCAGAAAAGTGCGGGGCGCGTAAACATTTTTGCAAAGCGCCGCCGAGCAGCGGCTCAAACAACCCACTTAGGCGCCTAAAAGGGGGTGCCGGGCTGAACAGAATGTTTGAGCCTCGCATTCCAGCGCCTCGGTTCATTTCCAAAACACTATTTTATTCTCCGACTGTGACGTACAAGTCAAATAAAAAAACGAAAGCCCAACGGAGGCCCTCAAAAGCGCTAATCCCAAATGGAGCGGAGCTGCTTCTCGCTCCGAGCGGCAGGAGAACTCTGAGCCGCGCCAGTGTTTGTGTGCACAGTTTGCCGACGTTCGTTTCACCGAGCGCGTGGCTCACTCGTAAGCAGCACCTGACGGTAAGAAAGCCGCAGCGGTGGAGATTTACGTGGCACGTAAAAGTGAATTATGTGATGGCCCACTCAGTTGAAAACTATTATTACATAAGTCAGTTTTACCGACCGCTTAGGGGAATTTAAGGCGGGGCGGCGTGGGCCCATGGCGATTCGCACACTGCGCCGTGAACGTAGCGGACCGAATTAAGAAGATTCCGAGTGTAGAGCGATATCCGAACCGGTCCTGGGACCCCCCACCCTTCCCTACACAGAGACAAAGACCCCCCGTGTAGCCTTAACAGACTGTTGGGGCAAGTGCTGTCAGCGAGTAGCACCTATGAAGGCCGGCAGGGCACACGAGGGGGTGGGTGGCCAGCACCACGCCCGACCGCCTTTGCCTCCCCGATGGTGATGTTTGCACACCGGACCAGGTACTCATTTGAGGCTGAGTCGACCTAGGGGGAGGCCCATGACCAGTTCAGATAATCGTCACTGGTGTTGGCCGCGAGTGGGAATCGAACTCGGGTCGCCGGGTTCGTTGGTATTATCTTCTCATTCGCGCGGGCTCTCATCTGGTCGCCCTGGCTTTTATCACTTCCACAAAAACACTCAACAAATATAAATACATATATAAAGATATATAAATATCTTTATCCCTGTCACCCCAAAACGGTACTCTGCAGAAAGGGGAAATTGAGGCGAAGCATCGTTAACTAAATAAACATTTTCACAATACACTCATTATTATAATCACCATCAATCATCATCGATCCACTGATGGATGAAGTCTTTGGCCAAGCCATCACCGTCCCTCACAGTCCACCGAGGAACTGCACAGGGCCCGATTGTATCGCTCCATCTCCGCGGTGGACGTATTTGCCACACCGACCGACGCGACTGAACTGTTTAAACAATTTGTTTATTTTACCAGTAAAGGCCGACTGGGCTAATATAGCTCTTTTGGCAGAAGCGACCTGGCCACAAATGACAGCTCAACGAAGTGGCTTATCATGTGAAAATGTATAGCAGCAAAATCCTCTAAACGCGTGATGTTGATTCTATATGTGGAGGGAAAAAACTGAAGGATCCGGAGAAACAAAATCCAAGCAAGAACGGGGAGAGAGAGACACGCAAACTCCAAATATACAGCAGCGGGCGTCAGGGTCGGGATCGAACCCCTGACCTCCTGCATGCCAGGCGAGGTAGTTAACATCTCCTAGCCACCGTGATGATGATGAGAGAGAGACACGCAAACTCCAAATATACAGCAGCGGACGTCAGGGTCGGGATCGAACCCACGACCTCCTGTATACCAGGCGAGGTAGTTACCATCTCCTAGCCACCGTGATGATGATGAGAGAGAGACATGCAAACTCCAAATATACAGCAGCGGACGTCAGGGTCGGGATCGAACCCCCGATCTCCTGCATACCAGGCGAGGTAGTTAACATCTCCTAACCACCGTGATGATGATGATGAGAGAGAGACACGCAAACTCCAAATATACAGCAGCGGAAGTCAGGGTCGGGATCGAACCCCCGATCTCCTGCATACCAGGCGAGGTAGTTAACATCTCCTAGCCACCGTGATGATGATGAGAGAGAGACACGCAATCTCCAAATATACAGCAGCGGACGTCAGAGTCGGGATCGAACCCCTGACCTCCTGCATGCCAGGCGAGGTAGTTAACATCTCCTAGCCACCGCGATGATGAGAGACACACAAACTTCAAATATACAGCAGCAGGCGTCAGGGTCGGGATCGAACCCCTGACCTCCTGCATGCCAGGCGAGGTAGTTAACATCAGCGAGACGAGGCCAGGGCTGGACAGAGGGCAACTTGGGGAAACGAGGGCATGGAAGAGATTGGGGAGGTAGGGGAGGTCTGTGTCCAGCGGTGGGAAGGTACGGGCTGACAACAACAACAACAACTGAGTTGGATTGTGGCCTCGCTTTCTTTACACGTGGCCTAATCCGCGAGGGTGCTGGGTACCACTCCGTGCTTGCAGTGTTCGTGATTTCAGTGAGAGCAATTAAAGAGTTTTAATTCCCAGAAAATGGGAAGCCTCTTCATTAATGACAGTAATCCCTGGATTGAGAGGGCGCTTATGGCCCTGTGGTGGGTGGCAGATGCTGGCACGGCCTGGGGATTGACGGGGGGGGGGATTGGGGAGTGGGGGGGGGGCACGGGATTTAGCGGGCCCCCACACAATGACTTATCGGAGCTCCGTGTGTGTGTTCGTGTGCGTGTTCGTGTGTGTTCATGTGTGTGTGTGTTCGTGTGTGTGTATGTGTGTTCGCGTGTGTTCGTGTGTGTGTTCGTGTGTGTGTTCGTGTGTATGTTCGTGTGTGTGTTCGTGTGTGTTCGTGTGTGTTCGCGTGTGTATTCGTGTGTGTGTGTTCGTGTGTGTGTTCATGTGTGTGTGTTCGTGTGTGTGTGTCCGTGTGTATGTTCGTGCGTGTTCGTGTGTGTGTTCGTGTGTGTGTGTTCGTGTGTGTGTTCGTGTGTGTGTGTTCGTGTGTGTGTGTTCGTGTGTGTGTGTTCGTGTGTGTGTGTTCGCGTGTGTGTGTTCGTGTGTGTGTGTGTTCGTATGTGTGTGTTCGTGTGTGTGTGTTCGTGTGTGTGTGTTCGTGTGTGTGTTCGCGTGTGTGTGTTCGTGTGTGTGTGTGTGTTCGTGTGTGTGTTCGTGTGTGTGTGTTCGTGTGTGTGTGAGGTGGGGCCTTACCATCAGCCCCACCAAAACTAAGCACCTGCCTGGGTATTTTGTACCATCGGACACTCCACCCCCACAACTCCCGATCGGTGATGGGGCAGTTGTGGAGAGAGTGGAGAGTTTCCCATACCTGGGAAGTGTGCTTATGACTGGCTCCAGTTTAACAGCAGAGGTCTCACTCCGAATCAGTCGAGCGGCAATATCTTTTCATCGGTTGCGTAACGCTGTGTGGAAGCTACCTGGTCTGTCGCTCCGCACTAAGCTTCAGGTCTTCTCGGCCACGGTCATTCCCTCCCTTCTCTACGCTTGCGAAACGTGGACCCCCCTAATGGAACATCTTCGCCGGTTAGAAACATTTAGGCTGGCCTGCCTACGATCCATCCTGGGTTTAACCAGACTGGATTGTGTGAGGAGCTCACAAATCCTTGAAAGATCTGGGCAAGGTCCCATCGGTGAGCTCCTCCGGCGGGCAAGGCTGCGATGGCTGGGTCATGTAGCCCGCATGCCCAGCCACCGCATGCCGAAACAGCTTTTGTTCGGCCGGATTGAGGGGGCAAAGCGGGCGCGGCACGGGCTAGAGAAGAGATGGAGTGATGTGGTACAGGAGGACGTGGAGCTGAGTGGACTTGCCGATGACTGGTACCAGCGGTGTCAAGATCGGCCTCTGTGGAGGAGGCTCGTGAAGGATGCTACTGGGCAGTTGGAGGTAGTCGCCCTCCAACAACAACGGAGGGCGGAGGATCGACGCTCACAACAACGAGCGGAGCGCCGGGTGGCTAAAGCACAGCAGGTTGGCACAGTAGGGGGCACAGGTGGTGCATCAGCCAGTCATCTCAGTCAGTCGACCCGTGGCACCTGGGTCTGCCCCGTGACCTCCTGCCAGCGGGCGTTCGACACTTCACGTGGCCTCAGGGTGCACATAGCCTGGCACAAGCGTCGTGGTGATGTCACCGCCACTTAGTGGCGAATGGCGGTTGTTGTTGTTCGTGTGTGTGTGTGTGTTCGTGTGTGTGTTCGTGTGTGTGTGTGTTCGTGTGTAGTGGCCAACCACCCCCTCCGTGTGGCGTCCCGGCCTTCATCGGGGGGGGAGGTCTCTGCATTTGTACGTGTGTAAGGTTGTGTGTACGTTCATACGTCTGAGGCTGTGTGCGTGTTCATGTGTGTGAGGCTGTGTTAAATTCAGTAGCTTAGTTGTATTTCGAGAGAGTTTCGTGTATTTTTTCCGTCCCCCCTCCGTTGAAGGTGCCCTCACGGGAGTGGTCTCCTCCAAGGCCCGTAGTTCGGGTTGCACGGTCCACGATCGCTGTACCGTCGAAGGAGATGCACACGCATCGGCCGCCTGGATGTTGCGATTGATGGTTCGTCTTCCCCACCGGTCATCTCGCCTTCCTGCAACGTGCCCAGCCCATGCCATCTTCTTTGGTTCTTTCGGTAAAGTCACGTAGAATGAGAATAAAATAATAAATTGATAAAATAAAATAACACAATAAAATTCTCACGACGTTTCGGCCACAACACAAGCGGCCTTCATCAGGTGAAGGGACGAGACTGTCTGGAGGACAGCGCTGTCTCCAGACAGTCTCGTCCCTTCACCTGATGAAGGCCGCTTGTGTTCGTGTGCGTGTTCGTGTGTGTTCATGTGTGTTCATGTGTGTGTGTTCGTGTGTGTGTGTTCGTGTGTGTTCGTGTGTGTGTTCGTGTGTGTGTGTTCGTGTGTGTGTTCGTGTGTGTATGCGCGTGTGTGTTCGTGTGTGTTCGCGTGTGTTCGTGTGTGTGTGTTCGTGTGTGTGTTCGTGTGTGTGTGTTCGTGTGTGTGTTCGTGTGTATGTTCGTGTGTGTGTTCGTGTGTGTTCGTGTGTGTTCGCGTGTGTATTCGTGTGTGTGTGTTCGTGTGTGTGTTCGTGTGTGTGTGTTCGTGTGTATGTTCGTGCGTGTTCGTGTGTGTGTTCGTGTGTGTGTGTTCGTGTGTGTGTTCGTGTGTGTGTGTTCGTGTGTGTGTGTTCGTGTGTGTGTGTTCGTGTGTGTGTTCGTGTGTGTGTTCGTGTGTGTGTTCGTGTGTTCGTGTGTGTGTGTTCGTGTGTGGACAGCGTGGTCTCCAGACAGTCTCGTCCCTTCACCTGATGAAGGCCGCTTGTGTTGTGGCCGAAACGTCGTGAGAATTTTATTGTGTTATTTTATTTTATCAATTTATTATTTTATTCTCATTCTACGTGACTTTACCGAAAGAACCAAAGAAGATGAATCCTTGCAGTCACGAAAGCTTTAAATCGAAATTCAGCCCATGCCACTTAGTGTATTGCTACCAGCCATCTTCTCTCACCCACGTGCTCAATCTTTTCTCACCCACGTGTCTTCTTTCACCCACGTGTCCTTGCCTCGGCGCGATGTCCACCACGCACGCATCTCTCCCAAGCTTCTCGGCGCAATTTTTCGCGATTTACTCCATCCTCTTGCGTCAGTGGCCCCCCTCTGTTGATTGTCCATTTCATTGGGGGCCGTCCATAAATGACGTCACGCACCTATAGGGCGGGGGGGGGGATCAGACATTTGTGACGATGTGTGACGAGGGGGGGGGGTTTGAGAAATGTGACGTCACATCAAAATGCGCAAATTTGAATAAATATAGACAAGACGTTCTACTTAATTAAATAGACTTTTAATAAATGTTTTCTCCTACAACATCAGAGTGCAGCGCCACATTAAATACGCACTACAATGACGATAGTTTAAAGCGATTTGAAGCATGTTTTATTTTGAAAATGGAAATATGGTTTTGGGAGGGGGGGGGGGGAGAGAGCTTTGTGACGTCATATTTGAGGGGGGATCTGACGCGTGACGTCCGTGTGCACGCTTGGCGATGTGTTGCACAGCACGATGATAACACTTCTTAAACACATTTCACATTCACATGGTGGGGGCGAGTCTCTCCAAAGGACGACCACTGTTGGCTACTCCACAATGCGGTACTCAATGTATCGACCACTGAGTGATGATCGGCTGGGGTCAGTCCCCCACCAGGATTTCATGTAGAGGCAAATTAAAAACAGGACAGTCTATGTGACCCAACCTTTCTCTTATCTCGGAGGCGAGGCGCGAGTTGCGCCTGCCAAGTGCTTGGAAGAGGGCGCCACCATTTTTGCGCAAACAGCTGGCCATCTGGGCTTGTGGGCCCACGTGGTGAGCAGTACCAGGGCAGCACAACAACAACAATCATTGCTGTGCTGTACGGAGACGCGTCCACTTCGTATGCTCTCCGCCTTCACCAACCCACGTGGTGTGAAGTAGAGGAGCCCTGTGACGTAGAAGAGCGCTGTGACGAAGTGTGGACCGTGCACGTGCGTTCTGGTAGGCTCTGTGTGTGCCCGCTAGACGGCGCTGGCTGCATTCTAAGGCCAAGCCCAAAGCACCAACATGGGACTTGGCAAAGCGCCAGTCGGGCAGCGTGAGAGGTGAGCCCAGGACACTGGTCCCAAACGAGAAAAAGTCGAAGAGACAAAAACTTTTTTCGCATTTCAAGATCCGCACCGCTCCCGTTAACGCGCCACCGCACGCGGCTCCTGGGCCGCAGAGGACTCGCGGCTGGCTGCCGAGGTGGCGAGTTGATTGTGTGTATGACGAGTTGGTTGTGTGTATGACGAGTTGGTTGTGTGTATGACGAGTTGGTTGTGTGTATGACGAGTTGGTTGTGTGTCTGGCGAGTTGGTTGTGTGTATGACGAGTTGGTTGAGTGTCTGACGAGTTGGTTGTGTGTCTGGCGAGTTGTTTGTGTGTATGACGAGTTGGTTGTGTGTATGACGAGTTGGTTGAGTGTCTGGCGAGTTGGTTGTGTGTCTGACGAGTTGGTTGAGTGTCTGGCGAGTTGGTTGTGTGTCTGACGAGTTGTTTGTGTGTATGACGAGTTGGTTGTGTGTATGACGAGTTGGTTGTGTGTATGACGAGTTGGTTGAGTGTCTGGCGAGTTGGTTGTGTGTATGACGAGTTGGTTGTGTGTATGACGAGTTGGTTGAGTGTCTGGCGAGTTGGTTGTGTGTATGACGAGTTGGTTGTGTATCTGACGAGTTGGTTGTGTGTCTGACGAGTTGGTTGTGTGTCTGACGAGTTGGTTGTGTGTATGACGAGTTGGTTGTGTGTCTGACGAGTTGGTTGTGTGTATGACGAGTTGGTTGTGTGTATGACGAGTTGGTTGTGTGTATGACGAGTTGGTTGTGTGTCTGACGAGTTGGTTGTGTGTCTGACGAGTTGGTTGTGTGTCTGGCGAGTTGGTTGTGTGTATGACGAGTTGGTTGTGTGTATGACGAGTTGGTTGTGTGTCTGACGAGTTGGTTGTGTGTATGACGAGTTGGTTGTGTGTATGACGAGTTGGTTGAGTGTCTGGCGAGTTGGTTGTGTGTATGACGAGTTGGTTGTGTCTGACGAGTTGGTTGTGTTTCTGACGAGTTGGTTGTGTGTATGACGAGTTGGTTGAGTGTATGACGAGTTGGTTGTGTGTCTGACGAGTTGGTTGTGTGTCTGACGAGTTGGTTGTGTGTCTGGCGAGTTGGTTGAGTCTATGACGAGTTGGTTGTGTGTATGACGAGTTGGTTGTCTGTCTGACGAGTTGTTTGTGTGTATGACGAGTTGGTTGTGTGTATGACGAGTTGGTTGAGTGTCTGGCGAGTTGGTTGTGTGTCTGACGAGTTGGTTGAGTGTCTGGCGAGTTGGTTGTGTGTCTGACGAGTTGGTTGTGTGTCTGACGAGTTGGTTGTGTGTATGACGAGTTGGTTGTGTGTATGACGAGTTGGTTGTGTGTCTGACGAGTTGGTTGTGTGTCTGGCGAGTTGGTTGTGTGTCTGGCGAGTTGGTTGTCTGTCTGGCGAGTTGGTTGTGTGTATGACGAGTTGGTTGTGTGTATGACGAGTTGGTTGTGTGTATGACGAGTTGGTTGTCTGTCTGACGAGTTGTTTGTGTGTATGACGAGTTGGTTGTGTGTATGACGAGTTGGTTGAGTGTCTGGCGAGTTGGTTGTGTGTCTGACGAGTTGGTTGAGTGTCTGGCGAGTTGGTTGTGTGTCTGACGAGTTGGTTGTGTGTCTGACGAGTTGGTTGTGTGTATGACGAGTTGGTTGTGTGTATGACGAGTTGGTTGTGTGTCTGACGAGTTGGTTGTGTGTCTGGCGAGTTGGTTGTGTGTCTGGCGAGTTGGTTGTCTGTCTGGCGAGTTGGTTGTGTGTCTGACGAGTTGGTTGTGTGTCTGACGAGTTGGTTGTCTGTATGGTTGGGGTCTTGGTCAGTTTACGAGCTACTTTTGTCGGCTTGCTTTGCTAGTTGGTAAGTTTTATGGTTCCTACTAGTATCTGGGTACTGCTTGTTGCTCAGGATCAGTGGGAAAGGTTGTAGTAGTAGTGGATTGTTCGCGTGTTGGTCATAGTCAGTGGAACAGCTTGGCAGTGATAAGTACGAGCTGCTGGTCAACTAGTTGGTGACTATTAGGCTCAGGGGGAGAGTTGTACTCGTGGCTAGTTGGTTAGGGTTTGGTTTCGGGTCAGTTGGAGGACCCGTAATAGTGGCATGTTACCTTGCCGGTTATGGTCTTCTGGAAAGCCAGTATTGGTGGCTGGTTAGCTAGCTAGTGTTAGTAGGGTCAGTGTGAGGGCTCGTACCACTGGCTGCTTGGTTGGGGTTCAGGGTCGAGCTATGGCTAAGCGCGCTCGGCACCCACACCGATTTGCCCCCCACCACTCCGCCCTTCTTCTCATCGCAATGCGAGACGCTGGGGGGCTGGAAGGGCGGCCTCGACACGCCGCGGTAGGGGTGGCGGTTCCGCGGTCTGTGGTGCCACCTGGTGGCTCGTGCTGTGGAATCGTTTCGCTGGTTCAAGCTAATAAACTACAGTATTTAAATATTTTATTTTATCAGGTAAGGGGCCGTCCATAAATGACGTCACGCGATTTTGGACGATTTTTGACCACCTCCCCCCCCCCCCCACTTCGTCACACGACGTCACAAAAAGTCAGACTCCCCCTCAAATATGACGTCACAAACTCTGCCCCCCCCCCCCAAAAAAAATATATAAAACATGCTTCAAATCGCTTTGAACTATTGTCATTGTAGTGCGTATTTAATGCGGCGCTGCACTCTGGTGTTGTAAGAGAAAACATTTATTAAAAAGTCTATTTAATTAAGTAGAACGTGTTGTCTATATTTAAAGTTGCGCACTTTGATGTGACGTCACATTTCTCAACCCTCCCCCCCTCGTCACACATCGTCACAGTTGTCTGACACCCCCTCCCCCCCTAGGTGCGTGACGTCATTTATGGACGGCCCCTAAGGCCCACTGAGCTACGTAGCTCTCAGGCGCGACCTGGCCACAAATTATAGCTCAACGAAGTGGCTTATCACGTGGAATTTTATAGCAGCCAAATACTGTAATGTCACAGTAGGCATTGTGACGAGGGCCTACGAAAACACTAAAGGGCCTAAGAAAAATGTTAACCATGTGTTTTTGTTTGTATGATAAAAAAAAATGTTTAACATCTTCCTGAATAAATATATTTATATTAAGATAGGCACAGTGTATATACAAAGAGGCAGGGTTAATTATAAAATTATCACAATCTCATTCTCAGTAGAGAGTAGTGCACGGGAAGAGAAAGCGGCATTGTCATCCTATAGTTGTGACACGCGTGCTCCAGGCACCCGCTTGTGACACACGTGCGCCAGCCACCCGCTTGTGGCACGCGTGTTCCAGGCACCCACTCAGCTTTAGCTTCAAAAAAAGGACACTCCGCTGTACAATTCGTTCCCAAGATGGCAAGATACAGCTTTAGAGCAATGTAAACATTCGGAAAAGCTGCTGATCAGCTTGTCAGATATTTGGGCTTTTGAGAATATCTGCCACTGCTTTTTCCTCTGCATACAAATGCAGGAACAACAGGAATTCACCAGTGAATTATGTTTCAAGATCTGCTGGATATGCAGCATTCAATGCATTGACCCGCACAACAATTTATTCCGTGGACAGTGATCTATTTACAAGCAAACTGAATCGATCATTCAATCTGGCATATGCATTTCGCCATTTTTACATCTCCACAATAAGTTGATCCATGATGTGATAGAAGCATTGGATACGGAATCTGTCACTTGGATTGTCCACACTGAAATCAGTGCCAGTTTCATGGGCCAATTGTTTCCTCTGTCATGCACGACTCTCTTTATAGCCAGATGTTGCGAGACCTCTGGCCATTGGTTCCAATCCCTCAAGTCTATCACATCGTGTGAGTCTCGAAAGTGGTGTAAAAGTGCATCATACAACTTCACAATAGCGCACACGTCAATTCCAGCAGACCTCTGTATACAATATTTGTCTTTTGCAGAAGATAATTCCAAATGGTGCGCATCAATTCTGTATCGAACTGGTCAAGTTTCCTTGCCAGTGACGTTGCTTCAGATGGTGTTGTGTCACTTTCAGAAATGTCAATTAAGGTTTTCCGAATTTCAGAATAATTCTCATACAGGGCTCCAATGGCATCACTTCGTGCTGACCACCTTGTTTCTGATACACTTGGAATGACGTGGGCATTTTTCTTCATATCCTTCTTTAATTTTCCCCATCTTTGTGGTGAAATATAGAATTGTGCAAATAAAGATTGCAATATTCCAAATATATCAACTGCTTCAATGCAACACTCAGCATCATAAGATCCAACCAAATTTAGACTATGGGCTGCACAGGGGATCTATGCAGCTAAACGGTTCACTTCACAAAATCTTGCTTGCGCACCTGAGTATATGCCACTCATCTGACTCGCATTCCCATATGACTGTGACCTGCAGTCTGCCATATTGATGCCATGAGATTTGAGAACACTTTATGGAACCTCAAATAAATACTTCCCATCATGTTGTTGAACTGAGATGAATTGAAGAAATATTTTAACAGCATTTCCGTCAACGGTGACATAGTGGAATATTACTGTTAGCTGATCAGTATGTCTGACGTCAGGAATAGAATCAATGCTGATTCCAAAATACTCAACTGTCTTGATTTCAGATACTATGATTTTCATAACTTCAGATGCGGATAGGTCAATACATTCATCACAAATGGTTGATGAAAGGTAAGATATATTTCCCTCTCCTAGATTTCCATGCATCTGAATGTGATCTGCAAAAAATGTGTCGAATACTGCTAAGAGGTCAATGCAACCCAAGTAGTTTCCATTGTTTGGACAATTGTTCACCTCAGTATCACTACGAAATGACAGTCATCTCTCCGCAAGGAACTTTACTCCTGCAACAACCCACCTCAAAACATCAATCCAGTATTTATAACATTTTTCTTAAAAATTTTGCAGTTCTGTATCAACTGTGGCAAATTTTTGGTGCTCCAGCATCATGAACAGTGTTTTGATGTGATCCTTTTGACTAGACATGGGCAAAGTACGGCCCCCGGGCCGTATACGGTCCGTTGGGATTTTTAATCCGGCCCGCCGAACTTGTCCAAATATAATCATAATTATTAAATTAAATGTTCCCATTTCTCCTGTAATGCCCCCATTTCCCCATTAGATGGCGCACTTTAACCGGGAGTTACGACATGTTTTTGTATTCATGTTCGTGCAATTTGTTAAATTGCCTTGCAAATAAATGCTTTGCTACCTGTTAAAGGCCAAATCCTTTCATGTAATGATTTTTACATGTCATTAATATTAGTTCACACAAACACTCCATCCATCTGTTCCTGGCCCGGCCCCTCTGTCAAATTTTAGAACCCATTGTGGCCCGCGAGTCAAAAAAATTGCCCACCCCTGCTTTTGACTGTTATCAGCAGTAATCATGGTGTTTGCATTCTCCCAATCATCAAAGCGAGTTTGAAATTGATAACAGCACTTGCTGGTGACAAGTAGTCTGCCGACGTGGCAATACACTTGACAGCTTGAAGGTGAGTAAATGAGTCAGCCTCTCTGGACATCCTCCCAATTTCTCAAGTGCTTGCAGAACAATTCCTTGT
This sequence comes from Petromyzon marinus, assembly GCF_048934315.1. Classification (NCBI taxonomy): domain Eukaryota; kingdom Metazoa; phylum Chordata; class Hyperoartia; order Petromyzontiformes; family Petromyzontidae; genus Petromyzon; species Petromyzon marinus. The sequence goes on from NC_133698.1 coordinate 13,428,767, forward strand.
TTACATACCTTTTTCTGCTCATCAAATGTTCTTTCTGACATGGAAAAGTCAGAATCATCAATATTCTGAGATGGCGTTATATCAGCAAAACAGGATCTCAAATCTTCATTGAATTCTGGCCACAGTGCAGGATCACTTGGCGGGCCGACTAGTAATGTCAGCATCTGATGTTAGCTTTGGAGTCTCTGTGATTTGTTCCATCACATCATCTGCTTCCAAAGGGGCATTAGCCTCTTCTTCACTTGATCTACCCTCAATGTGCGAATGAGATTCTGCTTCAAGAACAACATTTTCACAAGGTTCACTTATTATCATGATCCAACTGTATCAATCTTGATTTGAAGCTTTCGTGACTGCAGGAATCCATACTCTTTGGTTCTTTCGGTATAGTCACGTAGTTAGAAATAAAATAAAACAAATCACGACGTTTCGATCGCAACACAAGCGGTCGTCATCAGGCCTCTAAAGGCAAACTGTTTATAAGGGTTGGGGGATGGGCGTAGCCCAAGTGTATCAACAGCACCAGGAGCATGGGCGGTGCACCAGTGCCAATGCAGCACCAGTGCCAATGCAGCAACAATGCCAATACAGAAACTGCCAATGAAGCAACAATGTCATTGGCATTGTTGCTGCATTGGCATTGTTGCTTCGTTGATATTGTTGCTGCATTGGCACTAGTGTACCGCTCCAACTGTATCATTAATGGTGATGATTCCACTGGAAGGTTGGCACTACTATCACTCTTCACGTCCTTCTTTATGAACTTCAGAATCGATCCCTCGATCTCTTTCAATGCTTTGTCGTTTTTTGGTATTTTATTCCTCTCCTCGTGTCCTGACTCATGCGTCATTTTATAACCAGCTGACGTAATGGAAGACTGAAGAGAGTGGGATCACCTAACATTAAAAAAATGCATGATAAATTCTCAAAAATATTGCAAAATTGCAGTGTTAGAACTTACATATGAGTAAATGATTTGAAATAAGAAATACACAAAGCAAGAAGCCAATAGCAATTTCTGAACAGCGAGACCAAACAGGAGTATACGACAGACGTCTAAGAAGGAAACATGTAATGATATTAGATTCCTATTAAATATAGCTTAAGCTCTAAATATTTTTGTGTAATTCAGCCTAAAATAGCAGGCAAATAGCCTAGTCCCTGCCACTTCTGAAATGATTAAATATATCAGGTAAACTGGGGGGAATACGGCAAATTATTTTTCGATGCAGTAATTAAATATTACATTCATTATTTTGCCACTTAAATTGTTGGCTGCTCGTTGCAATTTCTTTGCTGTGGGGACAAATCGTAGACTCGTTGTAAGTGAGGAATATTGCACCTAAAATAACAGTCAAACAGATCGTTAAACTTCAACGAAAGTAAAGCAACATGGCGCTCCCCACGCAGTCGTCCTGTCAGAACATTGAATTTGTTTTCGATGAAGATGAACGGCATCCTTTAATCATCTAAATCATCAGATAATTATAGTAAAAAAAAATAGTTGAATACATTTTCGCTGATAATATTTTTAGGCTTGCCTTTTGTTTTCTGCGATACTTTCAAATTAAATCTGCTTATCCGTGGCACGCAGCGAGCTCCTGTCAAATTCGGGCACAGACGAAACAATGAACACGTGTCACTGACGACATCTGTCACAAGCGGGTGGCTGGAGCACGCGTGCCACAAGCGGGTGCCTGGAGCACGCGTGCCACAAGCGGGTGGCTGGGCAACGTGTGTCACAAGCGGGTGACAGCAGCGGTGGGAGTGACACGGGCAGAACGACCAGCTGTAGAGAGTTCAGATCTCACTCGCCACTGTTGTCAGCCGTGGCCGGGAATCGAACTCAATTTGACTCCTTCATAGTTCTCAGCACAATAATAAACTGCGCCCAGCATTACCCTCATCGTCCCACTCTTCTCATTCCTTTCGCCTCGTCTTATTCGCTGCGTTCAACATCGATTTATTTAAAACAAATGTCATCAACCGGATTCGTTAGGGGCCGCCCATAACTGACGTCACGCACCTAGGGGGCGGGGGGGGTCAGACATTTGTGACGATGTGTGATGAGGGAGGGGGGGGTTTGAGAAATGTGACGTCACATCAAAATGCGCAACTTTAAATAAATATAGACAACACGTTCTACTTAATTAAATATACTTTTTAATAAATGTTTTCTCCTACAACATCAGAGTGCAGCGCCACATTAAATACGCACTACAATGACAATAGTTTAAAGCGGTTTGAAGCATGTTTTAGTTTCAAAATGGAAATATGGTTTGGGGGGGCAGAGCTTTGTAACGTCATATTTGAGGGGGGTCTAACTTTTTATTACGCCGTGTGACGAGGGGGGGGGGGTAAAAAATCGTCTAAAATCGCGTGACGTCATTTATGGACAGCCCCTTATTTAAACGGGTACACAATTCAAGGGATATCTCTCCATTTCCAAAATCATGCTTACTCAAACAGCGCCGATGCTGGATCAAACGCCAATTAACTGAGAGTCCCATCCTTAAATTCCCTGTTACAATCAACACGTACATCATTGTGATTCTTCCCCCCCTTCTCCCCCAAAATATTTTGGCCAAATGATGATCATGATAACGACTGTGAGAGCGGTCCTTGGAGGACATGTCAACTATCTAGCAGTTGGTGATGGTGAGGAGACAGTAAGGATAGTCCTTAGAGGTCAACTTTACAAACACAGGATCTTGGCGGCGTAAAGGCAGCAATGATGAGGCATTGGTGGTATCATCGGTATTGACCCGCTTATAAGAATGTTGAAATTCCACCACTGTCTCCAAAAATGACCGTCAACAGCAGCTACGAGCCACCGCTCTCACGTGAGCAGGAAGACAAGTTTAGCACTGTACGAGTCCTCGCTTACAAGCTCGAGTCTCGCTGTTTCACATCTCAAAGGCGCTCAACCGCCCTCGTGGTCAAATTGCGTAATCGGCGTGACCCCTGACGTGGGTGACAATGTCCTCTTGGTTATCTGGGGGAAGCCCCCGCCGACTCTCAAGAGATCAGCCTCGCGTGACAGCGCAAGGCTGAAGCCACAAATGAAACCACACACAAGACGGAACATTCCAAACGAGACGGAAGACGGAACCCGCAAAACAGAACAAGGTGGAAGAGCATATGCGACAAACAACACGAGCCAGACACAAACGACTTAATCGTTGAAAATCGAATATTGGGAGTGGATTATTTTCCATTAAATGGCTTGTTTAACCTCGTGTCTGCGTTTAGAAACAACGCATCCACCCAGCGTGTCCACGTCCTCGCGACAGACATGCGCGCCTGTTAACTGGCGTGCCTCGGTCGAGCTGGAATAGAATGTAATTAGCAGCAGGAGCTACCCCCTGGTATCGAGCCACGTGGAACTGAAAAAACCGGTTCCCCCAGAACTGGTAAGACGAGGGGGAGGCTGGGAATTCAAATTCCAGTCCTCGTCTCCTGCCCTGCCAACCAGCCTGCAACTCACCAAACCACACGGCCTTCTAGCCACTTACCCGGCCACTCACCCAGACATTCTGCTCACCTGGCCGAGCGATCCAGCCTGCGACCCAACACGCAATTTCACAAAGCTTCCAGTCACTGCCAGAGGACAGCACTGGTGTTTGAATTCACACCGTTTCGTCGCGCACGATTCGACTCGGTCACGCGGTACACGCGTCACCATAGTGGTGAATGAGGCGGCTTCTGCATTGCTCCCTGGGTGGGCTATAGACTAAACGTTCCAGCCCCGAGCACTCCCGCAGGTCCAGGCCAGATCGAGTACCGCAATACGCCAGGGCTGGAGCGCACCTCGCAAGCCAAGCAGTGGCGAGCTTGGATTTCGGGCTTGGATGGGCAACCACCACGCATGCATTCCAGGTGTTATTGACTGTTGTGGGGACTACACGGTTCGGCAACATGGGAGGGAAGTGAACGCAAAAACTGTTGTACCGCACCTCCTTGTTCCCAGCACATCTACGCTTCTCACCCTTAAATATGCACCGGCAAGGCGTGGTGAAGTATGGTCACACAACCCACACGGTAGTGGAGGTGGCCATCATCCAGCAGTGGATTAGCAAAGCGCTGTACAGTGCACACGTCTCCTGTATATATAAAAGGGAAGTTTGTGAATGTGTGTCTGTTCGAAATGTTTAGCATACTTCCCGACATGCAACAAACTTGAAATTTGGCATGTGGGTAGCTTCCAGACTGTACACAATGCAAAAAGTATAAAAATAGACGTTTGTATTTGGGGGGGGGGGAGGGGGGGCGCAATAATGGATATATTGCACGGCAAGTGAGCGGTGACGTCACATCTGTGATGTCACCCGCATGCGGCAGCGTCACGCCGTGTGCCTGCTGACGTCACGCATCCCCCCCCACCTCACCCTCCCCGTCGGCCGTGTATTAATCCGAGACAAGAATCCAAGTCTCGGACGAAGCCGGGTAGTAAAGCTCGTGTGATCAGTAAATGTATACATATACACTGTGCTGTATTCCCCTTCCTCCAGCCGTCCACGCTGTCAATCCCCTGGCCCTGTTGGTGTACACTTTGTACAGGTTTCACAGATTCCTCTTAACACGTAGGCTTGCGCGACCAATATCATCCATAATAGAGGTTTTTTTTGGGTGAGATGCTGTAAACATATAAATGTGTCGTTAAAACCCGCCACCACCCGACACAGCCAACTAGTAAGGGTTGTCACGTAAACAGAACGTGGCCAATTCGTCACTAGTACAGCACAACGGTGTGTTGGAGAGCCAAGCCACAACATTTACAATCTGAGTACGACGTTTCGCCAGTAATTACAACTAGCTTCATCGGGCGACTGCCAGATTTGTGGAGAAATCCTCCTGTTTCGTTCCTTATAGAGAGGCATAGATTTATACGCCTTGTACACCCTCATTGTATAATTGTATGGGTCTCTGTACACGTATATACGCCTCTGTGTTAGTCTGTGGATCTCCATGTTAATGCGAGGAAGCCATTGTGTGTTCATGGTTTCCTCCAGTAGAAATAAATATTGCGATTCTGATATAAGTCAGTACATGGGTATTGGCGTGCGATTGTGTTTCTATGGGTCCAAGTCAATGGGTCTCTGTGCGAGTTCATGGGCCTTTCCGAGTCTATGGGTCTCTGTGTGAGTCTGTGGGTCTCTGTGCGAGTCTGTGGGTCTCTGTGCGAGTCTGTGGGTCTCTGTGCGAGTCTGTGGGTCTCTGTGCGAGTCTGTGGGTCTCTGTGCGAGTCTGTGGGTCTCTGTGCGAGTCTGTGGGTCTCTGTGCGAGTCTGTGGGTCTCTGTGCGAGTCTGTGGGTCTCTGTGCGAGTCTGTGGGTCTCTGTGCGAGTCTGTGGGTCTCTGTGCGAGTCTGTGGGTCTCTGTGCGAGTCTGTGGGTCTCTGTGCGAGTCTGTGGGTCTCTGTGCGAGTCTGTGGGTCTCTGTGCGAGTCTGTGGGTCTCTGTGCGAGTCTGTGGGTCTCTGTGCGAGTCTGTGGGTCTCTGTGCGAGTCTGTGGGTCTCTGTGCGAGTCTGTGGGTCTCTGTGCGAGTCTGTGTGTCTCTGTGCGAGTCTGTGGGTCTCTGTGCGAGTCTGTGGGTCTCTGTGCGAGTCTGTGGGTCTCTGTGCGAGTCTGTGGGTCTCTGTGCGAGTCTGTGGGTCTCTGTGCGAGTCTGTGGGTCTCTGTGCGAGTCTGTGGGTCTCTGTGCGAGTCTGTGGGTCTCTGTGCGAGTCTGTGGGTCTCTGTGCGAGTCTGTGGGTCTCTGTGCGAGTCTGTGGGTCTCTGTGCGAGTGTGTGGGTCTCTGTGCGAGTCTGTGGGTCTCTGTGATGTGGCTCTAGGCAGAAGTGTCCCTACAGGTGTCTATGGGCTATTTAGACACTACAGTACAGTAATATAAATCCATGTTGCATTGTTGTAATTGTTACAAATGGTCATGGGGGCCGTCCATAAATGACGTCACGCACCTGGGGGGGAGGGTCAGACATTTGTGACGATGTGTGACGAGGTGGGGGGGGGGGGTTTGAGAAATGTGACGTCACATCAAATTGCGCAACTTTAAATATAGACAACACGTTCTACTTAATTAAATAGACTTTTAATAAATGTTTTCTCCTACATCAGTGCAGCGCCACATTATATACGCACTACAATGACAATAGTTTAAAGTGATTTGAAGAATGTTTTATTTTGAGGGGGGGGGGGGCAGAGCTTTGTGACGTCATATTTGAGGGGAAGTCTGACTTTTTGTGACGCCGTGTAACGAGGGGGGGGGGGGGTCAAAAATCCTCCAAAATCGCGTGACGTCATTTATGGACGGCCCCATGGTTAAATCTATGAGTCACCTGCGTGCCGCGCTGAGTCAGTTTCTATGATTTGAGTCATCAGCAGGGTGTGTCTGGCTACACATACGATGCGTGATCTGTTAATGTGCAGTGGTTCAACTCGGAGGCAGTAATTCTTGGAGGCACTTCTTTTATTATACACACAATCTCCCTTCACACACCTTACAGTCGCCCAGGCGACACACAGCCTACACACAACACTAGCCGTCTAACACCGATGGCGCTGACCAATACAGCCAGCAACCGTATAGCAGCGCAATATCGAGCGACGCCGACTGCGGCGACGAAGAGAAGAATGGCAGCGACAGCGACGACGATGGACTTGAGCAGCACGACGGGGACCCCACTTACAGTCGACAGCCCCGAAGTCACCTCCAGGGGCCCCTCTTATACTGTCAGCGTGGCCTGGCTCCGCCCCCAGTCACGCCCCCCTTTCTAGAACCTACCAGCGGGTTCTTGGTGTGCCCCTTTGGTGATCTTTCCCCTAGACCCCCCCCCCCCCCTCTGGAGTATCACGTGGCCTGCTGACGTCAGGGCTGCCGTAAGCCGCAGATCCCCTTCCCCGCCAGCAGTCAGCGCAATGCCGCTACACTACTATTCTATGCCACTGCACATGCACGGTCCTTGGCAGGGTGCCCAACATGTATTGTGACCCACAATGAATTGAGCCCTAACACTGTTGTTCCTTTGCATGTTAATTTCTGTTTTAAATTAACCCTCCTTCAAATATATATTTTTTCGAGAATTGAATGGGGCTCACAATACATCTGGTCCACCCTGGATATGTCATCACCCCCCTCCCCACCCCCTCGAGTCACGATGTGGACGCGGAGGAGTGAATTGCACCGCGGGCGCGCTCCATTGGCTCCGAGTCGCCACCAGACCGCTCACCGCGCCGTCAACACGATGAGGACGCTTGCACCGACGCGGCATACATTTAATTAGATCGTATAACATGGCAGAACAAACAAAAACAAACTCAGAGAATTTGTCAAGAATGCTGTGTGTGGCCTTGAAATGGAAATAATAATATGAGAGGTGACTCATAACACATTTATAAATAGCGCGATCTAACCCAAAAACCTTTATTATGAATAATATTGGTCGCGAAAGCCTACGTGTTAAACTTAAAATGAGAGGTGACGTTTCGGCCAAAGGCCCTGCTGCATCGCACATGCGTGAATTTGTGTGCTTTGGTTCTATTCGGTAAAGTCACGTAGGTAAAAACAATAAAAATAAAAATAAAAATCACGACGTTTCGGCCACAACACAAGTGGCCTTCATCAGGTGAAGGGACCGGACTGTCCAGAGGACAGCGTTGGAGTGAAATCAGCCAAGCCCAGGTCGCGTCCTTTAAGCTGTGTGGGAGGAAACAAAGGAGCCTTGACAAAGGAATTAGCATAAAAATGAGCATGATGTACGTAGGAGGTACATGATGGACCATGATGGACCAGGCGTGGGGGGGACCATGATGGACCAGGCGCGGGGGGAGGGGAGTTTACATAATGTTGGTGTGAAGAGAAATAAGCAGCTGTGAAAGTTTGGGATATCACTACTTGAAAAAATATACTGTACCATTGAAAATAAGTTTAATGTTTGGTTTGATTTAGAACATCTTTCCAATGATTGCTAAATTTGAAACCATCCTCTCGGTTGAAATTGTGTCTGTGTTTGTAAATCTGAATTGCCTCGTGGACAAATCTCTGATAATAACCCGTGGGTTTGCAGAGAACCTTGGTATCGGAGAAAACTATATCGTGATCACCCACAGCGTTGTAACAGTGATCAGCTACGGCAGAAGAATTCGTTCTGCCATGTTTCAAATCTGATTTGTGCTCGCGAATTCGGTCAGAAACATGTCGTTTCGTCTCCCCGATATAGCGCCTTTGTTACTCCCACACAGCTTAAAGGACGCGACCTTGGCTGGGCTGATTTCACTCCAACGCTGTCCTCTGGACAGTCCGGTCCCTTTACCTGATGAAGGCCACTTGTGTTGTGGCCGAAACGTCGTGATTTTTATTTTTATTTTTTATTGTTTTACCTACGTGACTTTACCGAATAGAACCAAAGAGTATGGATCCTTGCATTCACGAAAGCTTCAAATCTAGAATTTTTGTGCTATTTATTTATGTTACTATGAATAAGGGGCATTTCCCGAAAGTCGCCAAATATATTTTTCCATAAAAGTCCACACGGTGTTATTGACGATTGTGTTGTCGAGTTTTTCTAAATCCCTAATAGAGGTTTTTTTGGGGTTAGATCGCGTAAATATATAAATGTGTCGTTAAACCCGCCACCACCCGACACAGCCACTAAGTATACATCAGCTTTACCCTATTTTGCTGCAAGGCATCAACCGTCTGTGGTTTCAAGGCCGCCACTATGTTCCTGTTGTGATGGGGTTGTTTTCGCTATTTAGGTATTTCATCTCTGAGCCAGCCGGCTATGACTGACTGCCCTGACACTCAACACACGCGTCTATGATGTGACGACTTAACATCCCTGGGGGGGCAGTGGGGGGGAGGAGGGTGGTTGTCTCACCCGACCCCCAAAGACAAAGATCCCCCGTATAGCCTTAACAGACTGTTGAGGCAAGTGCCGTTCGCGAGCACCTATGAAGGCCGGAACAGCACACGATGGGGTGGGTGGCCAGCACGACACCCGGCTGCATCTGTCTCCCGGTGGCGATGTTTCTACACCGCACCAGGTACTCATTTGAGGCCGAGTCGACCTAGGGGAGTCCCAAGACCGGTTCAAATATTCGTCACCGGCGTTGGGCGTGGGCGGGAATCGAACTTCGGCACGCCCGGTTGGTAGCGCGGCGTGCTACACACTACCCCCCACCCTACCCCCCACCTACCCCCACCCTACCCCCCACCCTACCCCCCACCCTACCTCTACCCTACCCCCCACCCTACCCCCCCACCCTACCTCTACCCTACCTCCTACCCCCACCCTACCACCACCCTACCCCCCACCCTACCCCCCACCCTACCTCTACCCTACCCCCCACCCTACCCCCCACCCTACCACCCCCTACCCCCCACTCCCCACCCCCCACCCTACCCCCTACCCCCACCCTACCCCCCCAACCTACCCCACCCTACCCCCCACCCTACCTCTACCCTACCCCCCACCCTACCACCCCCTACCCCCCACTCCCCACCCCCCACCCTACCCCCTACCCCCACCCTACCCCCCCTACCTACCCCACCCTACCCCCCACCCTACCTCTACCCCCCTACCCCACACCTCCGTACGCGCCCCTCCCTCTCCCCCGCCTCGCTCACCTGCAAGGGGGGGGGTGGTGGTGACGTCAGCGAGCTGCAGGCGCGGCGTGAAAATGGCGGCGTGTTCGTAGCCACCTGGGCGTTGTGCTCCGAAACTCGAGACGCGCCATCAATTCCTCACACGCGTGCCGAGGAACTGTGGGAGATAGATGCCCACGTATTTGTTGGGGGCGAGTTGTTGTTTTGTTTTTTTGCGTTTCTTCTTAATCTGTTTGTAATTCATTGACCAGCGATGTCTGCACCGAAGATGTCCGTCCCGGGCCTGCTGCTGGCGGCTGTCTTCTTGGCAGGTGTGTGGTGTGGTCTGTTCAGGCGACGGCTGTACGGGGGATGTTCGTCTTTGTGATTGCTTATAGATCGAGTCGGCCTAAAAAAACAAATAGTACCTGGTGGGGGTGTGTAAACATCGCCACTGGGGAGACAAAGACGGCCGGGGTGTGATGCTGGCCACCCACATTCCCTCGTGTGAGTTTAACGTTTTGTGTGTTTGACGAACAACAACAGCCGCCAATGATCACTTACATTTCATTTTCCGAATCTAAGCCGCTCCTGTTAATCGAGAGCCGGGTGTGGGCAGGTAAAGTCCCGTGTGGCCATCATCATGATCATGATCCTCGGCCATGATCAGTCCACTGCTGGATGAAGGCCTCTGCCATAGCCATCTTGTCAATCCCTGCAGCCGCATCGTCTCCCACACACTGACCGGCGTGGTGAAGTATGGTCAAACAATCCCTCGGTCGGCTCTTAGAAACTAAACTTTTAAACTGATGTTACCAGGTGAGGCCCACTGAGCTATTTAGCTCTTTTTGAGAAGCGACGAGGCCACAAACGATCGCTCAAACGAGGTGGCCTCATCATCGCAGCGAAATGTCCTCTTCTTAAACGCGTGGATGTTGATTTTAAATGTGGAGGGGGGGGGGGAACCCCGGAGGACCCGGAGAAAAATCCACGCGACCACGGGCAGAGAGAGAATCAGACGGACAGACAAACTCCATAATTATAATACAGTAGAGACATCGTAAAGAGGAAGGCAGAAGAGGTGGTGGTGGGGCGATGTGGTGCGTCTCGAGCCGCGGGAAGAGAGAGGCGAGGTGGCGTGAAGGTTTGGCAGAAGAGCGGAACACACCCCTAACATTGAGTGGGACAAACGCGTGGAAGAAGAAGAAACGCAGGCATCGTCAGGGTCTGGATCGAACCCATGTTAGTCTCCTGTGTACCGAGCGAGGTAGTTAACATCTCCTAGCCGCCGTGGAGAAAGGCGAGTGTCGTTTTGTGACAGGGCAACTCCCACACCACCATCATCGTCAACGTTTATGGCACCTTGAGTTTTAGCGCCAAATCGAGAAATCGTACAGCCCCCTGCATACAATACTTAAATGTAAGTTCTTATACCACGGCTCATTGGTTGTGGAATGACCAGGGTGGTTACTTTCAAAGAAAGCATTTCGTGAAGTGGCGGGTCGTCTGGAATGATCGATCCACTGCTGGATGAAGGCGGCCTCCCCACGTGGCCACTCTCAGTTCTGCAATCATCCTGGTACCTAACCTCGACACACGAGTTGATTTAATTGCTCAGTCGCCCCAGTTAACGTGGTCCCATTCCTATGAATGCGTTCACGTTGCTGGTCGCGATATAGTGTTTTAAATACAGTAAAGGTACTTTATGGCAAATGTCCCCTTTAACAAACAACGAGCGTGGTTGGTTGCGAACTCGCCTTGGTTAAAGTAATAACGACGTGTTTGCTCTTGTGTGTTGAGGCTATAATCTTCCATTGTTTGTGTGTGTGCTTGTGTATATAGTGTTGTGTGTTCACAACATTTTGTATATCTCGTGCCACCCCAAGGTCCGACTCGGCCTTAAATTATTACCCGGTGTGTAAAACATGGGGAGACAAAGACGGCCGGGCTTGGTTCAGGCCACCCACCTGGCCTACATAGGTGCTACTCGCTCAAAGCGCTTTCCCCAACATTCTGTATATGGGAGATCGTCCCCCTCGTACGTACACGGGAATTCTACGCTGATCTAAGCATTCTGGAGCGACTTGCTTCGTGTCGTCAGACCTAAGTATATCAATTATACAATTGTGCCTCCTCGGTTGTGATGAATTCCAATCGCTTATGAAATTGGATAGCCAAGGCAAACGCGATGCCGTGCTGATTTGTTTCTGCGAATCCACAATCGTGTCCCCACCAAAAAGTCTTGGCGTGCGCTCGGTGTTAAAGACTTTTAAGGCCATCAAGTTGGGGTGGGGGGTTATTTTATTTTTACGGATTCGCTTCTCGTTTCTACAAAAAAACAACTCGACTCTTACAAAAACACTTCCACCACGGACATTTTAACTGCCCCGTAGTTCCTTGAAGAAGAATTCGGGCAACTCCAGTAAATGAGCCAACGTTGAGCCAACAACGTTGGCTCAACGTTGGCTCGTGGTTGGTTGCCGGTCGGTCAACGTTGCCACAACGTTGACCGAACGTTCCATGTTTACTGGGACACAACCTAAGTCCCAAGGCAAAGGTACCCCGTAGAACATTTTTAAACTGTTAGGGGCAAGTGCTGTTAGCGAGCCACCTATGAAGGTTGTAACGACACACACGACGGGGGAAGGGGTAGTGGGTGGCCAGCACCACGCCCGGCCGCCTTTGTCTCCCCAGTGGCAATGTTTACACACCGCACCAGGTACTCATTTGAGGCTGAGTCGACCTCGGGGAGGCCCAGGACCAGTTCAGATAATCGTCGCTGATGTTGGTGGCCGTGAGCAGGAATCGAACTCGGGTCGCCAGGTTCGTAGCGCAGTGCACTAACCGCTACACTGCCGCAACCCAAGCCCACAATCCCCGCGACAAGCACCATTCGCCACGAGATGGTGGTATTGTCACCAAGGGGCTTGTGCCAGGCTAGGTGCACGTGTCAAAAGGCTCGCTGGTTACGGGAGGTCACGGTACAGAATCGAGTGTTATGGGTTGACTGATGTGCCAGGCTAGGTGAAGGTCACGGGGCAGACCCAGGTGTTATGGCTAGATTGGAAACTTTTCTTTAGAACTGCTTTGTGCATCTAGATTGTTGTCCTTGCCCGGCACCTCCGATTAGCACGGCACGGTTGGCTACGTACGGTGCGAAAGAAGGTCAACATACAGTACATTGTCTGACATGCTCGGCAGATGCACCAACTGTGCTCTGTGCTGCACAAACTGTGGCAATCACACACAGAAAATGTTTACGAACAAACCCATCATAAAGCATCGTGCTTTATAAAGGGTTCGCGATTACTTTTGGAAAACCGGTACGTGATCAAAATAATAAAAGCTCACAGGGTAGCGTAGTACATCAACAGTCAGCAGCCTTGCCACGTGTCAAGTCGGTCTGGCCATACCGGGCACCTCTCAAACACAACCGAGCGAAGGGCCACTTCTCGGCTTCCCGTTCCCATGTCGAGTTATGCGTCCTGCCCCTGCACCACAGTTGTTTCTGCCCGGCAGCAGGTGGGTGAACAAACGGCAGTGTACATGGGCCGTATCGCAACGTATTGCGGGGAGTGGTGGCGAAATAGTTAGCACGGCGCACTACGAACTCCGGACCAGCCGAGTTCGATTCCCGCTCACGGCCACCAACATCAGGTACCAAGATCTGAACCGGTCCTGGGCCCCTCCCCGTACATGGCCGTCTTTCTGGCCGAGCGTGTCCCCACACGCCCACCCAGCCTCCACCACCACCACCCGTCAGCGCCGCTTCTGCTCACATCGCCAATTCCCTACACAGAGGGGTGGGGTATATTTATATTAGCCGGGTGGCATTTGTTGCTACGCACGTGGCTGCCCGTAACCCAGCGCCGTGGAGGCAGCTACGAGGGTTGGTGGACCACCGCGCTGTTATTGCGAAACTCCCTGTAGGTGTCGAGGAAGAGCCATTCGCCTGGCTCGCCAAGAGAAAGCAGCACCGCAAAAAAGTGCGGCCTGCACGTGTTGCGTCTGAATGGGATAGACGTTTCCCCCGTCACGTGCGTGGGTTTGCTCCCACACGTAAACATTTATTAATTGGCCTGTAACAACCTTATATAAATATATAGGACCGCAGAGCTTGGGCACTTGTTGGTTTCCAGCTCACCGCTTGGCTGCCGCCTTCCCGCTCGCCTTCCGAAGTCGTTCCCTGTCAACGAGAGCAAGCGAACGCTGGGTGCCGTTAAGAGTTGAAATTATTGCAAAAACTTGGCCTCCTAGGCCAGACGTGGGAGTTGCCACACTTTATATCCCACCACACGCGACCGGCTGATGGACTAACTGGTGCACCCATTTATTGCTGGCTGGATAGACACGGGTCCGGCCGAATGGCTCACAGGGCTTTACCAAATAAATGAAACTATGAGGTTAAGAAATGTGCACCTTTGTTCCAGCTGCCACGCCGGGTATAATGGGGTTGGTGTGCTGACCCATTACCGCCACCAGGGCACGATTCATTGTGGCTGTAGCTGCGTTAACACAGAACCCCTCTCTGGGTTCCGTGTCCAGTTACATCGAGTCCACCTCACCTGTCTAACTCAGGGAGGAGGCGGAGTGCCAATGTGTATTTGTTTTCCTTGAAAGGGGGGAGGGAATGCATTGTTTGTCGTGAACACTGCATTTAGCCCATTTATAGGCTGCGGCAAATCAAACCATGAAAGTATTTGGTATTCGTGCCATTCTTACAGTGGTAAGGCTATCGCTTAAGGTGCTGGCAGTAGTTGAGCAGAAAGGGGGCTGTTTTTTTCCCAACTGGGGTAATCTGCGAGCAATTTGGACGGCAATGCCGGCACCAGCACAGTATGGTCCAACAGCCCCCATGGATGGGCACGGGGTAGGGGAGGCCTTCAAAGATACCGCAGGTTATAACATTGTAATACTGCCTATCCGCACACACTCACCCGCCAACCGAATCGCCCATCAACCTGCGATCGTATCCGTGAAAACTCCTCGTAAGATGGTACAGCACTCCTGAGATTTACGGTTGTGTACACATTACTGGTGGTGGAGGCATTATAACAGCCCTTGGGGCAAAATAAACATCCAACATCACCAAAATAATTCCTATTAATGAATATCGTCATTTTCCGAGGCTTCGTTCCGGCAGAGTCCAATTATACTCCTCTCGAAGCTTCGTCGTGCAAGTCGCCACAGGTCGCCGCCGATGTCGTGGTAGAAAACACAAAAACACCGCGGCGTAACCCCCTGCGGTAGGACGCACCTCGCTGGCAAGATGGTTATGTTGCCAGTAGCCAGATGAGCAGGTTTGTAATGTGTGTGTATGTTGAACTTCCTTCGCACTGTACGTAGCCAACCGTGCTAATCGGAGATGGCCCTACCTTTGAGCCACGGTTTGGTATATAGTACGCACTTCATTTAAATTCCGTTACCTTGCGTTGCAGCATCCAGGGACATGTCGGAAGAGTTGTCGTTGATTAAGAAAAGTAAATAAAAGCTGAAAAAGGTAGCGCTGAAGCACTGTGGGTTGCGAGATGGGAATAGATGGGGAATAGTGTCGAAGCAGCAACGGAACAGCGTGTGGATGGATGTTGGAGATGTCATTTTGACTGTGAAGAAAAGTAAGTCTGCTGGAGCAGTGCACGTCGCTAGAATCCGCTGACGGCCGGTGGCCAAGACGAATGACGAGGAGGGCACAGACCCGAGAGAACGTCCACAAGCAGAGATGGAGCGATGAAAGCGGCATGTGCCCCGGTGCTCGGGCGGGAGTGTTCCATTATCGCAGGACAATGAGAGTTGGCGATAGCTCGGGACGGCCTTCAACCAGCAGTGGATTTATCATGCCAGATGATAATGTAATATGCCACGAATAAGCTGTGCTGTGAAAAGTTGAATCGTCCTGTATGGCACTAATGCTATCCTCTGTTGCTATCCCTGAGCCTGTGGTGGATGTTCCACAACACACCTACTGTTGATTGCTTCGGTAATACATCTTGTGTACCAGATATTAATTTCTGTATTTTATGTACCGTGCCAAATCTGACTCGGATGTTTTGTTTTTACAAACATCTGACTAGTCATCAGTTGCTCCCGCAATGTACGGTATTTTGATCGTCTTAATTACTTTGGCAGTTTCAATGCTCGTGTTATTTGATTTGGTTTTGGCATTCAATGTTCTGTTGATGTGTGCATCATTGTAACCGTTCATTTGCAGCGCTTCTTTTAACATGTTGAATTTCACTTCTCAGCCTGTCACCAGCTGACACTTTGTTCGATGAATGAGCGTCTTGATAAGAGCAGATTTCTGTGCGGGGTGATGGTGTGACTGCATTCAGATAGGTGTCAGTATACGTTTCCTTTCGGTAAACAACGTGTGTTATTTTACCATTTATATATTTACACGATCTAACCCAAAAAAACTTATGGATGATATTGGTCGCGAAAGCCTACGTTTGAAAATGTTTTATAGTGCTGACCGATTGTTTATCGAATAGCAAAATCCAATCATTACATTTGTGAATGAATAACTTAATTCTAATCATGCTTTATAAATGTTTAGTGGCCTGATTGACAGCACGGCAATCGCGACCTCATCTGTTTTGTAGTTTCGTTACTTTTTATTAAATTGGTAAATCGTCATCTAATGAAATATGATCATCTCGTCAATTGCCACCCTCTTTACAGAGGGTTGGCAACATGCAGCTTCACTCCCCCCCCCCCCCCCATCCATCTCGTTGAGTTGATGATCCACATCCAAGTTAATTTACTTCTTCCATGATCTGCCGATCGCCTTTTGGGTCTTCCTCGTGATCTCTGTGCAGGTGTACATCCTTGTATTATACACAACCTCCATGTAATTTCTGTCATCATACGCATTCCCAGACATTAATTTTCCACGCCCAAGTGATTTCTAGCTCCCATTTTCCCATTCGGTCATCTGCCCCTTGACAGCCATTTGTACTTTGTAGTCATTCCAGCCCCGGTGAAATCTTACAATTTTGTCGTGAAGAATGAAAGTTGTGACGACGCTCGTTCTAACTCGGACCGCTCCACGGGTGCCACGCAGTTCCTCTGGGCACATATGGCTCGGGCGGGGTGACGGTGACCATGCCCACTCCCGAATTGGAGGCGGCACGGGATGGAGAGATCATCCTGCCCTGCACCTACACCAGCACGGTGTCAGATCGCAACAACTTGTACATCTCGTGGGCCAAGGAAGAGGAGAAGAACGACAAAATGGTGAGTAGGGACACCGCGACGGTGAGATGTTAACTCCCTTGCCTGGTATGCAGGATGTCGTGGGTTCAATCCCGACACCTGTATATTTGGAGTTTGCGTGTCCATGGTCGGATGTATTTATCTTCGGGTCCTCCGGTTTTCCCCTGCATTTAGAGTCAAAATGTACGTAGAGTATTTGACTGCTATACATTTCCACATGATTATCCTCTTAATTGAGCTATCATTGGTGACCAGCTCGCTTCTTAAAAAAAAGATATCTAGCTCAGTAGGCCTTACCTGGTAAAATACAAAGTTTCATTTAGTCGGCCAAATATCTTATTGTTGGGCCTTACCGGAGCTCCGTTGAGGAGGGAGGCATTGCCTTCTGCCTCTCGTCCCGTGTGCAGGTGATCGTGTACATGGGGAAGCAGACATCCGTGTCGGACGAATACTTCGTTGGTCGCGTGTCGTTCGCCGGAGACTACCTCGCAAACAACGTGGGCATCAAGATCACGAAGCTGCGAAATGAGGACAATGGCGTATACAAGTGCAGTGTCACCAACATGCCGGGCACAGACAACGGGCACATCACGCTCATTGTCCTGGGTGAGCGCGTTCGCACGGCACTGTGCCACGCAAACAAGTGCACGCACGTACACACGCACATTTATGTGCACGCGGCTGTCAAGGTGACTCCAAGAACAAAGAGCCTTTTTTATATTTATTTCGATTTAAAGCTTTCGTGACCGCAGGGATTCATATTCTTGGTTCTTTCGGTAAAGTCACGTAGAAGGGAAATAATACAAATAAAATAAGGATTTGATAAACCATTTCGGGTCTTAATTGATTGTGTTCACGCTTACGGTGACTTTCAGACCGCTTTCTATCTCCCCCTCCTCCGTTTCGAGCACTGATGGACTCGCCGGTCTGAACAACCGCCAGTTGCTGTCCGTGGTGCTAACGTTAAGAAAAAACCGCCACTTTTTTCAAATTTTCTTGCTGTGGTTTTCACACCTGATGATGATTGCTTCTGTTGCAATCGAAACGTCGTGATCATTTTATTGTTTTATTTGTATTATTTTGTTATTTCCCTTCTACGTGACTTTACCGAAAGAACCAAGAATATGAAGCCCTTTTTATATTGCCCGTTTTTGACGAAGATGGATTCTGTTTCGAGGCATCTCACCATGATCCCGTCCGTCGTGGGTTTTCAAGTTGATTTTGATTAACCCAGGCGAGAGCTCGAGAGACCAGGTAAATGTCTCGTTTGCGAGAGTGACCTGGGGCGTTAGTCCCGTCAGGAGGAGGTGTTGATCGCCGCTTTATTTAACTCTAGTTGCGTAATTTGTGGGTCATTTCGAATTTGGCAAGTTTTGTTGGTTACGTTTGTTAGTAGGCACGTGACGATTTCACTCTCCGCTGAATCGGTTAATTAACACACTTCACAATTGTGATTTTATTCTGGAATTTGTTTTGTCTTGTGTTTTTTCCATTTCGTTTGTATTCGTTTTTTTCCCCTCTCATTTTGGTCCCGCCAGTATCATAAACATAACAGCATATAAAATGCACATGTTATGAATGGTAAATATTAAATTGAGGTGAGTGGCTGGCTCGAATGTCAAAACAGCATGGAGCTGGCACCGCTGAGTTCCTGGGTTTGAATCCAGGCAGCTTGTTCTTTGAATTAAACCGGGTTCTCAAATCTAGAGAATCGATGGTCTCAGCTCAGTCACCAAAGACTGGACAAAAAAACTATCTTCTTTGGTTCTTTCGGTAAAGTCACGTAGAATGAGAATAAAATAATAAAATAAAATTCTCACGACGTTTCGGCCACAACGCAAGCGGCCGTTTTCAGGTGGGACGACAGTTCTGTACCTTTCACCTGAAGACGGCCGCTTGCGTTGTGGCCGAAACGTCGTGAGAATTTTATTTTGTTATTTTATTCTCATTCTATGTGACTTTACCGAAAGAACCAAAGAAGATTAATCCTTGCAGTCACGAAAGCTTCAAATCGAAAAAAACGACCGCGTTAAATGTAATTTTTCATTTTTCAATTATGACATTTAAAAATCTGGGATTGATTGTCATCGTGACAGAGCGGGTCTAAAAATGCTACCCCTTACTGTGGACCAGAGGTCGCATACAGGGATCTCAGAAGCTTTGTTGTCCAAAGCCTCTGAGCCTTGCTGTAATACAGAGGGTCAATAAACCGGTGCATCGTTCCACACTTATTTTATCAAACGGCGAAATTGGCGAATGCAACAACGGCTCATCTGCTGTCCCCCCCCACTCCCCTCCCGTTTTCTCCGGTCTCCGTGCCGCGAACCCGCAACCACAACTGCTCGTGGCCCCCACCACCGTCAACCGCCGGGCAGTGGCTCCAACCAAGCCGGTTTTCTCTTTGGAGGGCAAGGCCGAGATCTACCACGACGTGAAGCTCGTGTGCCGCTGCAACGAGGGTTCTCCGCCACCGACGTTTTCCTGGCGGCGCTTGGACGCCAACGGCATTCCCGTTGCGTTGCCAGTCGGCTCCCTGGAGGGTGAGTTGGGCGCGTGGTCGGGGTGAACCGGCAGCGGTCGGACGCGCACGCGCGCTGTGAGCGCCCATCTACAATGGGAGCAGAGACGTCGACTCGTTTGTGAAGTTAGGTTGTCGGCTTACTTGCCGACACATTTGCGGTCACACGGGCACACTGAGCCGAGTTGCTTAGCCTTCGACGAGTGAGGAGCAACTTAGTTATATATTTTTTTAATATTTTAATTTTGTTTATCTGGGAAAGCCTCACTGGGCCCGAAGACTTTCTTCACAAGGTTCTTGCATTGTGACGTTTTGGTCAGTTCTATTAATGAGGGCAAACTATTTGGTTGATACTGCAGAGCACGTGGGAGGAAACCGGAGGAAAAAAAAAACCCACAGGCAAGAATAACACTGAGCTCTGCACAGATGAATTCGATACTTTATTGCTATAGTACCATCTCCTGTCCAACTCTGCAGCCCAAGCCTGCAACGCCTGGTCATTCCCAGGCAGCTTCCCATCCAACTGCTAACCAGGCTCAACCCACTGCTTTGCTTCCGAGATACAATCGGAGCACGTCTGTTTGGCCTGATTCGGTCGTTGGCAAAGGGAAGACGCAACCCAACAAACGCAGCTCTTCTTTAGGAGCATATAACTACAGTACGACAACGACTGCCCTCTGCTGTTCAGCATGCCGTAGCTGCAGCAGCAGCAGTCTATGGCACCTGTTCTTAGCGCGGTGGCTGCCCAAGGGAGCACTGTCCAGGCTCGGGACTGCTTAGCGTCTGAGAGTGAATGATATCGGGGTGCAATTTTTACTCAATCACATTCTTTTGCCGCTGAAACAGACGGACCCCAGTGGGGCAATGCGGCACGTAATTCATTGCACGCACGCCTTGGACGCAAAACGGAAGCTGCCCACTTTCTGATAGCAGGGCGCAAAGTCCACGCTTGTTCATGAGCAACAGTTTGTTCGTTATATTAAATACACAAATATAGTATACAGCCGCATGACGATCATTAACATCAGTGCACTAAATCCGTTCTGACATCCAATCGGTGTCACGGTAAATTAAGCCAGGGGGTTACTCGATTGGAATGCACATTGCAAACATCACCCCCTAACTGCGAATATAACAACCCTGGCAGGACCCTCCTGATAATGGTCGTGAGGCTCTCCTGGGCAAACGAGCGTGGTAATAAAATAATTATTATTATTATACGGTAAAAGCCCCATGATGTACCATGGCTTGTTACACCGCGGATTCGGATACACTGGGAGTCGAGTAGTGTCCCCCCAAAAAGCAAATAACATACGCGGGTGGATGAGAGCAGAAGAGACACGTCAGATAGTTTGTTCACTGCGTAGAGCAGTGATGGGGTCTTGGCGGCCAGTGGTGTGTTTGCTGTGGCTCTTCCGGAGGTCCTATATTGTACAAGTGGATACACATTAATAATTCATTTACATATAACTATTGTAAGTCGGTCATCTGTGTGCATCGGTCGTCTTTTCCTTTAGTCTGTGACTAACCAATTGTCTCCTGTAAGATCATTAACCTCGCCTCTTCCCCAGGATACCCGTGTCTCACTGCGTCTGTACAGCGTAAGTTTAATACGAAGTACTCTTTGGTTCTTTCGGTAAAGGCACGTGATTTTACCGAAATAAACCAAAGAGTATGGATTCCTGCAGTCACGAAAGCTTCAAATCAAGATTTAATACGCAGTCTCAATTAGATGCCAATTTTATGATGTAACTTATTTTAATCTATAACCCTCCACCACCTGATAGAGCCAATAAAATCACCCACGTGACAACTTGTTTTAATTGGAGGGTTATCGTGTAAAAAAATTACGTCATACCGACACAACGATCTAACCCAATTATAAATGACAATTTGATGTTACATAAGGCATCATTCCACTCCCCCCCCCCCCCCCCCCCCCCGACTGATCATCAGCTGTGATCCGATTTTATATCTCCTCCACGGCGGACGCGCTGTGTATATGTGCGTTGAACTTTTTTCGCACCGTACGTAGCCAACCGTGCTCCCTCTTTTGGGCACTGTCATGCCACCGTTTTCGTCACGAACACCACCCCAACTAAAACCCAGAAATCCTAATGGGCTCTCGGGGCTGATGAGTTTGACCGCGGTGAAGATGATTGATGAATGTATCCCTCTCGCTGCAAATGCCACATTAACTAAACTATAACTATTTTTATTTTAGCAGGTGTAAGGCCCACTGAGCTATATAGCTCTTTTTCAGAAGCAACCTAGCGACAACCGATAGCTCAATAAAATGGCTCATCATGTGGAAATTTATAGCAGCATAATTCTCTAAATGTGGTGGGAAAAAACAGAACCCAGAGAAAAATCTACACGACCACGGGGAGAACATGCAAACTCCAAATATACAGGCATCAGGGTCGGGATCGAACCCACAACCTCCTTCATACCATGCGAGGTAGTAAACATTTTTCCACGGTGGCTCCCAAGTTGAGTTAAACACGGCTGTTTTTTTTTTTCAAGCATTTCACGTCTCGTCGCGGCAGTTGAACGATGCCGACGTAATGGGCATGAAAACGCTCGTCCGCAAACAGGCGATGTGACCAGGGCCGCCCCCCCCGCCCCCCCTTCAGTCCGGTTTTACCCCGAATGTTGTGCCTCGCTCGCTCGGATTACTTGTGTCGTTGTCGCTCTGGTTTCCCCCTCTCCCGCTCTGGTTTCCAGGCCCCGCAGCGCTGCGGGGTTAAGTTGCGCTGCCGTCACGGCGCTCGCGTTACGTGAAAGCGTTCAAAAAGTTAAATTCCTCATCTCGCTGGCATCGTGTTAATTAGTGATGTAAGGACGCCATCTGTCGATCAGTTTACAATCGCTTAACCTGCTCACAGCACGCGTTTCGAATCACTCGTGCGTAGATTAATTATTTATGATAGAAGGTAATCGTACTAATGTTACATTAAGGCTAAGAGAGCAAACAAAACTGTACAAGCGAGAACGGCGTTAATTATTCTGCAGCACCGTTCCTGTCTTGTGCTCCGTTTCAATGTTGTTGTCCTCGCTAAAGTGTTTGTTTATACCATTTATTGTTTAGAAAGTGAACCTCACTAACTCGTTACTGGGAGAGAGCTGCGCAAGGATGTTTCGGCCTATTTCATCTTAAATCGGAGGGTTTTGTATCATGAAATAGAAAACTGGAGCACCTGGAGAAAACCTACCCCACATTGATGGAATGACAAACAGTGGTCCGTGTAGACCAGTCCTTGCCTCCAAAGCACTGGATCACAGTTGCGTGCCAACGTAAAAAAAAAATTGTAATTTGTTTATTTGTATCCTCCAAGTTTGATCCGATTCGCGCTCTCCGCGCGACGTCTTCACGCGGCCTATCCGTTCGGATCTCGCAGAAGCAGCGCGACGCATCGCGTTTGGGGAACGACCCGCTGAGGCGGATATAGCAGAGCTACGTCCCCGAGATCCCTTGGAGCGACGTCCATGTTTCGTACGGCACGGGGCAGCGGTTGACGCTTTTTGCCGTTCCTCTTCCGGCGCCGACCCCTCCTCGCCCCCTCGTGCGCGCCCAGACGCTGCCGCCGGAACGCTGTCGCTGAAGAACCTCACGCTGCAGTCGAGTGGCACCTACGAGTGCACGGCGACGAACAAGGTCGGCAGGATGGTGACCAACGGCACGCTCTCCGTCACCTACCGTGAGCCCCGCGCCGCCAGCACCGAGCATCCGTTCGGAGCATAGCAGTACGGTACAACATTCGCCGTCGCTGCTCCGCCTCGCCGCAATGCAGCTCCGCTAGTGGTTTTTGACGGTGCCTGTCTGGAAGCGTGTCGGCGCGCCGTCCGCTGTGACCGCCGCTGCCACCTCGTGCGCGTGAATGCGTGCGCTCGCGTGTTAACCCCCCTCCCCTCCCCTTAACCGGACGCAGCCCAGAGCAACGCGATGATGTACGGAATCATAATCGGGGCCGGGCTTTTGGGGTTCCTGATTTTGGTCGGCATCATCATCTACTGCGTGCGGAGGAGGAACCGCAAGCGGCGTGAGGAGGAAGGCTACTACAGCGACGGGGAGTACGAGATGGAGTGAGTACATCATCTAATCCACACGGTATTCAACCACCAACACTGCAGATCACAAAAACTCACTCGCCCACTCACTCCCCACGCACTGCAGGTCACAGTACTGCTCTTTATGCTTCTTCCCTTGCACTGCTCGCCTTTGTAATTCCTTCCAATCTCAAATCAATTCACTTTTCAAGTAAACGTAACATTACATCAATACAATGTAAGTAACACAGAACAATAAGAAGTGTACACATTAGTACAAAGTATACAAAATCGATTAAAACATACATCTTCAGCCCCTGGGAGCCTTTTTTTCCAGAGCCAGGAAGCCGCTCTTATTTGACTCCCGGATGTTAACGTGCCAACGCGCTCCGCCAACGCGCTCCGCCAACGCACTGCGCCCTCTCCGCGACAGGGGAGAGGAGGGTTACGATGAGAAGCGCGACCGCGGCAACGCCGGCGACCGCGACGTCCCGCGAGAGAAGTACCTGGCCGTGTCGCGCGCCACCAAGGACGACGAGCGCAGCGACAAGGGCGGCGCTCGGCGCTACCGGAACGGCGGCGGCGACGACGACTACTCGGACAGCGAGTCGCGGCGCGGCAACGGGGACACGGGCCAGCGCAGGTGACACGCGCACGCGGGTTGGCGGGGGGGGGGAGATGCCTTCCGTGACGTCGTTCAGGGTGCGGGACGAGTACGAGGAGTTATCGCTTTGATCTTGATTCGAAGCTTTCGTGACTGCAGGAATCCATACACTGGTTCTTTTGGTCAAGTCACGTGGTGATGTTTCCATCCTACCTGCCTATGCCAGCTGTTATTTGCGACCCTCTGTGTGTCTTTCTCTCCCTCTCTCTGTGCATCTCTCTCCGATCTCTATTCCAGTGACCCGGGTGCTGTCGCGGGGTCCACTTTCTGCCCCGCCTCCTTCCCCCCCCCCCCTTCTCTCCCCCCCCCCCCCCCCCGACTGCCGAGGCCTACACTATGTAACCTCGTACCACGGCAGATCTCTCGCCTACTTCAGTAGTTTGTTCTTGCTGTGGTTGTCCCACCTGATGACGATTGCTTGTGTTGCGATCGAAACGTCGTGATCTATTATTATTTTTTCTGGTTATCGCCCCTCACAACTGGGAATAGCATTTTTTTTTATGATGGAAATGTTAATGCGCTAACTTTGTCCGTCATGTCTAACCGTAATGTTGGGTCATGATAATTCTCATGGGGATGATCAAATTGAAATGAAAATTTAGTCTATAGTTGCGTTGCAATTGGGAAATTACCCTACAGAATACCGGACAATATTTATTTAAGGTTTAGCCAAGACTTGGCGATTGAGGCGGTGAGATTTTTTTTGGGCCAAGATGCTGAGGTCCACCAGCCATGCGCGATCGCTTACCCAATGACATTATCGCAAATAGAAAATATTGTATTTCTGAGGACAAATGGATTTTAGAAGGCATATGGCGTGAACTTTCAATGCGAATGGTTGCTTAAAAGTTGTGCAACTGCAATTCAATTGGCCTGCCCCGAGTGGCGTTGTACAACCCGCCATGCCGTCAATTACGGGTCGCGTTATTACAAAGCGCTAAATTAACGCGTAATCTCTGTTTAATCCACTTTTGAAGTTTAATCATAGTCGTGACCTTTTTTTGTTATTCCATAAATATTCTGTCGGGAAATAAAATAATAAAAGGCTGAAATGAGCAACAATGATCGTGATGTAACAAACCTCCTGCCACTGTCCGTCTCCAGGAACCGGCGGGACCGATACTCGGACGACTCCGACGACGAAAGCCGCGGGCGCCAGTCCCGGCAACGGCGCGACCGGGACGGAGGCGACTACGACCGGGATCGCCCGCACCACCGCAGCCGCGACCGCGACCTGGACTACGACGGAGATCGGGGCCGCGATCGCCCGCACTACCGCAGCCGCGACCGGGGTCTGGACGATGATCGCGATCGCCCGCACTCCCGCAGCCGCGACCGGGGTCTGGACGATGATCGCGATCGCCCGCACTACCGCAGCCGCGATCGGGGTCTGGACGAAGATCGCCCGCACTCCCGCAGCCGCGACCGGGGTCTGGACGACGATCGCCCGCGCAGCCGCGACCTGGATTACGACGAGGACCGCGGTCGCCCGTACTCCAGAAGCCGCGACCGTGGCCTGGATCGCGACGACGGGGAGGGCAGCGAGTACCGCGGCAGCGGCAGCGGCGGCGGCGGGGAGCGATGGCGCGACAACGGCGACTCGCACTCGGAGACGGCGTCGTCGGTGGCGCGCGACACGAGGCCCAGGCCGCCGCCCAACAAACCCAAAATCATCCTCGACAACGCCGACGCGACGGCCGACGTGTGACCCCAGGGTCGCGCGAGACACGCCGGCCCTGGCCCACGCCGCCCGCACGTCTACGCACCGCACTCGTGCCACTTGCACCACATGCAAGACCCGCAACACCTGCACCACCCGTACCACCTGCAATCACCCGCACCACCTGCACCACCCGCCACACCTGCAATCACCACCCGCACCACCTGCACCACCCGCCACACCTGCGCCACACCCGCACCACCCATCACTGCTGTCACACCCATCACCCGCCACACCTGTGCCACCATGCTACCGCCCACACCACCTGCACACGAGCCCGAAGCGGTTGCGCCGTACAGCGTTCCGATGCGGTTCCAGCTTGTTCGGCTCGACGCGTGTCTGGGTGTCGCTTTGCGCCACGTTGCTGCACGTGGAGCGAAACGCCAGACAACGCGGGGTTCTTGAACACGCGCCCCTCGGGGGCCACCTGAGGCCTTCCCCTTCGAAATGGCTCGCAAATGATGTTCTTCCATCGCCACGAACGCCTTTTCTCGTACAATCATTACTCGCCCGGCCGTCTTCCAGCAGTGAAGTGACCATGGCTGGTGATGATGCATCCTTCTTGGCCACACTAATCACTTCAAGGGTCTCCTGCAGTGGATAAAGTGTGACCCCGCGTGCGCGTGTGTGTGTGTCAACACGTGGTTGCCTGCTGAAGATTTTTAAATATCCGTTTTAGTCCTAGGTAATTAAAAGGTTCCTCACCCCTTCACACCGCATAAACGACGTTTGTATGCATCACCTACACCATAGACGCCCTTCACACCGCATACACGAAGTTTGTATGCATCACCTACACCATAGACGCCCTTCACACCGCATACAACTAGCCTGTCCACATAATCTGCACCATCAGCAGCTTGTTTAAGATCGATATCATTTGCATACACTAAACATCTACACCAATAGACCGTACACTATTAGTCCATCAACTGCACAGTCAACAGCATCTACACAAACCGTATTATGCGTTCCACACGCCATCCACATGATCTCCACCATGATACCACCTGCAATTCTCCATCGTATCCATCATCCACGCCACCACGTCCTTAACAGCAGTGGTGGCAAATGCACGCAGCGCCGTTATCCAGTTTGGTGGTTCTCATCGGGCTCTGCGATCCACCAGGACGGCTGTGACCCAACAATTTCCCGGATGGCTTTAAGCCTGTAAAGTCCTACAGACATCAAGTAACTAGCGCCATCTATTGCTAGGCGTTATTCTTATTTTTGTATTAATTCGTCGGTGATTTTTTTTATTTGCATTCAGCTGTCGTGAAAAAAGGTACGCTCACATTAGTGTTTGTTCGAGATCCATGGGTGGATCGCCATCCACGTCGTGGCAACCTCTGTTTTACCATCTACAATTTTGGCGCTCAGGGCTTTAGGGTTTCTTCGCCGACCAATTGAAGCAATTGGCGGGACCCCGGGGTCCCATCACTGCCCCGGGGTGGGAAAAACCGCGTAGTGACACGAGTCTTGCCTTACCGACAACAAAACTAGTGGTCAATCGATTGGCCTCGTCGAGAGCTACTCGGGCACAAAGTTTTGTAAAAAAGTTGAAAAATTACATAAACACGTTACATTCACTGCGGGGGCGGGCTCGCCTTGGCAAAGAAGCTGAGGATCGACGGCTGACCGGAGGGCGTTGTCGCCGCGCGCGACTGCGGCGGACGCTCCCCGGAGCTCGCGTTTGGCCGGTGGGGTGGCGCCCATCGTGTTGATCGCCGCCTGCTGCTGCTGGCGCTTGTTGGCGCGAGTCTGGGCGGGCGGCGCGTTGCTGTCGGGATCACGAGTGGGCGGACTGAAAAATAATTATTGACCTGATTTTGCGAGCCGGTTCCCTGCGTGTGACCTGCGTGTTTGACGTGACGACCAATCGCGGCTACGATTAAAACAAATTGCCTCGATTTAGGCGAGCATTCTCTTGCTGAAATGGCATGCAATTAAGGCGTTAGAAGCCTTATTTTATTTTCATTGCGGGTGATGCATTCTTGGGTGTTTGTCTGATTTTCAAGAGCAGGATTTGGTAGCGGTCGTTTGGGAAATTATTTTCAAAGTGGATGTCTGTATAATATTTTATACGTGTGCATATGGTGTGTAAACATCGCCACTGGTGATACAAAGGCGGCCGGGCGTGGTGCTGGCCACCCCCATGTGTGCCGTACCGGCCTTCATAGGTGCTCACTATCGGCACTTGCCCCCAACAGTCTGTTAAGGCTGCCCGGGGAGATCTTTGTGTGCAAAACTCGCGTATCGCTCAGACTTAAACTTCAAATCCCATCTGACACACCAGGCACATTATTCCAGCAAAGTTCAAATCTGCCGGCGTCCCTCGTGCTCACGGCCACCGGCAGCAACGGTGCCATTTAAACCGCGTCACCACTCTGGCACTGCGTGAATTGGCGCTCTTCAACCGGATCGTTTGTCTCCACGCTGGCGTCCCAACTCGCGCGGACGTTCTCGCCGTTGTGGTCCGGCTCTCCCCTCCGTGCATGGTTCCGGTTGTATCGTCACCTGTTCCGGTTGTATCGTCACTTGTTTCGTTCGCGGCGCCACGGCTGTAAATTTTCCCCTCCCGCGCGCTGGAAGTGGATTTTATTTTCACTCCCCGAGGTTCTGGCACACGGTGCGAAACGTTGGACATTGTGCAACCAAACGCACGTGGGTTATGACGCGTGGCGTACCTGTCCCGTTAGTATCGTTCCTTGGTTTGTTTGTTTTCAAACGGCATATAGATAGCAATGTATTTTAATAATTAGTACATCGATTCTCAAACGCACGAGTATAGAAGGCGTAGCACGAACGTAACTGTTTTGATCTTGACTCACTCCCACATTCGGGCCTAGTGTCGTCTTAGATCCTAAAATCTAAGAGAAATAACAGTGAACGATCTATTTTTCAGTGCATTATTCATATCGTGGCCGCCTTAGTGGAATGTTTGGCCATAGCTTTTGTAACTTTATAGCTCATTAAACTCGTTGAATAATAATCTATCGTTTGTATATTCTAATCGTATTTCTGTGCCGCGAGTTGATTTTTTTTTACTTTGTAATCACTCCATGATCTGGCTGTCTAAAGTTGCCCTACGCAACTGTTTAGTGATAAGGATCTGAATTGTTTTGTTCAGAAAGTGGCTTTTACAAAGATGGGCTGGGGAGATTGTAGTGTCATGTGTGCAGTAGGGGTGGCAGTGTCGCGGTTTGGCACTGCATGCAGGTGGGTGGGAGCGGGGTCTTTACCTATTAAAGGACTTTCTAAAATGTTTTCCAGAGTAATTGACGGCGCCATGGTTAAATGGCGTCTTCGTTTCCATCGCGATGTTGAGTACGGAATTATTTCTTGTGTAACCGTGCGCATGCGTTCTAAACATTGACGAATTATCCAGTGATGTACAAGCTCCGTTAACGAGCTCACATTCGTCAATAACACTGGGCCTCAGAAGAGGAAAAACTATAATTAGGTGACGTTTCAGGCCACGGCCGTTGTGTGATAGGCCAGACGTGGAGTGGAAGCGGTTATTGAAAATGTGCAGTTTTGTTAAGCATTTGGGAGTTTGAAGTTATTGCGATTAAATGATGCACGTTGCATAAACTGTAGTCTAAGAATCTTTTGATAATCTTTATTCGGATTTGAAGACGGCACAAAATACAATAAAATTGTGGAATTCATTTACAATAAAATATCCCAATAATCGGCATTGGGGAAAGTAACACTGCATGGAGTGACATCGCTACGACGAGCCTAATGATTACCGCACCTTGCCGCTCCACTCGTGCCAACCCGGCCGCTGAGGCACTCCAACTCGACCCTGCCAATGGAAACGCGTGAGAGCCACGCCTGCGATTGGTTGCGTGGCGAGTGGAAATGGGCACGGAGGGGAGTCCGGTTAGCCTCATCAAGATGCCTAGCCTGCTCTTGCTGCTTTAGACATTTAAACTTTTTTA
Source organism: Petromyzon marinus (assembly GCF_048934315.1). NCBI lineage: Eukaryota > Metazoa > Chordata > Hyperoartia > Petromyzontiformes > Petromyzontidae > Petromyzon > Petromyzon marinus. The sequence goes on from NC_133698.1 coordinate 13,458,464, forward strand.
TGATCAACCGCTGTAAAAAGAAAAAGTAACACTTTGAAATGGGTGTCGATTAAAACATTTTGTCACCACGGGTGGGATAAATAACTTGGCACTCCTTGCACGGTCGTGCCACAACAATCTGTTGTCGTCACCTGACATGTGACGCACTCCTTGCACGGTCGTGCCACAACAATCTGTTGTCATCACCTGACATGTGACATGACGCACTCCTTGCACGGGCGTGGTACAACAATCTGTTGTCATCACCTGACATGTGACATGACGCAGTCCTTGCACGGGCGTGCCACAACAATCTGTTGTCGTCACCTGACATGTGACGTGACGCACTCCTTGCACGGTCGTGCCACAACAATCTGTTGTCATCACCTGACATGTGACATGACACACTCCTTGCACGGGCGTGGCACAACAATCTGTTGTCATCATCTGACATGTGACATGACGCACTCCTTGCACGGCCGTGCCACAACAATCTGTTGTCATCACCTGACACGTGACATGACACTCCTTGCACGGTCGTGCCACAACAATCTGTCGTCATCACCTGACATGTGACATGACGCACTCCTTGCACAGTCGTAGCACAACAATCTTGCGAGTATAGAAAATCCACATTAAAGGCGTAATTCATTCCCACACCCAAACAACGTTCTTTATAATTTTTAAACAATGGATATTAATTCAAAGCTACTAACTACATTATAACCACACTATTTAAAAACATGGTTAATCCATGCATGAATTAACATACAACAGCCCATTCATAGGGGAATGGTCGGTAAGCAAACATTGGTCTCTGCGGAGGCCTATCATTAAGCGATTAGTCGTTAACAGGGGTGGTCGTAAATTGGCTTCTGTAGATTGAGTTTTAAAAAACATACAAAACTAACACTCATGAACAAAGTACAATCGTGTAGTTCACTGCAGAGGTTACTAAGGGCAGTGGGGGGGTGAGGTAGTCCAACAACTGGGTTCCCAATTAAGTCGGAGTCCACCTAGGGGTGGGCCCTGTTACAGCTCCGACTCAACCTGCAACTTGTGTTCAAGCGTGGGGAACGGAACAGAATGCTGGGATCCTGGTGCCTGTACCAGTCAGGGTCCAAGGTCTTTAACCATCGCAACCAGGGTGAACGTTTGAATGGTACAAGCATTTGATTTATATAAAAAGAAGTTCTGCAAAAGTGTGGCTTAGGATGAAATAAACTACAAAAAAAGTAAAGATTAAGAGAAGCAAAAGTCTGACACTCGAGGAAGTGGGGCTTACGAAAGGTTTCATTACCATTGCTCAAGTCGTACGAGTGTGAAAAGGAAAAATTACTCTGTGCAAGTTCGAGTCCAGCTTCAAATTGGAAACCCCGGCACTTGTTCACGAATTAATTCCTTCCCTCCTCTGACGTGGTGCTCCGTTCACTCATATCCCCGGAGCGTATTTGCCATGGAAGCCGTAAGGGATGGGGACTCGAACCTCTGCCCGGGCCACTTCAGCGAAGGTGGCAGCGTCGAGGATCAGGAGGAAGGCGGGCAAGTCCTAAACACGGGACAGACCAACTTTCATCATCACCATCATCAATCACCACACTCTTCATTTTCTGATAATTCCCATTTAATTTCTCATTTGCGTTGCCATTCCTAGTGTAATTGTTTTGTCATTTGCCATTCTCGTCGATACTGTGCGATGTCATGGACGAGTCCATGACTTTTGTCAATCTACTGCTGGATGACAGCCCCCCCCCGCCCCCTGCATGTCCCGGCTATTTGCCTGCGCTGCGAGTCGGTGAAGGCAGCAAGCGCCGCCGCCGCTGTGGAAGCGTCGCAGCAGTGCCGCCCTCTACTGCCCACGATGAGATGTCATTTACTCATCATCCATTTACCCTTGCCACCTCCTCCACAACTTTATTCAGCGAACTCCTCTCCAGGCAAACTATTTTTTATTTTACCAGGTAGGGCCCACTGGTGTAGGAATCCCGCACCGATTTAACATCACGATGGGATTTTTTGTATTTTTTCACACGGAATGACATCGCGATATCAGCATCCCACAACCTCGTGGCTCTCAATGTCACCGTCTTGGCGTTTCGTCCACTCTGTTGCCCGAATTCGACACGCAAATTAAGTCGATTCTCTTTGGCAGTTTGATCTCCTGCGGTTCACTCGCCACGCAGCTTGCCGTGAGGTCTTCTCATCCTAACTTTCTATTTTACCAGGTAAAGCCCACTGAGCTACGTAGCTCTTTCTCAGCAGCGACCTGAGCCACAAATGATAGCTCAACGAAGTGGCTTATCACGTGGAAATTTATAGCAGCCAAATAGTCTAAACGCACGTTTTTAAATTTGGAGGGAAAAACATGGAGGACATGGAGAATAATCCACGCAACCCTGGGGTGAACATGCAATCTCCAAATATACGAGCATCAAGGTCAGGATCGAACTCACGACCTCCTGGATACCCACGAGGTCATGAACACGCAACCTGCCGGATTCTCCGCAGCAATGCACGACCACCCAGAGGGCAGAAGACACCACCGGCCTTTCGGGATCGCCTTCGAGAACAATCTCCACCGTCGTAGAAGCGGTGCGTAGCAATAACACATTCCGCCGACAGCAATGACCACAAGGTTTGTCGTCCGTTTTACTTTCTGAAGTGTCTTAGAATGCGGAGAATGCGATACAGTGATACAGTATCGTGCCGCGTTGTCCCGCCGTCGTGGCGCGACCCGGTAGGGGGGGTGGGTGGTCACGCACCGGGAGGGGCGAGACGACCACGGAGAGGAGCAGCCCCGAGTCCTCGCGCTCCGCGCCCGGGGACTCCACGAAGACCGGCTCGGACGGGAAGTATCCCGGCAGCTTCCACTCCTGCGGCGGCGGCGGCGTCAGCGTCAACATCGGCCACGAGGGCAGTGCCTCTCAACTTCTGTTCGGGACTCCCCCCTTTATTATAACATGTGAGCAGTCAATTTAAACACGTGAATTATGAATGTGAGCAGTGTTGCTCATATTCTGTGTTGCTCAGTCTACAGGCGCTGTAGCCGGGGCGGGGGGTGGTGACTGCCTGGCTCTGTGCGTCTGGGACCCGTTTAAGTACATTTCTTGATCGTTCGGATGATATCTCTCGCTTGCGTATTCTCCAATACAAGCGTTCCTCTTGCCATCTCTCAGCACTCTGCACTACGAACCCGGCAACCCGAGTTCGATTCCCAACCATGGCTGACATCAGTGGCTGGGTCGACTCCATAATAAAAAAATAATTACTTTAACACCAACAAACACAAACACACAATTGAAACATCACCCGGAGTGCAGGTTGGTATTCTGTGTGGTGGGGGGGGGTCACACACGCTCAGCCCAACAGCCTCGGCGTGTATCGAGGTCAGCTGATCGTGGTCTCGCCTGCTGTGGGTTCCAAGGCTTCTCGTGTCTGGGCTCCATCACCGAGGAACTCTGCCGAGCGTGTCACAGATTCCGCCCACAGTGGCTACTTTCATAGCAAGCCTCGAGGCCTTTTCCTACAATTTATCCCTCCGGTTGTATTTTGGCATCTTGGGATTATTTTACCGTCCCCGTTCCTTTCCCCTTCACTGGATGCATTTTCATGACGTTGTATTTAAGGTGCTGTCACACCACTCGTCTGTGTGACGTGTGAACCTCGCGTCGTCAGTGGCCTTCTAACGCTCGGCGTAATGGAAAGGGCTCTCGGCGGACAACCAATCGGTGGTGCGCGTCATCGTTCACGGAGGCCGCCCCCCCTGCCTCACTCCTCCGCTGCTTCGAGGCCCCCCCCCCACCTGGGTGAGGCACCAAGCCCAACCCCAGCCCCCTACACCCAAGCCCTGCCACGTCCATCTCCGGATTTTGCTTGCAATAATTTTTCCCTCCCCTCCCCTTTCTTGTTCTGTGGTCGGTGCAATGTACCGGGCTCGCGTTGAGTTGGGGGGGGGGGGGCAGGGAAATAAGACAAGTAAATTAATAATAATAAATCTACGGCCGAGGGACGGCCTCGCCCCGGCCTGCTGGCGTCCGGCTGCTCACCGCCGCGAGTGCCCTGGCCACGACGTCCACCTTGAGCAGCGAATCGCCCACCAGGTGGCGGAAGCCGCAGCCGTAGGCAAAGCGGTAGCGGCGGCCATTGTGCCGCGCGTAGTTCACGGCGGGGAGCTCGAAGCCGCCCGTGCGGGATAGCTCCTCGTCACTCAGCAGCGCCTCAGGTTCCACCCACACCTGGGAGGGGGGGGGGCACGCGCACAACACGCGCACAACACGCACGTGCAACACGCACACAACACACACACAACACGCACGTGCAACACGCACGTGCAACACGCACACAACATGCACACCACACACACCACAACACACACACAACACGCACACCACACACACACACAACAAACACACAACACACACACCACACGCACACCACACACACACAACGCACCACACGCACACCACACACACACCACACACCACACAACACACACACCACACGCACACCACACGCACACCACACACGCTAGCCTTCGTTTCGTGCTGCTCGCTAACAGCGCTTGCCCCAACAGCCTGTTTGTTTTAGGGGCCGTCCATAAATGACGTCACGCGATTTTGGACGATTTTTGACCCCCCCCTCCCTCGTCACACGGCGTCACAAAAAGTCAGACCCCCCCCTCAAATATGACGTCACAAAGCTCTGCCCCCCCCCTCCCCAAAAAAAACACATGCTTCAAATCGCTTTAAACTATTGTCATTGTAGTGCGTATTTAATGTGGCGCTGCACTCTGATGTTGTAGGAGAAAACATTTATTAAAAAGTCTATTTAATTAAGTAGAACGTGTTGTTTATATTTATTGAAAGTTGCACATTTTGACGTGACGTCACATTTCTCAACCCCCCCCCCCCTCGTCACACATCGTCACAAATGTCTGACCCCCCCCCCCCCAGGTGCGTGACGTCATTTATGGACGATCCCTTACATGTACGTTGAACTTCTTTGCACGTAGAACTCATTTTGCGCCGTACGTAGCCAACCGTGCTAATCGAAGTTGCGAGGGAAGGAGAACAAACTAGACACAAGTAGCAGTTCTAACTAAAGGAGTATACTTCAATCGCGTGTGTGTCCAACGTACATAGCTCCAGTGGCTTACAAATATCTAAAGCAAGAGCATTCCAGACAGCCACAAAAGCGCATCCGAAAAAGCTATGCACTTTTAAATCAAGATAGAAAGCTCATTTCTTTAGAACTGTTTTTGTGTTTAGTTTATTGTCCTTCCCCCGCACCTATTACACGTGTTTGGCTACGTACAGTGCAAAAGAAGTTCAACATACACCACACAGTCCCTCGTTTCCTTTCAGCACGAGGCAATACCTTCATAGCGGTTGTGTTCCACTACACACATCCACAATTGCGAACACAATGCACGGGTGTGTCACACGCACGAGTGTGCCACACGTGTCACACGCACACGTGTCACACGCACACGTGTCACACGCACACGAGTCACACGCACACGTGTCACACGCACACGTGTCACACGCACACGTGTCACACGCACGAGTGTGCCACACGTGTCACACGCACGAGTGTGCCACACGTGTCACACGCACACGTGTGACATGCGCGCCACACGCGCGCCACACGCACACGTGTCACACGCACACGTGTCACACGCACACGTGTCACACGCACACGTGTGGCGCACGTGTGCCACACGTGCGCCACACGCACCTTGCTCGTCTTCTTCGGGGTTCCTCTGGGTGTCGATGCGGCCTCTGGCAGGGGCAGCACCAGGCGCTGGAGACCGTAGCGTGGCCCGTTCTGGTACACCTGCACAGCCAGCAACAAACAAAGATCCCCCGTGTAGCCTTGCCAGACTGTAGGGACAAGTGCTGTGAAAGTGAGCAGCACCCAAGAAGGCCGGAACAACCTAGGGAAGGCCCAGGACCGGTTAGAATAATCGTCATCACCCGTGTTGGCCGTGAGCGGGTATCGAACTCGGGTCGCCGGGTTCGTAGCGCAACGCGCTGCCCGCCGCACCGCCGCTCTCCCCCCCCCACCGCACGCACACCGCCACACACGAGTCGTCGCTCACAATTTACAGAGGGGAGCAGGGAGGAGGAAGGGGGGAGAGTACCTTCCGCAGGGCGGCGCCCGTCTGCCGCATGTTAACGAGGTGGTAGGTGGAGTAGGCGCCACTGCCCTCCTGCACACACACGTCCACCACGAGGCGCCGGGCCAGGCGGTGCCGCCCCCCCCCCGGCTCCTCCGTCTCCTCCTCCTCGTACGCATTCACGTGGTGCAGGCACACTAAGGGACGGGTCTGAAACTCCACGGGCACGGGCTGGGCGGGTGGGCACATGCACAAAGACAAAGATCCCCCCGTATAACTTTAGACTGTAGGGGCAAGTGCTGTTAGCGAGCACCTATGAAGGCCGACATGGCACACGAGGGCGTGGGTGGCCAACACCACGCCCTGCCGCCTTTGTCTCCCTAGTGGCGAGGTTTACACATCACACTGCGTACTCATTTGAGGCCGAGTCGACCTAGGGGAGGCCCAGGACCGATTCAGATAATCGTCACTGGTGTTGGCCGTGAGCGGGAATCGAACCCGGGTCGCCAGATTCGCAGCGCGCTAACCGCTACACTACCGCACATGGACACGCAGACACACACACAGACACACACACAGACACACACACACAGACACACACACACAGACACACACACACACAGACACACACACAGACACACACACACAGACACACACACAAACACGCACACACAGACACACACACACAGACACACACGCTAAGACAAAGACCCCCCCCACCCCGTATAGCCTCTAGCAGACTCTTGGGGCACGTGCTGTTAGCGGGTGCCTACAGCGTGCACTTCACTGATAAAGGTCGTATAGTAAGTATACGAAGGACAGAGATGGTGACGATGGATGAGGCGGGGGGGGGTGCGTGGAGCTAATTAATTGCAGACGCTGAGGACAGCCACCTGCAAAGCAGTGTCGCACGATGGAGGGGGTGCGGGGAGGGGGGGCGGCGTACCTGTCCCGTGTGCTTGTTCACCACGTGGACGCGAGTGCCACGCCGTGGCTCGTACACCATTGCCTGCTCCACCGTGGCCTTGTGGCGGAACGGCAAGCTCATCAGCCTCACAATGTCCACGCGCAGGGGCATCTCCAGGAACACAATGTAGTTCTCCGTTATGCCTGGCCACGCGCAAAAGGCAAAAGACGCCCCGTGTAGCCTCCACGGTCTTTCAGAGCGCCTACGAAGGCCGGCAACGTTCTGGCCTGGCCGAAATTTCACCCCGCTCCTCTCGTCATCACCAACCGGCACCGACCGGCGTGTCGCAGCAACCCTCGCCGGCGGCAACCCTCGCCGGCGGCAACCCTCGCCGGCGGCAACCCTCGCCGGCGGCAACCCTCGCCGGCGGCAACCCTCGCCGGCGGCAACCCTCGCCGGCGGCAACCCTCGCCAGCGGCAACCCTCGCCGGCGGCAACCCTCGCCGGCGGCAACCCTCGCCGGCGGCAACCCTCGCCGGCGGCAACCCTCGCCGGCGGCAACCCTCGCCGGCGGCAACCCTCGCCGGCGGCAACCCTCGCCGGCGGCAACCCTCGCCGGCGGCAACCCTCGCCGGCGGCAACCCTCGCCGGCGGCAACGCTCGCCGGCGGCAACCCTCGCCGGCGGCAACCCTCGCCGGCGGCAACCCTCGCCGGCGGCAACCCTCGCCGGCGGCAACCCTCGCCGGCGGCAACCCTCGCCGGTGGCACGGCGCGGAGATCGAGGCCCTCGTCCAGCAGTGGAATGACAACAACAAAATGGCTTTGCGGATTGTGTCTCGAGGTACCGGCCCCCAAGTGGGGCTCACCGAAGCTGTGGTAGTACGAGGGCTTGAGCCGCGACGAGGCCGGGATGGACGCCACTATAGCGGCCCCTTCCAGCAACGCCGGCCGCCCGTCCACCTGCCTGCCGCTCCTGCTGGCCGGGATGCGGATGACGTTGTAGCTGGGGCCTGCAAAGGGGACGGGTGGAGCGAAGCAAGAGCCACAGTGGGAGGGTCTTATGACACGCGGCACCATGTGGACTCACGCGGCATCTCAATGGGGCACCTTCTCTCCCTCTCTCTCCCATGGTGTTGCACAAAATTCAGCGGCCCATTGAGCCAAAGAACTACGCAGGGAGGCACGCACTTAAATATTTAATAACATGCGAGTGATAATGATTGCCATGCCAATTTGAAACGGGTCATCAGGAAAGTATATTTTTTATGTAATTCTTATCAGGCCGCATGGATAAACTGCAGTCTCCAACTCTTATCAACAACTCCACCTCTCCGGCCTCTTTCACGTGATGTGAAGCAGAGCCATTGCCTAAAGAGGTCACCTAATGTATACTTCTTAGGCCACTGTAATTAATGAATTTTGTGTCATCGAATCTGCGAGTAGCTGGCAAGAGAGGAAGTAAAGTTTCTGGCCATGCGAAGCCTGTCGGGGGGTGGGGAGGTGGGGGGTGGGGGGTACAATACTCACCGCCTTTGCCGAAGCTGTTGCCCATGTTGTAGGATGTCCCATCGGGGTCCGAGTGGGGGTGCGCCGTCGCCATGCTCACAGCCACCATGTCGCTCCAGTTCACCTGGCGGGGTCAGATGGGGGTCACCGCTAGCCACAAAGGTCAAAGTGCAGCCCTGCAGTGTCTTGAGCACGCTGCTGCTGGTGAAAGGGCCACGGTTAGAGGGCTGCGTTCGACCGAACCCGCGAGGGATATTTGGCCTTCCCTTCCGCACTGACGTCTTGGAAGAGGTGGGAGTAGCCACACTCTACCCCACCGCGCACGACCTGTAGATCCACCGACTTTGTCCACCCAGCGATATAAATCTAAGTGCCAGAGGCAGTTGGGTGGACAGATGGAGGGGGCGGGGGAGGCCACGTCGACCCGGCAAAATTGCCGAGCCGGTGACGTCGACCCGGCAAACGTCAAAGGCCACGGCGTGTTCTTCGTCGTCGCCGCCATTACCTTCTCCTTTGTCTGCAGGGTCACGGGGTCGATCCTGCGCAAGGCCGGGGCCTCAGACATGGCATAGAAGTCCTGCTGGTACTCCACGATGGACACCAGGTGGTTGTCGGACATCTCTGCACGGTTTGACCCAAGGTAGAAAGCAATTTAGGTAAAAAAAAAATTAAAAAATTTGCACGCTCGTGGATCACGCGACGCTTTCCCACGCGTGTTTGTTTTCGACATGACAATCATCGCGGCATCAGTTTCCCGCACCTTTTTTTACCGCGTTCCGCGTTTTTTTCGTTATCGTCGTATTTGTGCTTTGCAGCGCTTCCCGTACGAATAAAGATCACTTAAAAAGTTATTCAAATGCAACTCACTTGACACGATCCTCGTCTTTCAAATCACTAAAATTTCACAACCTCCCGAACGCGGCGTGTAACACACGCGCAGCGGTCAGTTAGAAATCATCAAATCAAATGACCGATTTTTCTTATTCAACAGATATTTTGTCCAAAAATATTTTAGGAGCAATGATATACGTGCTTTGGTATTTTAAAAACGCAGACGGTATGGCTATTGTGGATCGTACAATACCGCAACATTGCCTGACCGCATTATTGCCCGACCGCAACATTGCCTGACCGCAGCATTGCCTGACCACAGCATTGCCTGACCGCGGCATTGCCTGATCGCAGCGTTGCCTGACCGCAACATTGCCTGACCGCAACATTGCCTGACCGCAACATTGCCTGACCGCAGCATTGCCTGACCGCGGCATTGCCCGACCGCAACATTGCCTGACCCCAGCATTGCCCGACCGCAGCATTGCCCGACCGCAGCATTGCCCGACCGCAGCATTGCCTGATCGCAGCGTTGCCTGACCGCAACATTGCCCGACCGCAACATTGCCTGACCCCAGCATTGCCCGACCGCAGCATTGCCCGACCGCAGCATTGCCCGACCACAGCATTGCCTGACCGCGGCATTGCCTGATCGCAGCGTTGCCCGACCGCGGCAACCCAGCACAGCACCAACGAATACCGCTCGCCGCTAAGTGGCAGGGACATCGCCACGAAGCTCGTGCCAGGCCAGGTGCACCTCGCGGCCAAACGGAAGCGTCAACCAAAGGCTCGCCGTGCAGGAGGAAGTTACATTCTAGCAATACGTTTGAAAATGTCAAATCGGCGATGCGAATCGCCATATTTTGAACAATCCGCACGCCGCGACGTCGCGTAGCGGAGTGCGGCACCGCCCGCGCTCGCCACGCGCCTGGGACCCTGAAGCAGGCGAGGAAGCGGTCGAAGAGCGTCTTGCAGGGGTCAGGAAAGGCCACGGTGCCGAACTCAGACACCACGATGCGCTGCCGGGCCTCGTTGCGGAGGTACGAGTCGCTGCGCAGGAAGCGGCTCGAGTAGGAGACGCGGCCGTCGTGCACGCGGAAACGGTGCATCAGCGCCATCCCGTCGAACCAGTGGTTGTAGCTGCGACGGGGAGACACCGTCCGTCACGTTAGTCTCCAGGTATTTTACACCCAGTGGTTGTAGCTGCGACGGGGAGACACCGTCCGTCACGTTAGTCTCCAGGTATTTTACACCCAGTGGTTGTAGCTGCGACTGAGAGACACCGTCCCTCACGTTAGTCTGCTGCTATTTTACAACCAGTGGCTGTAGCTGCGACTGAGAGACACCGTCCGTCACGTTAGTCTCCTGGTATTTTACACCCAGTGGTTGTAGCTGCGACTGAGAGACACCGTCCATCACGTTAGTCTGCTGTTATTTTACACCCAGTGGTTGTAGCTGCGACAGGGAGACACCGTCCGTAGACGTTAGTCTCCAGGTATTTTACACCCAGTGGTTGTAGCTGCGACTGAGAGACACCGTCCATCACGTTAGTCTGCTGTTATTTTACACCCAGTGGTTGTAGCTGCGACAGGGAGACACCGTCCGTAGACGTTAGTCTCCTGGTATTTTACACCCAGTGGTTGTAGCTGCGACTGAGAGACACCGTCCATCACGTTAGTCTGCTGTTATTTTACAACCAGTGGCTGTAGCTGCGACAGGGAGACACCGTCCGTCACGTTAGTCTCCAGGTATTTTACACCCAGTGGTTGTAGCTGCGACTGAGAGACACCGTCCGTCACGTTAGTCTCCTGGTATTTGACGGTTGAACCACCACACATGACCAAGAGACGACGTATCATCATCACCCCGCTCACCCCACACCACCCTGCTCACCCCACACCACCCTGCTCACCCCACTCACCAGTCTGGGCCCACCTCGAAGCGACCGGGCCCGTTGCGGAGGAGGGAGCCGCTTAGCCAAGCGGGGATGCGCCCGGTCACCGTAGCCTCCACGGGGCCCTCCACCTCCTCCACCGAGCGCAGGAGCGGATACAGAGGCAGCAGATCCGCGTCCTCGGCCTAACAACAACAAACTTTCAAGAGCTGCCAATGCACGAAGCAGCTCTTAAAGAGCCGCTGGTTACCGGACCCCCGGCCTAGAGGGACACGGAGAGAGGGACACGGAGAGAGAGACACGGAGGGACACGGAGAGAGGGACACGGAGAGAGGGACACGGAGAGAGGGACAAGGAGAGAGGGACAGGGAGAGACACGGAGAGAGGGACAAGGAGAGAGGGACAAGGAGAGAGGGACACGGAGGGACACGGAGAGAGGGACAAGGAGAGAGGGACAAGGAGAGAGGGACACGGAGGGACACGGAGAGAGGGAGTCACGGAGAGAGGGACAAGGAGAGAGGGACACGGAGAGAGGGACACGGAGAGAGGGACACGGAGAGAGGGACACGGAGAGAGGGAGAGAGGGACACGGAGAGAGGGACACGGAGAGGGGGACAAGGAGGGACACGGAGAGAGGGACACGGAGAGAGGGAGAGGGGGACACAGAGAGACACGGAGAGAGGGACAAGGAGAGAGGGACACGGAGAGAGGGAGAGGGGGACACAGAGAGACACGGAGAGAGGGACAAGGAGAGAGGGACATGGAGAGAGGGACACCGAGAAAGGGACAAGGAGGGACACAGAGAGAGGGACACGGAGAGAGGGACACGGAGAGAGGGACACGGAGAGAGGGACACGGAGAGAGGGACACGGAGAGAGGGACAAGGAGAGACAAGGAGAGACACGCGGCGTTGTCTACTCCGCCCAGACTGCTTGATGACGGATATCGAAGATCCCCGTGACATTCTTCGAAACAAGATTGGGGGTGTGGGGGGGGGGCGTGTGCCGAGGTCGCGGTTGGCTACGTAGGGTGCGAAAGAAGTTCAACGTGCGTACACGCGGTCCGAATTTAACAATTCCCTTCAACCACTGCGCCCGGTAAGTGCCCCTTTGGAAATTGCCACGAGGTCGCCCCCTCCTGGCGGACTAACATCCGCATTGTGGAGGTCTACCAATGAAAGTTCGTGTCGTAGTGTCGTGCGCGTGCGTGCGCGTCACAGTCGCACTCTTTCTTTCCAGCCTGTTGATTGGCCAAAAAGAAAACGTACAATCGGGTATGTTAACACAAAATTAAGTGGTTTTAGATTTAAAACATTTTTAAGTTTAATTACGATAAAATATATTTTAAACTATCTTAAAGTCCAATTACAATTTAAGAAAATTATTTTCTCCGCTAAGAACCACGGAGAAACCAATATGAACCACAGGTGGGATTGTATCCGATCTAACAATTTTACAAATAAAACTTAACTCTTCCGTTGATTTAAAGTTTAATTTGTTAATCATTGTAGAATAACAGTTGCAATGAATTTATAATGCTGTATATCTTGGTTTGTTTTTTATGTTTCAAAGTCTAAGTTCATGCGAAACTGTTGGTATAGTCCCCTGCTGAGTGAGTAGTACATTCCGAACAGCCCAACAGCTACGGTGAGCAATGTGGATCAAAGCGATTTGTGATTATTACAGACTGCAGAATCAGAATATTCACACTGCAGGAGGAATCCGATGAGCTATAAAGCTCTTTTTCACAAATGTCCAGTAGGGGCACGGTGTAAGAACGTTGCAACAACGTGAAGTACAACAACACGACAGTAGTGCAAGCACAAGGAAGGTAAATCACCCAAACACATCTGCAGTATCTATTAAAGTTAGGCCTTGTGAGTTTTGACATTCGGCAGGCGCAGTTCGTGGCCACTCGGGGGCGTTGGGGCGCCACCCCACCAAGCCGCTGGAGCTGAGAAATTAGTTTTCAAATAAAAAAAACTTCTCTCTGAATTGTTTCGTTGTGTTTAACAATTTTTTTATATATATGATTCTTTCAACGTGAATTGCCTCAGTCTGATTCGTGCCATACGTAGCCAACCGTGCTAATCGGAGGTGCTGGGGGGTTGAACAATAAACCAAAACACAGAAAGCAGTTCTAAGGAAATTACTTTTCAATCTCGGTTTGAAGTGTGCGCACACACACACTCATAACCAAGCCAATAAAAAATAAATCGTCTTTGCATGACGGGGACAGCTGCCGCCGGGGGTGCCCCTTGCTGCAGGATGCCTCCGGTTGCAACTGCAGGAGAAGCGCGGTACGAACGTTCAACTACGAACGTTCAACTACGAACGTTCAACTACGAACGTTCAACTACGAACGTTCAACTACGAACGTTCAACTACGAACGTTCAACTACGAACGTTCAAGTATGATAGTTAAAGTACGAAGGTTAAGGTGCCATTGACTCACAGAGTTCGGAGGCCGCTGCTGGGCAAGAACCCCCCCCCCAAGGAAAGACAGGAAGGGCAGGGGGAATGAGGACAGGGGGAATGAGGGCAGGGGGAATGAGGGCAGGGGGAATGAGGACAGGGGGAATGAGGACAGGGGGAATGAGGACAGGGGGAATGAGGACAGGGGGAATGAGGGCAGGGGGAATGAGGGCAGGGGGAATGAGGACAGGGGGAATGAGGGGAGGGGGAATGAGGGCAGGGGGATTGAGGACAGGGGGAATGAGGGCAGGGGGAATGAGGACAGGGGGAATGAGGGCAGGGGGAATGAGGGCAGGGGGAATGAGGACAGGGGGAATGAGGGGAGGGGGAATGAGGGCAGGGGGATTGAGGACAGGGGGAATGAGGACAGGGGGAATGAGGACAGGGGGAATGAGGACAGGGGGAATGAGGGCAGGGGGAATGAGGGCAGGGGGAATGAGGACAGGGGGAATGAGGACAGGGGGAATGAGGACAGGGGGAATGAGGGCAGGGGGAATGAGGACAGGGGGAATGAGGACAGGGGGAATGAGGGCAGGGGGAATGAGGGGAGGTTCACCACGTCGTACCTTCTGGAGATGTCGTGTTTGCGGCTCCCCGCCATCACGTTGCTCGCTGATCACCGTCGGTTCCATTGTGTCCCTGGAGCAGGTCGGGTCAAGGTTGACACACAGACAGCGGTGGGGCAGTGTGTGTGCGTGCGTGTGTGTGTGCGTGCGTGTGTGTGCGTGCACGTGGAGCGGTAGTGCAGCAGTTAGCATTGTGCTGCACACCAAACCCGATAGCCAGAGTTTGATTCCCGCTCACGGCCAACACAAGTGAAGATTATCCGAACCGGTCCTGGGCCTCCCCGAGGTCGTCTCGGCTTCAGTGCTGTATCGCCACCTCCAGAGACAAAGGCGGCGGGGCATGGTGTGCTGGCCACCCATCCCCTCGCGTGCCGTGCCGGCCTTCATAGGCGCTACTCGCTCACAGCACTTGCCCCCGACAGTGTGTTAAAGGCTACGAAGGGGGATATTTGACTTTGTTTAGTCTGTAATTATGGGAGCGGTGGCAGTGATCACGCTCACGGGCCAACGTCGGTGGTAAATATTGTTAGCCACGCCAGAAGGCGTAAATACTGCGCCATTACCCTGTCCAGTCGCTCGCTCTCGTAGAGAGAGAGAGAGCGACTTTGACTTTTAAACAACTTTTATTGCCGCCAGCAGCAACAGCACTGGAGGCGATTCCGATACGAAACACACAAAGTCACCAGCAACACAAATAAAACAAACGCTGTAAATCCACGCGCTGTAGCGCAAAATGCACCACGCACAGCACTAAAGAAAAGCCACGTGGTGGTGGTGGTGGTCATCACGCACGCCACGGCAACGAGCGAGCGCTTCAGAAGGTGAACACGAGGGTGCCGTCCATGCTGCCAATTTATAACATTTTTGACATGCGTTTTTCTGGACTTTTTTATTGTTATTCTGTCTCTCACTGTTCAAATAAACCTACCATTAAAATTATAGACTGATCATTTCTTTGTCAGTGGGCAAACGTACAAAATCAGCAGGGGATCAAATACTTTTTTCCCTCACTGTAGATAGGAGAAATGTAGCACGCTGTATATGCACGGCGGGATGGGAGTCGAGATGCGGACAAGTTGGAAATGAGGCCCATTGAGCTCCTTGGGACTCGAAGCTTTAATTTGTTCTGTGTACGGACAGACACGAAGGTTGTGTTATTTGCCGTCATATGCAATGCCGTTACTTCTATTCTCCACAACCACGTGAATGATTACGTTGTGTTAATCCTACATACAATAGAGTCAGTAGTATCGACTATTTACTGACTCTACACATCTCTACACACCCTAAATACAACAGAATCAGTAGTACCTACAACACCACTCGACATACAACAGGGTCAGTAGTTCATAGCCTTGGTTCTTTCGGTAAAGTCACGTAGAAGGGAAACAATAAAATAATAAAAACACAAAACAATAAAATTCTCACGACGTCCCGACTGCAACACAAGCAATCATCATTAGGTGTGAAAACCACAACAAGAAAATTTTAATAAAGTGGAGTTTTTTAACGTCAGCACCACGGAGAGCGATTTGGCAGTTTGTTCAGATGGACGAGTCCATCTATGTTTGGAAAAGAGGAGGGGGGAGACGAAAACTAATGGATGCGGTCTGAAAGCCACCTTAAGCGTGATCAATTAATTAAGACCCGAAATGGTTTATGAAATCCTTCCAATGATTGCTAAGCCAGAATCCATCTTCTCGGTTGAAATTGTCTCTGTGTTTGTATATGTGGATAGCCTCATGAACGAATCTCTCATGCGTGGTTTTCACACCTGATGATGATTACTTGTGTTGCTGTCGAAACTTTGTGAGAATTTTATTGTTTTATATTTTTATTATTTTATTGTTTCCCTTCTACGTGCCTTTACCGAAAGAACCAAGAACATGAATCCCTGCAGTCACGAAAGCTTTAAATCAAAAGGGTCAGTAGTATCTACTACACCACTCGACATACAACAGGGTCAGTAGTATCTACTACACCACTCGACATACAACAGGGTCAGTAGTATCTACTACACCACTCGACATACAACAGTGTCAGTAGTCACTACTACACCACTTGACATACAACAGGGTCAGTAATATCTACTACACCACTCGACATACAACAGTGTCAGTAGTATCTACTACACCACTCGACAAACAACAGGGTCAGTAGTATCTACTACACAACTCGACATACAACAGGGTCAGTAGTATCTACTACACCACTCGACATACAACAGTGTCAGTAGTATCTACTACACCACTCGACATACAACAGGGTCAGTAGTATCTACTACACCACTCGACATACAACAGGGTCAGTAGTCTCTACTACACCACTCGACATACAACAGGGTCAGTAGTATCTACTACACCACTCGACATACAACAGGGTCAGTAGTCTCTACTACACCACTCGACAAACAACAGGGTCAGTAGTATCTACTACACCACTCGACATACAACAGGGTCAGTAGTATCTACTACACCACTCGACATACAACAGGGTCAGTAGTATCTACTACACCACTCGACATACAACAGGGTCAGTAGTATCTACTACACCACTCGACATACAACCGGGTCAGTAGTATCTACTACACCACTCGACATACAACAGGGTCAGTAGTATCTACTACACCACTCGACATACAACAGGGTCAGTAGTATATACTACACCACTCGACATACAACAGTGTCAGTAGTATCTACTACACCACTCGACATACAACAGGGTCAGTAGTATCTACTACACCACTCGACATACAACAGGGTCAGTAGTATCTACTACACCACTCGACATACAACAGTGTCAGTAGTATCTACTACACCACTCGACAAACAACAGTGTCAGTAGTATCTACTACACCACTCGACATACAACAGGGTCAGTAGTCACTACTACACCACTCGACAAACAACAGGGTCAGTAGTATCTACTACACCACTGGACAAACAACAGGGTCAGTAGTATCTACTACACCACTCGACATACAACAGGGTCAGTAGTCTCTACTACACCACTCGACATACAACAGGGTCAGTAGTATCTACTACACACTCGACATACAACAGTGTCAGTAGTATCTACTACACCACTCGACATACAACAGTGTCAGTAGTCTCTACTACACCACTCGACATACAACAGTGTCAGTAGTATCTACTACACCACTCGACATACAACAGTGTCAGTAGTCACTACTACACCACTCGACATACAACAGGGTCAGTAGTATCTACTACAC
The DNA here is from genome assembly GCF_048934315.1 of Petromyzon marinus. Taxonomy (NCBI): domain Eukaryota; kingdom Metazoa; phylum Chordata; class Hyperoartia; order Petromyzontiformes; family Petromyzontidae; genus Petromyzon; species Petromyzon marinus. The sequence continues at coordinate 13,475,975 of NC_133698.1, forward strand.
CACTCGACATACAACAGGGTCAGTAGTCACTACTACACCACTCGACATACAACAGGGTCAGTAGTATCTACTACACCACTCGACATACAACAGGGTCAGTAGTATCTACTACACCACTCGACAAACAACGGGGTCAGTAGTATCTACTACACACTCGACATACAACAGTGTCAGTAGTATCTACTACACCACTCGACATACAACAGTGTCAGTAGTCTCTACTACACCACTCGACATACAACAGTGTCAGTAGTATCTACTACACCACTCGACATACAACAGTGTCAGTAGTCACTACTACACCACTCGACATACAACAGGGTCAGTAGTATCTACTACACCACTCGACAAACAACAGGGTCAGTAGTATCTACTACACCACTCGACATACAACAGGGTCAGTAGTATCTACTACACCACTCGACATACAACAGTGTCAGTAGTATCTACTACACCACTCGACATACAACAGTGTCAGTAGTCACTACTACACCACTCGACATACAACAGGGTCAGTAGTATCTACTACACCACTCGACAAACAACAGGGTCAGTAGTATCTACTACACCACTCGACATACAACAGGGTCAGTAGTATCTACTACACCACTCGACATACAACAGTGTCAGTAGTATCTACTACACCACTCGACATACAACAGGGTCAGTAGTCTCTACTACACCACTCGACATACAACAGGGTCAGTAGTATCTACACCATACTCTTTGGTTCTATTCGGTAAAGTCACGTAGGTAAAAAATAAAACAAAAATCACGACGTTTCGGCCACAACACAGGCAGCCTTCATCAGGTGACCAGACTGCCAACATAACAAAAACACGTCCCCATAGACACACACACACGTCCCCATAGACACACACACAGACACACACACGTCCCCATAGACAGACACACACATAGACACACACACACGTCCCCATAGACACACACACACGTCCCCATAGACACACACACACATAGACACACAAAGACACAAAGACAAAGATCCCCCATATAGCAAGTGCTGTTAGCGAGCACCTATGAAGGCCAGAACGGTACACGAGGGGGTGGGTGGCCAGCACCACGCCCGACCGCCTTTGTCTCCCTAGTGGCAATGTTTACACACCGCACCAGGTACTCATTTGAGGCTGAGTCGACCTAGGGGAGGCCCGGGACCGGTTCAGATAATCGTCACTGAGCGGGAATCGAACCCGGGTCGCCAGGTTCATAGCGCAGCGCGCTAACCGCTACACTATCGCTCCCCACAATAGACACACACACACATAGACACACACGTTTCGTATTGTTTAAAAACGCCTCACCGTTGGTAGATTAAAGAGTTGTGTATCACTTTCACGGGAAGGCCAACAACACGACGAGGTTTTTCACAATTAGAACACCATCTTTTCAGAGGTCACTCACAACAGCCCCACCAAGTGGACATGTCACGTGGTCCGCCACGGTTGTCTTTTCACGACGAGGCGACGTTTTGTTTGCGAGCTCTTTTGAAATCCATTTAGCCGAAATCGCGGCCGTTGCTCTGGATCTGCATGCGCCGCACGAAAGAAGAATCCGCCGATATCAGCGTAAATATCTAGAGGGGGTGCACGCCCGTGGGCAATCCCCGACGGCGGACGTATGTGTGTGTGGCTGACTGCCGATGGCGCTGCTGCTGCTGCCCCCTGCCCAGAGTCCTCGCGCCCTCTCACAGACAGCGCAGCCGTCCCCGCTGTGGCCGCGGGTTCAGAGTTGAAATCGCCGCGACATCACAGCCATGGTCAATCCACTGCTGGATGAAGGCCTCTCCCAAAGCCGTCGCCATCCCCCATTCCCCCCCCCGCCACCACAATGCTAGCGCCTGCACAAACGAGCCAATTCCATCGCTCCATCTCGTCCCTGGATGTCCGATCGTTAACCGCTCCGTTTCACGTTGGCCGCTGCCACTCACGCCACAATTATTGACCCTCGGCCATCATCCCGTGCAGCGACAGGTCCTGCCCAAGATCACCCGTGCAGTAACACATAAAACACAATAGCAGTCTTGACTTTCCTCCCTTCTGCCTTTGACCCCCCCCCCCCGCCGTTCCGATTTCAGTCTCCGCAATTCCAAGCGCGCGTGGCATTCTCAGGGCCCTCGCTCCTCCACGACCTCAGGGCCCTCGCTCCTCCCCGACCTCAGGGCCCTCGCTCCTCCCCGACCTCAGGGCCCTCGCTCCTCCCCGACCTCAGGGCCCTCGCTCCTCCACGACCTCAGGGCCCTCGCTCCTCCCCGACCTCAGGGCCCTCGCTCCCCCACGACCTCAGGACCCTCGCTCCCCCACGACCTCAGGGCCCTCGCTCCTCCACGACCTCAGGGCCCTCGCTCCTCCACGACCTCAGGGCCCTCGCTCCTCCACGACCTCAGGGCCCTCGCTCCTCCACGACCTCAGGGCCCTCGCTCCTCCACGACCTCAGGGCCCTCGCTCCTCCACGACCTCAGGGCCCTCGCTCCTCCACGACCTCAGGGCCATCGCTCCTCCACGACCTCAGGGCCCTCGCTCCTCCACGACCTCAGGGCCCTCGCTCCTCCACGACCTCAGGGCCCTCGCTCCTCCACGACCTCAGGGCCCTCGCTCCTCCACGACCTCAGGGCCCTCGCTCCCCCACGACCTCCGTGCCGTCGCTTTGTGTTGCCGCCAACCTCCACCCAGCGTGCCGCTCGCCGCTTCCCACGTGCGGAAGCCGCGCGGCGTCGGCGATCCCGCACCGACGCCGCAACGTCGACGCGATGGGATTTCTGATTTGTTCTACAGGATGACCATTGATCGCGATGTCAGGGTGCCGCAACCTCGTCCTGTGATAGTGTCTTTCAATGTCGCCGTCTTGAAAGTTTCGTCCGCTCCGCTGCCTCGCATTCGGGCACGCGAATCAAGTCGATTCGTTGCCCAGTTTCATCTCCTGCGGGTGACTCCCAAACTATTTACATTTTACCAGATGAAGCCCACCGAGATATACAGCTCCTCCTTCAGAAGCAACCTGGCCACCAATGATAATAGCTCAACGAAGTGGCGACTTATCACGTGGACATTCATAGCAGCCACAACCTCGAAACGCGTGTTTATTATTGTGGGAGGTGAAAACCCGGATGGCCCGGAGAAAAATCCACGTGACCACGGGGATAGAGAGACACCGCAAACCCCAAATACACAGCAGCAGCAGGCGTCAGGGTCGGGATCGAACCCACGACCTCCTGTACACCAGGCGAGGGAGTTAACATCTCACAGCCACCATCCCTCCTCACCTCCGGCTGGCCGAGTTCGATTCCCGCTCACGACCCACCAACAGTGACGATTATAGAACACCGGTCCTGTGCCTACCCTAAGTCGACTCGGCCTCAAATGAGCACCTGGTGCGGTGTGCAAACATCGCCACTAGGGAGACAAAGGCGGCCGGGCGTGGTGATGGCCACTCAGCCCCTCGTGTGCCGAGCCGACCTTCATAGGTGGTGCTACTCGCTAACAGCACTTGCCCCAACAGTCTACAAGTGGGATGTTTGTCGTTGTAAGAGTCCGTGTGGACTCCGTACTCACACGCGCTGTGCTCTGCGAACAATCTTCAAATGCTACGCAGGTGGAATTGTGAAAAATACTCGTCGTGCCAGATGGTTGGCGGTGATGATGGTGGTGGTGGTGATGCCGCTATGCTGATGAAGCTGGTAATGGCGATAAATTTGATGATGGGGCTGCTGATGTTGGCGATTCTGACGCCGCTCATGATGTCTACGACGGCGGTGTTAGTGATGTCGACGTTGTGAATGATGATGGAGATGTTGTGAATGATGGAGATGTTGTTAGCGATGGCGATGTTGTTAGCGATGGCGATGTTGTGAATGATGATGGCGATATTGTTAGTGATGTCGATGTTGTTAGTGATGTCGATGTTGTTAGTGATGTCGATGTTGTTAGTGATGGCGATGTTGTGAATGATAATGGCGATGTTGTTAGTGATGTCGATGTTGTTAGTGATGTCGATGTTGTTAGTGATGGCGATGTTGTTAGTGATGGCGATGTTGTTAGCGATGGCGATGTTGTTAGCGATGGCGATGTTAGCGACGTCGATGGTGTTAGCAATGTCGATGTTGTTAGCGATGGCGATGTTAGCGATGTCGATGTTGTTGGTGATGTCGATGTTGTTGGTGATGTCGATGTTGTTGGTGATGTCGATGTTGTTGGTGATGTCGATGTTAGTGATGTCGATGTTGTTAGTGATAGCGATGTTGTGAATGATGATGGCGATGTTGTGAATGATGGCGATGTTGTGAATGATGATGGCGATGTTGTTAGCGATGGCGATGTTGTTAGCGATGTCGATGTTGTTAGTGATGGCGATGTTGTTAGCGATGGCGATGAATGCGGGCGGGTAAAGACAGCGGAGCCGAGGCTACGGAGTGACCGAGATTGGATTGTTGTGGTCGTCACCGCTCCCACAAAGGGTTGCCTGCATCGTCTCCTACCATCTTTGAGATGACTAAAACTTAATTCCCGGTACGGCTGGACATCTGTGATTACTAAAAAAAAAATAGGCTTCATAGCTCATCGGATTTCTCCGGTATAGATAAATATTCTGATTCTGCTCAACGATGTACCAACCAACACGTGCATCCCCATCTACAAACGCTCTATTTGGAAACGGACATGGAATTCGTGTTGATACGATACCACCGTATCGCCAAAACAACACACTAACCATCATGCGCGTACCTGCAACGATTCTTAAACAACAACAACCACCACAACAACCACAACAACCAACCTCCTCTCGCTTCGCTCCTCCGCTCTCTCCAACTCGATCCAAGCAGTGTCCCCACGGTGCCCACTCTCCTCTTTACAGATTCTCTGTCTACAACCCCGGCCTCTCTCCGCGAGCCTCCTCCTCCCGCCTCCTGTGTTGCGATGTCGACTGAGACCACCACCTGCACCAGTGTCGGTCACATTGCCAAGAAGAGGCGCCGTTTGATGTTTTATTTGACACGGAAATAGTTCAGGGGACGCATCGCACGCACAGCTGCGTGTGCACATGCGCACCAAGTAAACAGCGGACGACAACAACAACAACACTCATGCTGACTTACACAAACACAAGAGGTGATGGAATAAATTGCGTCCATTTGGCCCTTCCCCTTGGTTATTATTTCACATGTTTAGTGTTTGACTGTTATCACCAAGACATTCCATATCTTATCAATTGCTTTTTATCTCTGCGTTAAATCACGTTTAAGATTAAGACGTTTAAGATTTAGACGTTTAAGATTTAGACGTTTAAGATTTAGACGTTTAATATGTAGATGTTTAAGATTAAGACGTTTAAGATTAAGACGTTTAATATGTAGATGTTTAAGATTAAAACGTTTAAGATTAAGACGTTTAATATGTAGATGTTTAAGGTTAAGACGTTTAAGATTAAGACGTTTAAGATTAAGACGTTTAAGATTAAGACGTTTAACATGTAGATGTTTAAGATTAAGACGTTTAATATGTAGATGTTTAAGATTAAGACGTTTAAGATTATGACGTTTAAGATTAAGACGTTTAACATGTAGATGTTTAAGATTAAGACGTTTAATATTAAGACGTTTAATATGTAGATGTTTAAGATTAAGGCGTTTAAGATTAAGACGTTTAAGATTTAGACGTTTAAGATTTAGACGTTTAATATGTAGATGTTTAAGATTAAGACGTTTAAGATTAAGACGTTTAATATGTAGATGTTTAAGATTAAAACGTTTAAGATTAAGACGTTTAATATGTAGATGTTTAAGGTTAAGACGTTTAATATGTAGATGTTTAAGATTAAGACGTTTAAGATTAAGATGTTTAATATGTAGATGTTTAAGATTAAGACGTTTAATATGTAGATGTTTAAGATTAAGACGTTTAAGATTAAGACGTTTAAGATTAAGACGTTTAACATGTAGATGTTTAAGATTAAGACGTTTAATATGTAGATGTTTAAGATTAAGACGTTTAAGATTAAGACGTTTAAGATTAAGAAGTTTAACATGTAGATGTTTAAGATTAAGACGTTTAATATTAAGACGTTTAATATGTAGATGTTTAAGATTAAGGCGTTTAAGATTAAGACGTTTAAGATTAAGACGTTTAATATGTAGATGTTTAAGATTAAGACGTTTAAGATTAAGACGTTTAATATGTAGATGTTTAAGATTAAGACGTTTAAGATTAATATGTTTAAGATTAAGACGTTTAATATGTAGATGTTTAAGATTAAGACGTTTAAGATTAAGACGTTTAATATGTAGATGTTTAAGATTAATACGTTTAAGATTAAGACGTTTAATATGTAGATGTTTAAGATTAAGGCGTTTAAGATTAATATGTTTAAGATTAAGACGTTTAATATGTAGATGTTTAAGATTAAGACGTTTAAGATTAAGACGTTTAATATGTAGATGTTTAAGATTAAGACGTTTAAGATTAAGACGTTTAAGATTAAGACGTTTAACATGTAGATGTTTAAGATTAATATGTTTAAGATTAAGACGTTTAATATGTAGATGTTTAAGATTAAGACGTTTAATATGTAGATGTTTAAGATTAAGACGTTTAAGATTAAGACGTTTAACATGTAGATGTTTAAGATTAAGACGTTTAATATGTAGATGTTTAAGATTGAGACGTTTAATATGTAGATGTTTAAGATTAAGACGTTTAAGATTAAGACGTTTAAGATTAAGACGTTTAACATGTAGATGTTTAAGATTAAGACGTTTAATATGTAGATGTTTAAGATTGAGACGTTTAAGATTAATATGTTTAAGATTAAGACGTTTAATATGTAGATGTTTAAGATTAAGACGTTTAATATGTAGATGTTTAAGATTAAGACGTTTAAGATTAAGACGTTTAACATGTAGATGTTTAAGATTAAGACGTTTAATATGTAGATGTTTAAGATTGAGACGTTTAAGATTAATATGTTTAAGATTAAGACGTTTAATATGTAGATGTTTAAGATTAAGACGTTTAAGATTAAGACGTTTAAGATTAAGACGTTTAACATGTAGATGTTTAAGATTAAGACGTTTAATATGTAGATGTTTAAGATTGAAACGTTTAAGATTAATATGTTTAAGATTAAGACGTTTAATATGTAGATGTTTAAGATTAAGACGTTTAAGATTAAGACGTTTAATATTAAGACGTTTAATATGTAGATGTTTAATATTAAGACGTTTAATATGTAGATGTTTAAGATTAAGACGTTTAAGATTAAGACGTTTAATATGTAGATGTTTAAGATTAAGACGTTTAAGATTTAGACGTTTAATATGTAGACGTTTAAGATTAAGACGTTTAATATGTAGACGTTTAAGATTAAGACGTTTAAGATTAAGACGTTTAATATGTAGATGTTTAAGATTAAGACGTTTAAGATGAAGAAGTTTAAGATTAAGACGTTTAATATGTAGATGTTTAATATTAAGACGTTTAATATGTAGTTGTTTAAGATTAAGACGTTTAAGATTAAGACGTTTAATGTTAAGACGTTTAATATGTAGATGTTTAAGATTAAGACGTTTAAGATTAAGACGTTTAAGATTAAGATGTGTTTTTTTTTAAAACGACTCCCTGTAAAGGCGCCAGCCAAAGAGCCACCGCCTCTGTTCAATCAAATTAGTTGTGCTCGGTGACACTGCTGGTAGCGGTGAACAACCACCAACAACCACCAACAACAACCACCAACAACCACCACCACCAACAACAACCACCACCAACAACCTCCACCACCAACAACCTCCACCACTTCCATCTTCATTTCAAGGGGGGATACAATCTGGATGTGCCCCTCTCCGCCCCTACCAAGGACCCCCACCTTGATACAAGCCAAGGAGGCGTTCTCTGCGAGCAAGACGGAGGGACACTGCGAGAGAACAGATCTCGCTGGCAGTGGTGGCGATGGGGAGCGGTGGGGGAGCGGTTAGCGCACTGCGCTACGAACCCGGCGGCCCGAGATCAAATCCCGCTCACGGCCAACATCAGTGACGACCATCTGAACCGGTACTGGGCCTCCCCTAGGTCGACTCAGCCTCAAATGAGTACCTGGTGCGGTGTGTAAACATCGCCACCGGCGAGACAAAGGCGGCCGGGCGTAGTTCCGTAGTAACTGGTGGCCGTGTGTGTAGTTTGTTCTCATTCCCCCGCACTCCGATGAGCGCAGTTGACCAAAGAAGTTCAACGACACACGGACACACGAAGACAGCTCGACGCGGGGGATGTTCCGTAATTATCCGGATCAAAAGACTTCGCCTGTTTTTCCACCTCCAATTTAGAGCAAAGTTCGGAAGGCGACTCGTGACGGACACGATATCGAGATCTGGACACGATATCGAGATCTGGACACGATATCGAGATCTGGACACGATATCGAGATCTGGACACGATATCGAGATCTGGACACGATATCGAGATCTGGACACGATATCGAGATCTGGACACGATATCGAGATCTGGACACGATATCGAGATCTGGACACGATATCGAGATCTGGACACGATATCGAGATCTGGACACGATATCGCTGTACGCGTCATCAGGAACAAGTTGCTCATCAATCTCGTTCAGAACGATCCTCCAGAAGTAAGAAGACTTGGATCAGCCTCTCCCGATTGCAAAACAGCGCACGAGTTCACTATTTTTTGTTGCTGGGTACTAAGTGTTATTTTTTGTATTTCTTATGCCTAGAAAGTATAAAAATGGCTATTACTCCCCACAAACTCTTGTGCGCCCTTTTTTTTTGAAATCAGCGACTACTACCACGTAAAGCGAGGAAAACCTGTGTATCATACAACAGTATATATACTACAGTATATATCATACAACAGTATATATCATACTACAGTATATATCATACTACAGTATATAACGAACGTTTTGCTGATTGGCTGGAGGGAGCGACTGATGCACCGTGCGAGTTGATTGTGAATCAAGATTACCTAGAGCACGAGACGTGGTCAATAATAAACACGTGCATGAACTAAGACAATGGGAATTGTTATAAAAAAACGGTCGCTTGCGCGGATAATCGTGGAGAGAGGTGCACGCCTGGAACGACATCGAGAAACAGCATCGCGTGCTCATAGATAACCAACACACATTGCTGGAATTACATCGTCAGCTGCGGCTTGGCGAGACTGCGTCACCAGAGGGGATTGAGGGCACATGGGCAATAATAATCAGGGAGTGGCAGCCAAGGGCTAGAACGCTTCCAACAGGACGTCCACCAAAGACAAAGGTCCCCCGTGTAGCCTTAACAGACTGTTGGGGCAAGTGCTGTGAGCGAGCACCTATGAAGCCCGGAACGGTACGCGAGAGGCTGGGTAGCCAACACCACGCCTGACCGCCTTTGTCTCCCCAGTGGCCGTGTTTTTACACACCGCACCAGGTACTCATTTGAGGCCGAGTCGACCTAGTGAAGGCCCATTACCGGTTTAGAGAATCGTCACAGGTGTTGGTTGTGAGCGGGAATCGGTCGCCGGGTTCGGAGCACAGCGAGTTAACCGCTGCCACGCTCCCGTTCCCCGTCCAGCAGCATCAGCAGCATCAGCAGCACCGCCACAAGCAGCAGCATCAGCAGCTCCGCCAGCACCGCCACAAGCAGCAGCATCAGCAGCACCGCCACAAGCAGCAGCATCAGCAGCTCCGCCACAAACAGCAGCATCAGCAGCACCGCCACAAGCAGCATCAGCAGCTCCGCCACAAGCAGCAGCATCAGCAGCACCGCCACAAGCAGCAGCATCAGCAGCTCCGCCACAAGCAGCAGCATCAGCAGCTCCGCCAGCTCCGCCACAAGCAGCATCAGCAGCACCGCCACAAGCAGCAGCATCAGCAGCATCAGGAGCTCCGCCACAAACAGCAGCATCAGCAGCTCCGCCACAAACAGCAGCATCAGCAGTATCAGCAGCATCAGCAGCTCCGCCACAAGCAGCATCATCAGCATCATCAGCAGCATCAGCAGCACCGCCACAAGCAGCACTGTGTACTGACTCTCTTGTCGCGGGCAGCAACATGGACGTTATTGTTGTTGTTGTCGATGAGAGTCCCGGATGGGAAGCTACACTTGGTGCACCACGAGGTCTTCAACGTCGAACTGTCCACACTCGTCTCGACCTGCAGCTCCGTGGTTTTGGTTTTGACACTGGAAGTGGCCATTTGCACGCACAGTATAATCAGGGCCGCCCATAAACGAAATAACTTAACTTTTTTTTTAATCAGGTAAGGCCCACTGAGCGATATCGGGTTTTTTTTCAGAAATGACCTGGCCACAAGTGATAGCTCAATTGAAGCGCCTTATCATGTGCAAATGTTTAGCAGCCAAATGCTCTCAACGTGGAGGGGAAAACCCAGAGGGCCCGAATAGAAAGCCACGCGACCGCGGGGAGACGTGAAAACTTCAAATACACAGCAGCAGCAGCAGCAGGCGTCAAGGTCGGGATCGAACCCACGACCTCCTGTATACCAGGCGAGGTAGTTAACATCTCATAGCCACCGTGGCGTCCAAAGTGGGATGCGGTCTGACGCCTTCAAGCTAAAGCGGAGACATCGCATCTGACACCGTAACGTCGAAGCGCGGGGCCTGGGACGGTCACCCCGATTCGCCCGTACCCTTCGGGACGGCTTTGCATATAGAGAGTTGCTATTCGTGCTAAATATACGGCAGGTTATAATCCGGTAGACGATTGACGACACTCATTGCATTGTGCTAAATCGAACATCTCGGTAATTGCAAAAAGGTGGACCGTGGTCAGAGGTCACAAATACTGGACTGGAGTTGATAAAACACCTCTGGAGAGACGATGACTTGCCTAACGCTAATATGAAACTCTCCGTGCCAACTCAAAGCTGCCACTGAAATTGAGCGATGGCACCCAGACTCGTCTGAGCAGGATAAGTCTGGGATTTGTTATTCGGGACGACAGATTTAATAAACACATCACCGTGAATTGACATATGTTAGTAGGCCATGCGTTCTGAGCAATGGCATGTCTTGCCAGGTGTGCAAAAATGTTGGCTTCAAAACGCAGAGGTGAGGTCAGAAGGTTTCACAAAAGCATGTGGGGGCATTCACGATATTCTGCAAAGCCACAAATCCACGCCTTAATTCATAAGGATTTTCCTTTATTGGGCACGCAAAAGATTTGACATTTTCAAAGCACCTCGGCACATCTCATCTCGACCACTGCATCGCCCTGCATAATTACAATCAGTCCTTGAGTCGTCCCGGCATGCGAACCCCAAAGGGTGTGGGCGACAACCCTTCATTTGATAGCCTTGACGGCAACAACGTCGTTATACTGCAGCAGCAGCATTAAATACATACTGTATACTTTTTGTTTTTTTTTCGGTAAAGTCACGTAGGTAAAATAAAATAAATTAGAATAATTAAATCACGACGTTTTGGAGGCAACACAAGCTTCCGTCTTCAGGTGGAACAGTCACAGCAGAATGTCTGTGTCAAGCGCGTGCCTACGAGACTTTACCGAAAAAAAACAAAAAGTATGAATCCTTGCAGTCACGAAAGCTTCAAATCTAGAATTACATACTGTATATTATTCAGTAGTAGTATATAACACTATATTAGTCAGTAGTAGTAATATATAACAATACATTAGTAGTAGTATATAACAATATATGAGTAGTAGTATATAACAATATATTATTCATACTCTTTGGTTCTATTCGGTAAAGTTACGTAGGTAAAAAATAAAACAACAAAAATCACGACGTTTCGGCCACAACACAAGCGACCTTCATCAGGTGAAGGGATCAGGCTGTCTCGAGGACAGAGCTGGAGTGAAACACAGCCACGCTCAGACCGCGACCTTTAAGCTGTGTGCGAGGAAACAAGGTGCCTTGACAGAAGAATTAGCATAAAAATTAGCATTTTATTAGCCAACTTAGCATGATGAACGGTGTAGAGGTGGTGTACATGCGGGTGAGCATGCCGGTTGGCGTGGGGGGGGGAGTTTACCTATTGATGGTGTGAAAAGGGAATTTTTAAGAGCTGCGAAAGTCTGGGATACCACTACTTGAAAAATATACTGTACCATTGAAAATTAGTTTAATGTTTGGTTCGATTTAGAACATCTTTCCAATGGTTGCTTAATTTGAAACCATCTTCTCGGTTGAAATTGTGTCTGTGTTTGTAGATCTGAATTGCCTCGTGAACAAATCTCTGCTAAAAACCCGTGGGTTTGCAAAGAACCTTGGTATCGGAGAAAATTATGTCGTGATCACCCACAGCGTTGTAACAGTGATCAGCTACGGCAGAATTCGTTCTGCCGTGTTTCAAATCTGATTTGTGCTCGCGAATTCGGTCAGAGACATGTCGCTTTGTCTCCTCGATATAGCAATCACCGCAGGTACAACTCAATTTGTAAACCCCGGGGTACTGTAAGTCAGGAATGACATCCTTCACGGATGGGATCAGATCACGAATTTTGTGTACTGTATTGAACCGGACCTGGATCTTGTGTTTGTTTAGAATTTTGGAAATCTTTTTAGTAAAGCCTGCTATATATGGTAGTGTGATGGTTTTGACCGGAGTATCAAGTGGTTGTTTCTGTATGGAGGGAAAAACAGCTTGGCAGATGGTACGGTCAGAGTATCCATTCCTTTTGAGGGCCAGGTGTACATGTTTTAATTCACTGGTCAGGTGGTGTTGGTCCGAAATGCAATGAGCCCTATGGTATAAAGTTTTGATGAGAGAATTATTTTGGGCTGGGTGGTGGTGGGAATCAGGTTTCAAGTAGGAATCTGTGTGGGTGGGTTTCCTGTAGACAGAATGCCCCAATGAGCCATCAGGTCTCCTCTCAAATAGAACATATAAGAATGGTAGCTTGCCATCTTTCTCCACTTCCTTGGTGAATTTGATGGCGGGATGTCTGGAATTGATGTGGTGTAGGAAAAGGTTCAGAGCTGGGAGGCCATGTGGCCAAATGACGAAAGTGTCATCCACATATCTCTTCCATAGGGAAGGTCTGAGGGTGGAAGTCTGGATGGCGTTTGACTCAAATTTCTTCATGAAAATATTGGCTATCAGTGGTGACAAGGGGGATCCCATGGGGGTACCCTCATTTTGTTTGTAGAAGGAGCCATTCCAAGTAAAGTAGATTCCTACTTGAAACCTGATTCCCACCACCACCCAGCCCAAAATAATTCTCTCATCAAAACTTTATACCATAGGGCTCATTGCATTTCGGACCAACACCACCTGACCAGTGAATTAAAACATGTACACCTGGCCCTCAAAAGGAATGGATACTCTGACCGTACCATCTGCCAAGCTGTTTCTCCCTCCATACAGAAACAGCCACTTGATACTCCTGTCAAAACCATCACACTACCATATATAGCAGGCGTTACTGATCTTGGCAGCGTTAGTGATGGTGACAATGGTATGTATTGTAATGATGGTGATTATATAAGTGGTGATGGTAATGAAAAGTAGTGGTTATATGATGGTAGTAGCAATGATTGTATAGTGGTTTCGGTGTCAGCAGAGGTGGGGGTAATAGTGATGCTGGCAGTGGATGACGTGGCCGGCCCAGCGACGCTGATGTGGAATGATGATGGCCTCAATGCTCGTGGTGTTTGTGTGTGAGACGTCAGGAGTGCGTCTATCTTCCCACCCTACTTTAAGGACATTCTGCAGGCAGCCTTCATGGTACTTCTTGAGAGCTTTGAGATGCCTCCTTGATGTCATCCACGTCTCAGCTCCATAAAGTAAGGTAGAGATTACGACTGCTTGATAAACCACGATCTTGGTTTTGGACCTGATGTCACATTCCTCAAACATCCCTTTTCCTCAGCCGACCGAAAGCTCCACTTGCACATTTCAGGCGATTTTGGATTTCGATTTAAAGCTTTCGTGACTGCAAGGATTCATCTTCTTTGGTTCTTTCGGTAAAGTCACGTAGAATGAGAATAAAATAATAAATTGATCAAATAAGACAGTCTCGTCCCTTCACCTGATGAAGGCCGCTTGTGTTGTGGCCGAAACGTCGTGAGAATATTATTGTGTTATTTTATTTGATCAATTTATTATTTTATTCTCATTCTACGTGACTTTACCGAAAGAACCAACGAAGATTTTGGATTTCTTTGTCGACGTCAGCATTCTATGTTAGAAGGCTTCCGAGGTATGGGAAATGTTCAACATTTACCAGAGCCTCGCCGTGGATGTAAATTGTCGGAGCTGGGGACTGCTCATTGAGTACTGGTTGATGGGGGACCTTGGTCTTTAAAACATTAAGCGTCAGTCCCATTTTCTCGAATGCCTTGGTAAAAGTGTTTACGACTGCCTGAAGATCCGCTTCTGAGTGGGCACACACGATGGCATCGTCAGCATACTGGAGCTCAACAACTGCTGTCAGGATGGTCTTAGTTTCAAAAAAGTCGGTTGATGTTGAACAGCTTACCATCCATTCGGTAGTTTCTGCTCGCATATTGCCATGCAGCATTTCGGTGGACATCCATCCTTTGTAAGGATCCTCCACAGTGCTTCTCGGTTGACAGAATCAAGGGCTTTCGTGAGGTCAAAGAAGGCCATGCAGAGCGGTCTGTGTTGTTCCTGACTGTTCCTGCAGTTGACGGACAGTGAAGATCGTGTCCAGTTGTGCCTCTCGGTGGCCTGAACCCACATTGGGATTCTGGGAGTTCATCAGCAAGTGGCAGAAGACGGAGAGTTCTTGCGATGATCTCTCCTGCAGTGGACAGCAAGGCGATCTCCATGTAATTTCAACAATCGGATATATCTCCCTTAATAAAAGATGTCACATTCATGGCATCCCTGAGATCGTTTGGGATTTCCTCCTTTACATCCAAATATTCAAGGTGAGTGCTTGGAACCGTGACGTGAACTCCTTTCCCCCTTGCTTTAAGTTTTCAACAGGGATTCCATCAGCTCCAGACGCTTTATTGTTCTCCATCTGCTCGATGGCGTTCCACGCTTCATCAAGGGTGGTGGAGGGGTGGATTCCAGGCTCGTTTCTGATTGGGTGCTGTGAGATGGAGCGTAAGACACCGTCATCGACGGAAGAGTCACGATTGGGATCTTTAAAACGCTCCTCCCAGCCACCACGTCGTCCGTACACTCAACTCCAGGCTCCCGAAGCAAGTCGATTATTCCCAGCTTAGGCAGGGTGTGCGTTCAAGAGGGCAGAGAAAGCGCCTCCAGGGTGTAGACCAACACGAAGTGCACCATCGACGCCAACTCATGGGAGACTCTTACCCAGGACCACCTCGGATGGAGACACAGACTCTCTTTCAATGCTCCAAACATTTTGAAATTCAACGGCAGAAACAGAAAAAGTTGGAAACGGTGGAAACAGCACGCTGCAGCCCGACTTACTAATCCAGTTCCACCCACCCGGTCTGTGGACACGCGCGCGCGCGCGTTTTCCCGAGCTGCGGCAGAATCCGTCAATCTCAGATGGATCTCTTCAGCCATCTTCGGACCCACAGATCATTGAACTTTTCTATGGCAATCATCCTCGATTGCGAGGGATTGCCTATGGTGATGGTGGTGGTCGTGATTGGTGGTGCGGTGACGATACCGGCAATGGTAACATTGGTGGTGCTGACCATGGCAATCGTGTTGAAAGCGTCGATTGAAACGGTAGCGTTGGTGGTAGTAATAGTTGCGGTTCAAGGCTTACAAGACAACACCCACAGCCTTACCTCTCCCTGCTGAGGTAGCTCAAGGTTCTCCAGCTTTCATGACTTCCCCATGCGCTGATGACATCTCACCTGTCCTCTGCGTCACTGCAGAGCCCTTGGCAGCTGGAGCAGCAGCAGCTTCCCTCGATATCGATCTGTACACCAAACTGCTCCACTCCGCAGCTGTCTGGCGTTTAACACGTGTATCTAAATACCTTGGTTGTTGCTAGGCTCGCCGTGATATTTCACCCCGACACGATACCGAAATTCATTTTATGACGATTGTCGCGATATCAGTTTCCCCTAACTTTGTAGTGGCATTTCACGTTTGTGATGTATTTGCGATTGTGCTTTGCAGAAGTAATTTTTACATAAGCCTGTTTTAAGTACTGTCATTCTAATCATTGCAAAATGAATGTTTATAATGGGCATGCTGTCAGTTACACAAAAATAACTGAATTCTATTAAATATTAAAATGATCGCCTACAATCGCCATCCTATAAATGACTCTTGAAAACGTTCTGCAGAGCACTATGAATGTACTGAAGTTACCTGTGGCGATGCTGTTGCGTTGGCAGTGGTGCACTAAAGCATATTTGAACGAACGCACTCACCACGCTTGTTGACAACTTGTGTGTGGCCACAAAGGAAAAACATACAATGGACGTTTTGGAAAATGGCCCTTCTTCATAGCACATCATTCACGTGCTCGAAACATCACCTGATCAATTTCTTTCCCTTTTGTGACCAGTGTTATTTCCCTCCATCAACTTACAACTGTATCAACGTCGTCCTGCGCCGTTCCCGTTCTGTTGTAATGTGCACTGACGCCGACTTGAACGAGCGCGATATTGGCACGGAAAATAAAGATTGATTGTTCATCTCAAAATGTATCGTCGAGAAACGAAATATTTGACAAAACATTAAAACGATCAACGATGAATCAGGATACAACAACGCAGTATTACTTCCCCAAAAAAAAGTCCGATGCGTCACGGCGGATGATGACATGATCGATCGCATCGCCGCGCGGGAGAAACAATGGGCCGATGGCAATCGCGTCCGTGGTGGGAGGCGAAGTCACGGAGAGACGGCGGCACGGCGGCGTGATGCTCTCCGCCTTGAAGCCCGGGCCGTTTGTGACGAGTCCCAACTTTGAAAGGTAAAAGATGCCGCTACGGAGAGAAGGCTTCTGAAGGCACACGAAAGCCAACACGAGTTTGTTTGTTTTATTTGTTTTTTTTTTACTATGCATAGAATGTTTTCATAAAAATAAGTACACGATCTGTAGATGCAATTTCATTTCAATAGACTTAATAAAAATAACAAAAATAAAGGAAATGTATATGGGCGATATCACGGCAACGGGATCACAAGACCAAAGCAAGCGTGATACGCCGCGGTGAAAATGAAGACATTCTACGCAGCGCACCAACACTTTTGAGCTCGTCAGAGTACAAACGTTACATTTTGTGACGAGTGAAGCCTCATTATAACGTCCCCGCTTCGTGCGGTTTTTCCCTGTCCAATCTCCCATTTCTAGAATCCCCCAAAAAGTATCCCCCATTGGCCCAACGGCTGCGGTCGAACATTCCTCCATTGAATGTTTCCCCACAAACAACATTTCATTTGTATGGTCCCCGTGGATTATTAACTGTATTATATTGAGGTTTCACCGTATCTGGTTCTCTGTTGCACGCTCTAATTCTGTTACCCGTGGAATCGACCATATGGTATTTTGTACATTTTCAGTTTTCAACCAGTTAAAACAAATAAAGCCAATTCAAGGTCAAACGTTTCAGCTTTATGTGAATTTTCTTTGCGGAGTTTGTAAAAAAAAAAAGAAAATTGGATCAGATTCCAATTTAGCGTCTTCATTTTCCAAACACCTTCATGTACATAACTCCGTTCTCCGGGGTTTTGGAAGGGTGCACCTGCGCTGAGTGAGAGGAACCGATAGTGGAACTCCATCCCGTACCACGTGCACACCAAAACTACGGTAATTAGTGCTTTGGAAAGGTTCTCCAAATAAGATTAAAATTTTTCATAAAAATCAGCACGTTCTCTCAACAATAATAGGTCACGTGTGACAATCTTCCGACGCCCTCCGCTGGAAATCAATTCAATCATTTAGTGTCCATCAAACCAACTTAGTCCGACCAATGACGACCGTTTGTGGGGGGGGGGGGGCACAGGCAATCCCCCACCAGCCACCCCGCACGTTCTAGAACGGCGCTTGAATGCTCATCAGCGGTCGCGCACGGCTCCTCTTAACAGACGACACGGGAGCAGATGAGCAAAGTCATCGTCCGCATTTTGCCGATTAAAACGATTGTACACTTCCGTGACAATACCTGGGGCAAATCACGTGCGAGTTCCATACCACAAAGGTAAAGATGGCACTCTGTTTACAACAAGGGTTTGTTTATTGTCAATGCATAACACGAGCTTCCGCCGTTAACGTCCGCCGGGTGCACTCTGAACGTACACACGTGTCCGCGTGCCTTGCGTACAAGTCACAGGCGCCCCTATACGTCTATAATTACAACTCGCCCCGCAATAATTAGGGCCTCATTTATATTACATGCCCAGCCATCACCCACAAACTGTATATTATGGCATTTTTGCATTAGTGTTAAAATTAAATAGCACACAGGCCCCAAATGTACATCATTTTCCTGTTACTTATGCCATTGGTATCTAAGAGACAAGGGAAACACAAGAAGTCGCCAGTTTCCGGCAGTCCAGTCAGTAATCTGTGTAATGTCATACTATAACAATAATAATATGAATCTAAGTCCAGTAAAAGAAAGTGCATGGAATGCATGTGGTCAAAAGAAAGCCCTCCCTAATTGACACCAAGGAAGAACGATCAGGAGCCAAACTAGCACAAATTAAAGCATTTTAACCATGCAGCCTTAAATGATTACAAAAAAGACAGTTTCGACTAAACCCATTGTTCACGGCATCTATTATAAAACCCAAACATCTTCCGGTAAAAAAAAAGCAGCTCGGAATCGGTGTCGGACAAAAACGACCGCTCTTCAATGGGGCAACGCGGCGACAAGGGAGGTCGTTTTACCGGCAGCCGGAGCCAACGTGACCGTGGGTCGAGGTGATCCCCAACACTGCATAGAGGGGGCGGCAGTGGCGGTGGGCAACTCAGACCAGCACCCCCCCCTGCTGCTACTGCCGCCGCTGTAATTGCTCAGTACCGGAGGGAAATTTGCTTTGAACTAGAATGAGCACCTACGGGAAAGTCACAGACGAATGTTTCGCCATCGGTTGCTTTAAAGAGCACAAACGGCTTAGGGTCTTAGTGGCCGACGGCCGTTCGGTTGTTTGCTTGACGACGAAATTAGTGTTTCAATGCCATTTGTGCATTTTTTGTTTGTTTAATCGTCTACCTGAGCCATAAAACTGCCAAACAATTCACTGGTACTCTTACCTACGTGCCTGGGTGCGTAGTGTGCGACACTGTTGTTATTGCTGATGAAGGGATACCAGCACAGCGATATGCACATTGCTCAAGAAACGTAGCCCTCTGCCCCCTCCCTGACCCCCAAATAAAATCGCCAAACTATTGGTGGTGGTGGGGGGGGGGCGAGACCACATCCAAGACGTGCGTCATGAACAGGGGGTTTCATCAGCTGCCCAGTTTCGTCCATCCGAGTTCCAGCGTCATTCCCCTCTCTTCCCGTAGAAACAAACCGCAGTACAAATTGTCGCATATCCGACCCGTCACGTGTCTGCCCCCGCCCGTCAGGGTTAACCGCCCTCGCCCCGGTGCAGTGTTTGTGCAGTGTCTGTGCACTGTTCGACTAAACTTTTTTTTGTAGACGTTCGCAAACTCGACCGTTTTCACGGACGATCGCGTGCTCTTACGCTCGGGAACATTCGCTCGCTCGCTCACGAAGCGAAGTCGAGCACTTTCCCTCCAAAGCAGCTTTGAGAGCTTTGTGTCCGCTGACCTATTATTTGTGCACGACGATGCGACCATCACTCTCGCCACGTTCACACATTCGCCTTGACCTCCGTGCCCCTGGCGAGTCAGATATGCGCTGTTGTACTGCACTGACCTGTGTTCCTCCTGCCCGGCTAAACCCGGGACCACGGGGTTTATCAACGCGAGCCCACGCAAGCGTCCCTCGGTGTTCCGACGCCATCGTAACAAAGCAACGTTTTGTCAAGGCTGAGCACACGGGTCCCGGAGATCGCACGAATACCAAGGAGAGATGGCCCATCCAACGCGAGATGGCCATTTAGTGACCGGGAGGGGCGACCACAAAATAAGCAGCTCATTAATGCGGTTAGTCGGCTCCTAAAAATCAGCACGCGTATGATTACATTCTTAACGTTTAAAAATATATGTATAATTACTCTTACAGCATGTCTGCATGTACACCACCACCATCATCATCACCACCACCACCATCAATCATCATGAACATTATTCTTACATGTATCATTAACATTACGGGCCGTCCCAAAACTTGCACAATTTAAAAAGTCTGATTGCTGTCCTCTGTGGATGTATAGAGAATCGAAACGCATGTGAATAATTAATTTTCTGTTTGTACAAGTGTGCGTTTTCTTCCAATGCATAAATCAAACCGCCCAAAACCGTACTGAGGTCATTGCTAAATCTTTAAGAGCAGATAAATACGTGAGGTTTTCCCCGACTACTCAAAAGTGACACACGCCTACAAAAACAAGAAGACAGCACCCCTTTGAAACCCTGTCACATTTACATCGTTTTGGTTAAATCTCCCAAGAATAGTAGGGGGGGGGGGGAGGTGGGGAAGGGGTTCCCACCATATTGCATTCTTAGCATCTGATGTGGAATCAAGAAAATGTAGCACACACGGTTACCCAGTCCCGCCCTCCCCCCCCCGCTCGCTGCGTACTCGAGCCGGCCTGCTTGCCGCGCAGCGAACGCGGACGGACACGGTCGGAGGTGCACGACAACCCGAGTGCGCCGGCACGGTAGCGCCGTCGGTAATGTGTGTGCGCACGTACAGCCCGTTATTGTCGATCCACCGCTGGATGAGGGCCTCCGCACGCCTCGCAGGCCCGTGAGAGATGTTTGACCGTGCTTCACCGTGCTCGGCAGTGCAGGCTGCGAAGGTGGGTGGAGGTTGGCGGAATGCAGAACAACCAACGGAATTGGCTTCATTGACCCCAAATGCCCGCGAAGCCTCTTACACCTACCTGCCTTTGGCGGGTCTTAGGCAAGGTGTAATGCTGTAACACTTGGCTCTTGGCTTCAGAGGCCTGACAAGATCGAGCGAGTCTTGGGTGCTCTGCGCAAGTGCTGGTAAACTTACTTGCCTGCGCAAGCGCCTTCGAAAAAAAGAACCAACTTGTCAAGAAAGCCAATTGAGCAGCTCCTGCTTTCTCCCAAGGTTCCATCGCAAACGATGATTACTTGTAATTGTAGATTTTGTTTTCCCTAAATTACCAACCCCCCCTCCCCCACCGTCCAATCCCACCAAGGACTAAGGACGACCTCAAACTGAAAGTTTTTTGTTTACGAAAGCGAGGCTACATTTGTGCAACTTAGCCTTGGGATTGAAATGAATTGAAGACGCCCGAGCGCCGAGTTAAAGAAAGCATTGCCTTGTCAACTCCATCCAGTGTTTTTTTACATCTGGGTTTTTATACAGCATTTTTTAAAAAGGAGAAAAAATGGCAACGGTCTTAAACGTTACATTACCGTACTCGAGGTGAGTGTGAATGTGCCAGACAGAGCCATGGATGGGGCCTCATAGCTTCACACGGATTGAGCGACGGTCCGGGTTTGCGAAGGGGGGGGGGGGGCGCGCATCACTGCTTGCCAGAGTGGGGGTCCCTGGAAGTGGGCCGCGCCTGACCTTGTCACTCGTTCATATTAAACTTCTCCTCGATGGCCTGCGCACAACAACAATACAAGTGGCAGCGCACACTCGCGTCAAGGGTTACGGACACGGACAAACAACGGCTCGCTGCACAGACACACCGGCCAGCCGCACCAACAGGGCCGAGAACCTCCGATTAGCACGGTTGGCTCCGTATGGTAAAAAGGAAGTTCAACAAATATACATACGTGGCTAGCCGCGATTTCAATTAAAGTTACGTTTAAAAAAACTAGCTGTACACATGCATATCCTTTTTCCAAATGCAGTACGTGCGTAGTTATATACGAAGTGTGTGCGTGTAGTGTACGTGCGTGTTAGCGTACGGACCGAAAACAAGCACCGATGGTGTGCTCTACAGTACTGTATACAGTGCAGGCAGACGTAATTACCTGCAGCAGTTTGAGTTTCTGAGTGAGGCTTTCCAGTGTATTAAATACATCGTCCACGGGCAGTGGGGAGAATACCACACGTGGTGACGGAGGCTCCAGTTCATCCTGAAAACAAAGACAAAGATCCCCCGTACAGCCTTAACAGACTTTTGGGGCAAGGGCAGGCCGAGTAATTCACTTCCACTGGATGGTCGCTCTGCCGACTACCCCCCCCCGCCCCCCCTCGGTTCATTCAACTCACGCTCGAAGACCCAGCTCATTTTTAAAAGGCTTTTTCTATGTTCTGAATCCTTTGTTTTAAGGTTGGATCAGATTGGTGTGAGCCTGCACGTGTGTGGGGGTGTGCGTGTTTTGTACAGCACCTTGTGGTCTCCAGGTTCAAGGCGCTTAAGAAGTGTAAATTGTTATTATATTTTGTGACTATTTTCGGCAGAATTGTGCTACAAAAAAACGTGCCTACCAATGAACAAGAACACAAACGCACAGATGAACGAGGCGCGGGCAACGCTCACCTGGTATAGCGAGACCGGCACCGCGGTGTGGTCGTGGTAGCGGCTGAAATGATCGCTCCCGCTGCTGCTGCTCGGGAAAGTTTGCAGCCGCTCGGACACCTCCTCGCTCCGGTAGAGCGCCGACGCCGACGCCGCCTCCCCTCCGCCCTCCTCGTCGCTCTCAGCAAGCCTCTCGTGCTTCTCCACGCCGCCACCCCCCGCGACGTCGTCGTCTGTGCTGCTCTCCTGGGGTCCGGTCGGCCTCGCTAAAAAGAAATAGTTTCCTGCAAGAGAATGCGACGAGGCGTTTCACGGAAGGCCGGAGGGTGTCAGCTCGGGACATTGGATTGGGGCGCCACGGTGGAGAGATGTTAACTACCTCGCCTGGTATACAGGAGGTCGTGGGTTCAATCCCGACACTGTCACCTGTATATTTGGAGTTTGCGTGTCTCTCTCTCTCCCTGTGGTCGCGTAGATTTTTCTCCGGCTCCTCCGGTTTTCCCCTCCGCATTTAGAGTATTTGCCTGCTATGCATTTCCACATGATAAGCCACTTCATGGAGCTATCATTTGTGGCCAGGTCGCTTCTGAAAAAGAGCTATATTGCTCAGCGGGCATTACATGGTAAAAGAAATATTTTCATAAAAAGCTTTAGTTTTGATGACCGCCGTGCATAACTACAGGCTGCTGCGGTGCTATGCTGTGGCCAACTCATTGCTTTACAACTGACTTTAGTGTTTAGTTTGTTGCCCTTCCTCCGCACCTCCGATTAGCACGGTTGGCTACGTATGGTGCGAAAGAAATTCAACATACAGACGTACATAACAAGAGGGCTGTGTTGTGCTGTGCTTCTATGCTCCCAGGTAGATGCTCCCCGCCAGCACCAACCCCCCCCCCCCCCCCCCCGAGGTGAGCACGTTGAAACATCAGTAATATTTTTGTGACTTGCGTCAAAGGTCGTTGGTCTTATATAAATGGTGCATAGCACATCGTCAACGCCGAGGAGTCCCAGGTTGACACCTGTCACAAAGAGCCCTCGGCTCGACTCTGCACGACGATCATTATTACACGATTTAGACGACCGACTGGCTGCCCTCCCCCATTTTCTTCCACCTGCCCTGTCCTGCCCGGCCCGGTGAAGTACGGGCAGGCATCTCTCATGGCCCGCGTAGGCGTGATCGGAAGGGCCTCATCCAGCATTGGATTGGCAAAAAGGGGGGCTCAGCATCTACACTGGCATGCACACGAGCACGAAGGATGTTGGTGGCGAAGCCCGAAAGGGTGAAGGATGCGGCGGGTCGGCCCCATACCTTCACGGCGGATGACCGGCACCGTCCCCCCTTCCGCGCTCCCCGTGCCGTTCTGCTCCAGTCTCTGCGCCTCGTCGCTAAAGTGCACGGCGTCGCCAGCG
Source organism: Petromyzon marinus (assembly GCF_048934315.1). Taxonomy (NCBI): domain Eukaryota; kingdom Metazoa; phylum Chordata; class Hyperoartia; order Petromyzontiformes; family Petromyzontidae; genus Petromyzon; species Petromyzon marinus. The sequence continues at coordinate 13,499,880 of NC_133698.1, forward strand.
CCCCGTCCCGCGCCCTTCCAGTCGTCGTGAGTACCGGACACCCCCCCCGCCGGCGCATCCTCCTCCTCCTCCTCCTTCTCGTCGGCCTCTCCGCGCCTGCCGTCGACCGCCTCCTCCCCACGTGCGGAGTGGTGGGGGGACCGAGTGGGGTGTGGGCTGTACGACAGCTGGGATTGCAGGAGGCTGAGGCCGCGTTCCAAGTCGCCGTCGTCGCGGGGCCCGGCCACAACGCGCAGGTGGCGCACCAGCATCCTCCGCAGAAGCCCCACTGCACACGCGGACACGCGCACACCGCACGTGTAAACGGATGCATGTAGCCAACCACGCTGATCGGAGGTGCGGGGTGAAGGACAACAAACCAAACACAAAAAGCGGTCAGTATTAAACCTATACTCTTACATAATTGACCGCGATCTATTCACTGCTGGATGAAGGCCTCCCCCAAGCCGCCACCGCCGCCACCATCTCTCACGGCCCTGCATTGCAACAACCCCACGCGGCTCCTGCCACACGGAGAGAGCCGACTGCGCCGCTCTCACCGTGCGGTGCCCTGCCTCTCGGCAGGCCTCTAGGCAGGCCTCTCGGCAGGCCTCTCGGCAGGGCACCGTCCTTTGGCTGGACGTCCTCGTCATCCATTCTGGCGAAGCGTCCTGCCCAAGCCCACGTTACTTTTCTCACCGGTCACTCTGACGTCCCCGATCCACGCGTTCCTCTGTCTCGCGAGCGCGATTTAAAGAACGCAGCTATCCTGCTTTTTGTGCGCCCTCATCAGCTTTTGTTATACTTTCTTTGCCAACGTCCATGTTTTTGATCCACGCGCACATCCCGCACGGCAGTTTATGGGAATAGTTGAGATGAGATGCGATGTGAGTTGCTAAAGGCATTGAAGCAAATTCCCTGTAAATGCAAGTCATTTAACCCTTATTTGTGAAATATTTTCTTTAAAAAAATATATATAACCAGCTAAGGCCCACTGAGCTATGTAGCTCTTATTCAGAACACGACCTGGCCACAAACGAGAGCTCAAAGGAGCGGCTTATCATGTGGACATTCATTAAGGCACGTTGATTCTAAATGTGGAGGGGAAAACTGAAGGACCTGGAGAAAAATCCACGTGACCACGGGGAGAGAGACACGCAAACTCCAAATATACAGCAGGCGCCTGGGTTGGGATCGAACCCACGACCTCCTGTATACCGGGTGAGGTAGTTAACATCTCCTAGCTACAACTGGATATCCCAACTCTAACTTGACTTGACGCGCGAGTTTGCCGGACGGGCCGGCGGGTACACGCGCGAACGTAACGGCACCGACCATCGCGCAGGGCGGCCTGGGCCAGCTCCTTCTCCGCGCCCGGCTCCTCCTCGAGTTCCACCGCGACGCTCCGCCTGCTCATCGTCTCCGGCACCCTCGTCATGAGCTGCGCCTCCTCCGGCTCGCTGTAGGCGTCCAGGCTGCCGCTCGCCGCGACGTCGCCGCTCTCCTCCTTGCCAGCCGTTACATCCAGAATGTCATCTGCAAATGCAATGCCATCGTTTGCACGTCTTGTTGATGCGATGGGCCAGCTGCCACCGGGGTCCCCCCCCTTAGGCCGCAATGTAGCAGGGGAATCGGAATGATTGAGATGAGATGTGATGCCCAGGCCCTGATAATGCGAGCACCCGATAAGTGTAAATCCTTTTCACTGAGAAGGATCTGTATGTCGTTATTGGCAAGCAGCTGGATCACACTGGAATGATAAGCAGAGGTTGCAAATGTCACACATAATCAACCTGCAATTATTGAGGGTAATGGGGGGGGGATGGCCCAGACATAACGCAAAAGATATATGTACGTACTTTTTAATTAACTACTTATTATAAAATCGAGGTGAAGACATAGGATGTGGAGGCTGCACATGTCACCATGTTACTATGCCAGATAGGAAAACAGAGCCATAGCAAAGTAAGGTATACGTGACAGGAGACTGGCAGCGACGGACCGTTGTGCCAAACGTGTGACCTCTTGTGACAGCATTTGCATAAACTATACCAGTGTCTCAAGTTATGTGTTTAATCCACACATCACAGGGAGGGGGGGGGGGGCAATTTGCTGGAGTTTACGCATCCAAAATGTGAGAGCCGTCTCCCTCAAACTAAGCTCTCACTCGCTAGGAGACCAATCGCAGACGCAACGGTGACATTTCTGACGATCGTCGAACCATCGGATGCCAAGGGGGCGTCGTCTTTGGCGTCGCATGTGGAGTGACTGCAGCAAATCCGAATCAGCTTGAAGCAATTTCCAGGCCTCCGGACCATACATCAAAACTGACAAAAACCCAAACACAACTGGAACAGGCGGCGGAGAAAGAGAGACAAACCGGCACCGGCAATGTTCCCTTCTGCTGCCGGGGCCAGGGAAGATCGTACCGGACAGCGACGTGAAGGAGGACGGCCGGACGTCGTCGCCACCTTGCTTGCCGACGACCGTCGCAACGGAATCTTTGTGCTCATGTGACCTGCGCCGGGAGAAATAAAGGCGCACGTGATCGGAAGCGTCGAAACGGTTGGAAAGGCCGAGGCGGCCGTGACGTGCGGTGCCGTGCGAGTGAGACGTACGTGCTCGCGCGTGGCTTCTTGTACCCCTGCGGCCCGAGCAGGATGAAGGAGGTCATGTTCTGAGTGCCTTCCTGTTGCTTCTCTTTCTCCACCGCATGTTCCAACTGTGTCTGCCAACTGATGAACAACAACCACCTTAGAAACAATACCTACCTCCCCTCCCTCTCTCTCTCTCTCCACGACCGTTACCCCCTCTCTTCAACATAAGTATGTTACCAGGGATCTACGTGGTGAGCAGCGCGAGGGCAGTTCAACAAAATCAATTGTTGCATTACACTGCTATGCTCCCGCACCTATACCTCCCCACCTGCAAGAATCAACCCCCGTAACAATAGCATGGTGAAATATTTCGGAGGCAAATTTTTTTGACCGATGTTAAAGCTCATCGGTCATTCATAGCTCGTACACATAGCTCGTAAACATAGCTCGTAAACACAGCTCGTACACATAGCTCGTAAACACAGCTCGTGCACGTAGCTCGTACACGTAGCTCGTACACACAGCTCGTACACATAGCTCGTACACACAGCTCGTACACACAGCTCGTACACACAGCTCGTACACACAGCTCGTACACACAGCTCGTACACACAGCTCGTACAAACAGCTCGTACACACAGCTCGTACACATAGCTCGTACACACAGCTCGTACACACAGCTCGTACACACAGCTCGTACACACAGCTCGTACACACAGCTCGTACACACAGCTCGTACACACAGCTAGTACACAGAGCTCGTACACACAGCTCGTACACACAGCTCGTACACACAGCTCGTACACATAGCTCGTACACATAGCTCGTACACACAGCTCGTACACGTAGCTCGCACACATAGCTCGTACACACAGCTCGTACACACAGCTCGTACACATAGCTCGTACACACAGCTCGTACACACAGCTCGTACACACAGCTCGTACACACAGCTCGTACACACAGCTCGTACACACAGCTCATACACACAGCTAGTACACACAGCTCGTACACATAGCTCGTACACACAGCTCGTACACACAGCTCGTACACATAGCTCGTACACACAGCTAGTACACGTAGCTCGTACACACAGCTCGTACACACAGCTCGTACACACAGCTCATACACACAGCTAGTACACACAGCTCGTACACACAGCTCGTACACACAGCTCGTACACACAGCTCGTACACACAGCTCGTACACACAGCTCGTACACACAGCTCGTACACACAGCTCGTACACGCAGCTCGTACACGCAGCTCGTACACACAGCTCGTACACACAGCTCGTACACACAGCTCGTACACACAGCTCGTACACACAGCTCGTACACACAGCTCGTACACACAGCTCGTACACACAGCTCGTACACACAGCTCGTACACACAGCTCGTACACATAGCTCGTACACACAGCTCGTACACACAGCTCGTACACACAGCTCGTACACACAGCTCGTACACACAGCTCGTACACACAGCTCGTACACACAGCTCGTACACACAGCTCGTACACATAGCTCATCATCAATATCGGCAGGCAGGTCCCTGATGACTTTCTGTCTACTCTGCACGACAGACATCACTTGAGCGAGTGGTGGCTCACGGACGAAAGGACGGATGCAGTTTTCTTATCATTAAGATGTCACGAACACGCACTTACATGAGCATCTCTTTGCTCGTGACAGCCACCAGCTCATAGATCTGTGGGCCCAACTGTGACGTCGTGATCAAGAAAAAGGCTCGTTTATCTGAAAGAAAAAATAAACAAATGATTGCAAAAAAAACCTTTGGTTATGTTACGTTATTTTCATTGTGATGTAACAACAGTCGCAATTGTTCTAACATGAATCTTGATTTAAAGCTTTCGTGACTGCAGGAATTCATACTCTTTGAGCCTTTCGGTAAAGTCACGTAGGTAGAAAAATAATAGATAACGACGTTTCGGTCGCAACACAAGCAATAGTCATCTCTCTCTCACATCTGAAGACGACTTACCGTGTTGCGATCGAAACATCGTCATCTATTATTTATCTATCTACGTGACTTTACCGAAAGACCCAACTAGTATGTTCTAACATGCACTGCGCGTTCACTCGTGGTGTAGTTAAAACATCTAAATGAAAACAAATATCAATTCTCTACACTCACAGCACAGGTGTACCGCGAAATAAGTTAATTCGATTTAGGACTATCCGTTGTTACGTTCGTCATTGATTTAAACTTTAATTTTGGTTTACGTCTCCGGAGAAAAATCCAGGCGACCATGGGGGGAACACGCAAACTCCAAATAAACAGCGGCAGGCATCAGGGTCGGGATCGAACCCACAACCTCCTGCACACCAGGCGAGGCAGTTAACATCTCGCCGCCGCGCAAAAAAATGGAGAATCGTTTTCGGTGGCGCGTGTGGGGTGCAAGCGGCTTTACCGGTAGCCACGGGCCGAACCAGCACTGTGCCCAGCTTGATGACGGGACTGAAGGTCTGCTTGGCGTCCGTCGCCGTCCCGGCAGACGTCTTGCTGTAGCAGCGCAGCACCAGGCGCTCGTCCTGCTTCTGCAGCAGCACTAGCAGGTCCTCCAACAGCAGGACGTGCAGGTCTGTAGGGGGGCGGCACGCACCGCGGGGACACCGGGGGGAGGGAAGGGGGAGTCACCATCCAATAATAGCAAGCGATGAACCGCGTGCGTGTGTCTGTGCGCAACGCGGAGGGCTAAGCACGGCGGCGGAACCCGCAAAGCGCTCATCGCGGAGGTTTGCGGTTAGAATGCCGGCAGGCCGCCCTGGTAAAGCCTGTCCCGTGTAGTAACCGTAAGATACCGCGCACCGTTCGCTTCACGATAGACGTTAAAAAGATCCCGTGACGTCATTCGAAAAAGAGTAGGACATAACGCTACGACATCATGGTCCATGTTTGCAAAATCATTTAAAATGTTCTGTAAATCAATCAATTTAGATGACACAGAGCAACATCGCCCCCACTGTGAAACTATTGCAGACTGTCTGTGAAACATAGCGCCTTCGTGACAGCCTTGCGCTATCGGAATGATGACGTCAAGACCAAATGTCCTGAAAGCCTACGTGTTAAACTGATCGTAACCGAATGAGGCCTTTAACAAGGCTCACCGATGCTCTTTTCCTTGTTGACTCTCCACGTGAGAGGACCTTCGTACAGCATCTTCTTATGTGTGAGATCCAGGTTCTGTAGCGAAAAACACGAGACAAAACATGTTCCATCAACGACACAAAACAAGCAAACAAAACTTTCCAGCATCACTAACAAACCACAGAAACACCGCTAGACGCACGAACAATCATGGGCTCTGCGTCTGGGAGGCGCACACCTTAAAGTCGGTGACGAGCGGATTGTAGGATCGCTCCAGGGAAGAGAGATCCAACCGTCGCTGGTAATCTTCCAGCCTCTGAGGATGAACACACACGCAAACGCAATGTTAAGAACAAACACACAGATGCGGCACGCAGTGCCCGTTTCACCGACGCACTTCACCTCCATTGTATGACACTTTCTGTAATCCACCGCCGGTTGGGGAGGTCGTGGGCACTGTTTCGTTTTTTCGGCGATTACCCATCCAGGCTTAGCGTCTGCGATCTGACCAGATCGGGTGCGTTGCGAATCATTTGGTCCAAGAGTACATTTGACTGGGAATGCTGCAACGGCCTAGCGGTGAGCATACCGGACTTGCAAGCAGGAGGCCGCCGATTCGACCTCCTGGCATGGCAGGTGAATCAATGGGGGCCAGTTTCCCCTCCTCCGTCCACCCAGAGGTATGATGAGTGGGTTACAATCAGTTAGACGAGCGACCGGTCGCGTGTGTTGGCTACACATTCCCACCGCCTTCAATCCATCTGGTCAGTGTGCAAGAATAGCCAAAACATCCAATGTAGAGGGGCTTTCTAGAGCTCCCTCCAGCCGTGGAGGCCCCTTCTGTGAGCAGCGGTATGGGCGAGCAGCTGCGGGGCGGCACCTTTTACCCGGTTTTTTTACGTTCTACTCAAATTCTGTCAAAATCGGGGGGGTTAATTCCCCACCACACCCAATTGTTAAAATGTCCCCAGAGCACCGTGCGCACAACAACAACGATCTTGACACCGCTGGTACCAGTCATCGGCAAGTCCACTCAGCTCCACGTCCTCCTGTACCACATCACTCCATCTCTTCTCTAGCCCGTGCCGCGCCCGTTTAGCCCCCTCGATCCGGCCGGACAAAAGCTGTTTCGGCATGCGGTGGCTGGGCATGCGGGCTACATGACCCAGCCAACGCAGCCTTACCTGCCAGAGGAGCTCACCGATTGGACTTTGTCCAGATTTTTCAAGGACATGTGGGCTCCTCACACATTCCAAGCCAGCCGGGACCGTACCTGCGCGTTCTCGGTCTCACGCACGGTCTCGTTGACGTCATTGAGGATGCGCCGGCAGCACTCCCCTGCCTTGTGCAGCTTCTTGTGGTCCGGGTGCTCGACTGTTCGCACCGCACAAAGACCCCCCCCCGAATAACCTTCAACACGCTCCTGGGGCAAGTGCCGTTAGCGAGAACCTATATGAAGGCTGGCAACGGCACATGAATGCGGCGTTGTGGCAAGGACCACGCCCGGCCGCCTTTGTCTCCCCAAGGCTGATGTTTACACACCACACCTGATGCTCATTTAACGCCGAGTCGACCTCTGGGAGGCCCAGAACCGGTTCGGATATTCGTTACCGATGTCGGCTGCGAGCGGGAATCGAACTCGGACCGCTAGGTCCGTAGCACAATGCGCTTACCACTCCACTACAGCTCGCTACGAAGACATGCACTCATTCACACATACATACAAACACACACATGTACGAACACATACACACATATGCCATCTTCCTCTCGACTAAATTCAATATCATACTTCAGCGTCCCATTACTGTTAACATTCATTTGTTTATCGGGGTGGCGCAGTGGTAACGCTACTGCCTCACAGCAAGAATTTCCTGGGTTCGATTCCTGAATTGGGTGCCTTTCTATGTGCCGTTTGTATGTTTTCCTCAGTTCTGACATTGCTTTCCTCCGGATTCTCCAGATTCCCCCATAGTAGAAACAGGTACGTTAACGTAATACACAATTAAACAGGATTGGCCAAACATCCCAATGCTGAACATTTACCAGCAAATTACTCAATTGGGATTACACACAGCAGCAGCAAGTGGAAAGGAAATTGGAGCATCCGGAGAACCCACGCTCTAAGGGTGATTAAAGATTATCCCTGGAACCCCTTAGCAGCCTCGGTAAGATCTGCCGATGCGGTGTCCAGCACAAAAGACAAATCCAAAGATCCCCTGTATAGCCTGAACAGACTGTTGGGGCAAGTGCTGTTAGCGAGCACCTATGAAGGCCGGCACAGCACACGAGGGGTGGGTGGTCAACACCACGCCGGGCCACCTTTGTCTCCCCAGTGGTGATGTTTACACAACACCAGGTACTCATTTGAGGCTGAGTCGACCTAGGGGAGGCCCATCACCGGTTCAGATCATCGTCGTTGGTGTTGGCAGTGAGCGGGAAGCGATCCTGGGTTGCCTGGTTCGTAGCGCGGCGGACTAACCGTGACACTATCGCTCCCCACACACTTACACACACGCACATGTGTAAAGGTGCGTGCTTGACCGCTCACCCTGCGTGTACTTGAGAATGTTCTGCAGGAGCAGCGGGTACTTGGTAAGGCGCTGCATCTCGGTCAGCATGAAGTCTTTGAGCTGCAGTCTCCTGCACTTTGGCTTGCTCTCCGCTTCCTGCGAGCAGCAGCAAAAGAGACTCCAGTGCGTCATGACGACTGGACTACTGCAACGCGCTTTACTGTTGAAATATTTGTCAAGGTATTATCCGGGCTACATCGTCATCATCAGCAATCCGCTGAAGGCCTCCCCAAAACGCCATGACCTCCTGCGATCCAATAATCCACCAGCACCCTAGAAACGAGCCAATTTCATCGCGCCACTCCCACGTTGAAACGTCCTCAAGACGCGTTCCATTCATTGGCTGCCGCTCCATTATTATTCTTAACAGAAGGCCATCGAATGTAGCTGAATGTTGGGATAAATAGGCAATCAGCATTGTCTGCTCCCCATATCTGTCCCTCCATGTAAAAATAAAACATTCTATACATGCCACTAGGCACATCCTTGCAGCAGCGGCTTTTAGACGGTCACCGCATCGCGCGGCGTTAACAGATTCGCTTCTGCGGCCGTCTGGAATGCTCTTCTTTCCGATATTAGGAAGCCACCGGAGCAACGCACTTTTAAAATCTAGATTGAAAACTCATCTCTTTGAGAGCTGTTTTTTGTGTATTAGTTGGTTGTCCTTCCCCCGCAAACCTCCCATTAGCACGGTTGGCTACGTACCATACGTACATGCACACACACTGTGCACGACACACTGTGCACGACCCATTGTGCGCGTCGTGCTCCCCCACCATCATCAGCTGCTGGAAGCGTGGGTCCTTCTTCTGCTTGCTCCGCACGATGTCGAGCGCCTGCGACTGCAGGCTGCAGAACTTCGCCGTGGCCGCCTTCAACACCTCGCCAGCCTCGCCATCAAACTGCCAAACGCAACGGAGGCAGCGAGGTCATCATCATCGTCGTCATCATTATTATTATTATTCACGACTACAACTACTACGCGCGTTATTGCTGCTAAATGCGTCTAACCGGGAAAGCGTCACTTTGCCACGCTGGTCACTGCGGGAAGGTGAAGGGAGCGGGGAAGGGCAGCACGGGCTCTGGTATTGTCGCTGATGTTAGCTGTGGCCAGAAGTCAAACTCGGGTCGCCAGGTGCATAGCGCAACCTTGCTAGCGACTTTACATGCGCTCCACCACATTCAATGTATTTACTTGAAATAATGTACGTATAAATGTACTGTGCAAAATCTATATTTATATTTGGCATTTGTATTTCCATTTTTTTTATTTTATGCCAGATATAAATCAGGCAAGATATATACCAGGCATCTAAAGTCCTTGTATTGCAATAACCTCTTGAAGATTTCTTCATTATTTAACTCTTGTTTACCCAGTAAAGCCTCACCGAGACTCAACACTCTTTTTCAGGAGGGTCCTGCCATGTTTTGTACGTATGTACGTTGAACTTCTTTCGCACCGTACGTAGCCAATTTTGTTAATTGGAGGTGCGGGGGAAGACATCGGGGCCGATGTTACTTTGTTTAATCTCAATTGTCAAATTCGCAGGTAAGTATTCAGTACAGCACTGGGATGTATGGCCAATACCAGTTACATTGTATGTTTTCTTTTAGCTATGTGAGAAAATCAGAGAACCCGGAAGAAACCCATACAAACTTAACACACTCACTCATGCGCTCACTCACACACTCGTTCTCTTCTCTGCAGAATCGGGGGGGGGGGGGGGGGTGTAAAACATACACTCACAACAACAACGGCTGCCATTTGTCACAAAGTGGCGGTGACATCACCACAGCACTTATGCCAGGCTAGGTGCACTTTAGGGCAAAGTCAAGTGTCGAAGGCCCGCTGGCAGGTCATGGGACAGACCCCGGTGCCATGGGTTGACGGCATGAAGTGACTCGCACACACACACACGAGTTGGGAATCAAACCCAGGCAGTTGTTGCTGTGAGGCACGAGTGATATAACTTTGCCACCCCTTCCAATCACAAGATGCACACAAGCTCCACACATGCCCCGTTTTATCTGACAACATATTCAAATATTGCGATTCAAATGTTTCCCTCTTCATAAATCCAATTTATGCACTTGGTAATTGTGAACTTGAAAAGTGTAATTACTAGCCCTGCAACGATTCATGTGGCTGCGTACATGTACAGCTCTTGTGTCAATCCACTTCGGGAACAGGGCCTCGCTACGCGAGTCGTGAGGATTGTTTGACCATACTTCACCACGCTGGTCCGTGTGTGGGTTGGTGAAGGCGGAGAGCGTGGACCTTTTTTTTGCAGGGGCAATTGAAGTCGGGCATCCAGGCCGACCGTGCCACAGACATCAGAGAGCTTGAGGAGGAAATGCGAGCGAAGCGTGCTGCTAGAATCAGCGTGGACATGTTGAGGAATGTTCAAGCACCCAATGGGGTAAGGGACTCAGATGCCATGTAAGAGCAAATCGTGCACAGATGGAGCGTCTGCTACGATTGCTGTACAGACTAACGGTTCATAACGTTTTCAGCACCCTGTTTAAGTGTCTAATAACGTATTAAACTTGTCAACCGAGCAACCCAAGTGCAATATCCTTACCCGGGCCAGCATCAGATCTCCAATCTCGGCCACCACCTGGCTCTTCTCTCTTATCTTCCGCATGGCTTCGTTCAGACTCTCTGCACACAGCGCAAGGGTACATAACGGACGTTTACATCTGGAGGAACAACGTTCTGTATTCTAACACTGCAGTGAATGCACTGCACAACCAACACAGCAAACCGAGTTCGATTCCCGGCCACTGCTAAAATCAGGAATGATTTACCTGAACTGGTCCTGGGCTTTCTCCAAGTAGATCAAATCATAAATCGAGCAATTGGTGTTATGTGCAAACATTAAACTGGGGAGACAAAGGCAGGTGGGTGTGGTGCTAGCCGCACAACCCCATGTTGTTCCATGTAATGCCTTAAAGAGGTGTTCGCAAACAGCACCTGCCCAAATGTATGTATGCGAGTACATTGAACTTGTTTTTCACCGTACGTAGCCAACCGTGAAAATCGGAGGTGCGATTAGCACGGCTGGCTCAAGGCTACACAGGGGATCTTATTCTTTGTGACGTCCAGCAGGTACAGACTGCTGCGGCAGTAGACGTGGTGACAGGTGTGGGGGCGTTTGAGGAATCGTACCGTGGATGGGCAGGATCTCGTCGAGGTTGATGAAGATTTGGTACGTCTCGTTGTTGGTGAGGACGGGCGCCAGCCGCGAGAAGAACACCTCGTACAGCACCTTCAGGTTCTGCACGTGCTTCTTCTCCGTGTGGAAGAGCTCTGCGCCGCGGCACAACGAGAGAGCGCCGCCGCTGTCGGGCTCAGCAGCGACAAAACGTCGAGGCGGTGCCGCGGGCTCAGCAGGGGTCACGGCGCTGGGCCGGCACCGTTCAGATCCGGGATTCAAGTCCAGGCAGTTGCCTGTAATTGAGCCGCTCTCTATCCCGCAGCTGCTGCACGGTAGAAACCGTACTTCAAACAACAGGGTGGTAAGGTAGCATGATCCTGGGTAATCTATCGATTGAGCAAGGGGGTGTTTGACCTGCTTTTGCATGCTGGGCAGGTATCCTGGAGGTGGGAATCACACTACACGTGGCCTACCGATTGACTGTGGTATACCCATTATATCGCTGTGGGGAGCGGGGAGGGAGGAGGTGGGGGGGGGGGGGGTAGAGGGGAGGAGGAATCCAACCGGCCGGATCGAACAGAACTGAAATGCAAGGCCAGCGTGCCGAGCATTAGGCCACGATGCCATCGCTCGCGGGATTTGTGCCGCACGATGCCGCGCAGTACGGCCAGAAAGCAGCAACCCAAGCACGGCGTGGCGTGTTTGAGCGACACCGTTGACGGCCTACCGTTGATGACCTCCTGCCTCTTGACCTCAATGACGGGAAGGTCTTTAAGCACTTCGGGGTCGACCGAATGCTGCCAGTTGGGCGTCTCCAGCTCCTCGGGCTCGCGTGACTGGTCGTCTTCCGAGGGCACGGACACCATAGACTGACGGCTCACGTTCTCCGACTCCGACACCGTCTGGCTGGTTATACTGCACGGCAGGGGTGGGGGGGAGGGGGTACAGGGGGAAGGGAGCACCGCTATGACAATCCCAAAAGGACCGAGTTCATTTGAGTCTGACAGCCAGTGACGTAAGTGAAACAAGCCATAGAATAGAATATTACATACCGAGCTCCCTCTGAGACCCCTGCAAGTGAAATGACATCTGGTGCCAACATTAAGGGGCAGCACTTTCCTACCCACTCTGCCACTGACGACAGTGTCCGCTGCATGATGGTCAAAATGATATGTTTAACGCCCAGCACTGGTGTAATGTATTCAGAGTGGAGAGCCAAAGTTAATACGATGGGGTTTTCTTTGTGCAGTCATTAGTTACGGGGGTTGAGATCATCAACTCACTACACTAGAGAACCTCGATTGCTCACTGGCACGTAATTCTTTTAGAATTGTACAGCTGTGTCATCATACAACAAGGCCATTTAATGTGTTATAAGCGAAATCACTTTAGAGTATGCTTTAATACACTATCGTTGAGGTCGTACTGCGAATGTAACATTGCCCTTCTCACGTAAAGTGGACGCCTGGAACCGATTCAAACCCAAGAACTCAGCATTGCCAGCGAAGCACTCCGAGTAGCCCGGCCACCTGACTGCCGGCTTGGCTGTGCGTGTGTGTGCAGGCTCGGTGTCGTGACGAGCCGTGTGACGGAGCAGAGGCGGCGACGAGGGGTACCTGTCCGAGTCCCCTCCATCCTCATCCCCCATGGGGATCGGCGAGGGCTCCACTGGGGGTTCCAAGGACACGCGGTGCTTGGGCGTGCGCCCGTCCGTGGCACCCAGCTGCTCGGAGGAACGGCGACCCATCGAAGGGTTAACGCCACCTGGTCACGCGCGCGCACAAAAGATCCCCCGTGTAGTCTTCCAGAGGCTGTTGGCGCAAGTGCTGTTAGCCGGCAACTATGAAGGCCGGCACGGGTTTCTTGAACACTCAAGGGTGGAAAGATCGAGCTTTGGTTGGTAATCTTACAGACTATGAAGATGAACCTAGACAAAGATCCCCCGTATAGCCATACAGATTTTAGGGGAAAGTGGTTTTAGTGAGCACTGATTAAGGCCGGCACGACGCAACAGTGCGGGGTACTCATTTAAGGCTGAGTCGACCTAGCGGAGGCCTGGGATGTGCTCAGATATTACTCGCCACCGACATTATCTATGGCTGGGAATCAAGCTAAGAAAGCTGTTTTTGTTGCCCAGTTAAGGGACTCATGCTGACATGACGCTGAAAATGACGATGCAGACGATGATTCTGATACTACTGCTGATGATGTTGATGATACTGATGATGATCATGCTAACAATTATGCTCGGCTGATGATTCTGATACTACTGCTGATGTTGATGCTGATGCCAATGATACTCATGACGACCATGCTCATGATTATGCTTCTGCTGATGATGACACCGATGATGATGGTACTGATGACGATGCTGATGAGGGCACAGCAGCCCGAGAGAAGGAGTCGTCGCGCACCGTTCTCCAGGTCCGATTCGTCCACAGTCGGGTATCGCGGTAGGAGCCGCGGCGAGGAGCTGTTGCTGGGCGTGATGCTGGGATAGGCCCCCATTCCGGGCGAGGAGGACTCGGTCGAGAGATCGTAAACGTCGAGCGAGGGGCCCGCCAGCCTGGGCAGCTTGGGCAGAGAGCTGGAGCGGCCTGCTGCCCGCACACAAACAACGTCCCCCGCATGCTGGTGAGGCACGCCAAGGGGGACACGTGCCGCCGCTCCCAAACGCCAGGGAAATATGATTCACAATTCTACTCTCGAGCTTCCGGCAGGCACCGGACACGCGGGCATCGACAACTCCTCCGGGATGCCCGCGGTGGTGCGCGGAAGAAAGCTTGAGAGCATAAATTGCTCGACGCGCGGGCCAACCCGGATTTCAACCAGTGGCTTGCAATCTGAGCGCATGTTAACCGTGAACCACCCTCGTCGTTTAAAAAGCTCTACTGTGTCTTAATGTGGGGAGCGCAATGGGAAAGGCATTAAAGCAAAAGGTTTAAGTGGTCTTCACTTTTGTAATGAACCGAGTGTAAGTGCTTCACTCCACGTTCTAAGTCGTCGGAATCACTGGGTCTTGCTACAGAAGAGGGGACGTTTCCGTTTTAATGCACGCAAAAATAATTGCGTAAGAAAACGATCGTCGGTTTACCGTCCCCTCACCAACCTGCACTGACCAGCGTGAAGGCCCTGGGCCCAGGAGCCCCGGCCAGATATTTCACTCATCGGTACCAGCCAAGGTGGCACAACTTTAGCTGTTCCAATTTCTTTCTGTGTCCAACAAAAGCGAGTGATGTGATAACCATTGAGAATGAGCGGAGGTGATCAAATAATTCACCCTTAGTGGCAGTATATGAACAAATAGTTGTGACTAAAGTTTTGCTACCTTAGGTGGTACCAGTTCCTGCTCTGACCCATGGAAAAAATTGATCTAAGTGTCCAAACACTTTGCAACGTGCCATGCGACTGGAGCATTCGCGCGTGACAAATCGGCTGAATCGTTCACGACGACCGAGCAGGATTTTGATCATCGACTTCACGACGCTTGGCATCGATAACCCATTGCCAATTGATTTATAGACATCGATGATCAATTGACGGCCCGACTACAGAATGCAGATGTTTCATCGGCCGCGGATGATGACGAGTGTGGGCAGAATTACCATCGGATGGGTTGGGCACAGGCATCGCAGGGAAATCTGGGGATCACAAAACACAAGAAGTTACTCTCACACCCTGGACGACGAGAGGCGGGCTGCTAGTTGTTATTATATTGATTCCTCGGCTCACGACACACGTTTCAAATCGTGCGTGTGATAATTTATATTTAGCGATACGTACATGTTCGGGGTCAGTCACCAAAGTAAACAAGGAGTAATTTTTTTTGAGAATTCGGTAAAAAACTCAAAATTTAAAGTGCCGGAATCCACGTGAATACGAGACGGTGGTCCTTTAAAATAAATAACGTCACGAAGCAGCCCTTAAAGAGCCACATGCGGCTCAGCAGCCGAAGGTTATCGACCCCTGGTTACGTTGTGTTGTCACAGGGCCGCAAGGCAACCACGTCCAAGTGTCCCGTCTCCGCAAAAAACGTGCATGGACAGCCGCGGCAAAGTATGCTCAACTAAGCCCTGCCGGACCCCACATGGCTTGGGCAGATCCTCATCTAGCAGTGGAATGAACGAGGGGCTAGGCACGCACATATTGAAACGTGTGACCGCAAGTGATGCGCACACGGTACTCACAGAATTGACTGCCTTTATCTCGATCCCGTTTCCATTTGTCTTGAAACAACGAGAATCTTTTCTTGTCGTTCTCCTTCATCAGATCCTTTTCCTTCTTGGGGACAGGCTGCCCAACGGAGACCACCCGGAGGACAGCACACACACACACACATCAGTCAACGCAGCCGTTCGACTCAACGCAACCGGCGCGAGGGTGCTTGTCAGGCTTTGTTGGCGAGCAGCTTGCTTCTGCATCACGACGAGCGGCTAACGATAGAACCTGCGTGCGCGAAGTCATCCGATTTTTTGGTGCAAGCACAGATATTCCACAACGCGGAAAATCATCCCGCGAATAACCGAGAGTGCACTGCACTTTCAACATCCCGGAACGGCCGTACGGCGTCAATTCACTTCCAGCTCCTCCCTTACCTTCTTCTTGTTGGGCAGGATGTTGAAGAGCCGCTTGTCGGTGCTGGAAGGGGGCCGTTCCAGGGAGGGGACCGGACGAGCCCACTTCATCTTCACCCCGACGCCTTGCATGTACGTGGTGATCACCGTCACCATGGCGTTCCTAGAGGTAGCAGCAGGAGCCACGTACACACGCATGCACGCATGCACACACGCACACACGCACACACGCACGCACCAACCCAAGCGGCACTCAGTACACACTTGGTAGCAGTTGCTACCTGTGGTGTATACCGACCCATAGCCCGAGGCCACATGAGGCCTACCACTGAGAAACGATCCAACAACACGTTTCATCTGTCACTACAACCAAGCTAGCGGCACTAATCGGGTACTCTCATTCTACTTCTTCTCACCAAAAGTTCCATGATTGTGCAAGGCCGAGTGCTCAGATTTTCTCTCGCCATGAGATTCTATTCTGTGCCTCCTCTTGTAACATCCACTGCCGTCGTATCTGGCTCCACCATATCCTCCCCTGCACCGGTGGCATCTCCATAGCCCATGTACCTGCGGGTCTCTATACGAATCTGTGAGTCTCTGTGTCAGTCTATGGATTTTCTTTGTGAGTTGATGGGTCTCTATGAATCTCGAATATCCGTAGTCCACAAGCCCAAACTATGTAAGGCTCACTATTGTGGCCCTATTGCAAATGTGGGTAATCCATGCTCACACTGAAATGTATTAATTGTCTCCTTTCTCTTTAAGAAACATAACCCAGCATCCATCTCATCATTTACATCTCTCTCCTTCCAAGCACACTCTTTCTTACTTCTTCCGTAGGGCACATTATCTACCGAATACCTGGAGGGGAATATTTTCAACCTGGCAATAGCACCGAGTTTCTGCGAGGGCCTATTGCAGTGATGGAAGTGGCCGAGGAGAGCGTGCGTGTGAATGTGCGGTTGCCCACAAACGGTGTTTGTAAGTCCTATTCGTCCCTCGGTAAGGAAGAGAAACCCCCACCCCTGAGATGGACAAATGAGCGGTGCAAGAGCAGCCAAGAATTAATTGAAACCAGGAGCCTCTTTTTCAAGGTCATTTAATTCAATGGCAAAGCTGCAGCCCTGCAATTGCTCACTCACACCACTGCTGGTAGAAGAAGGCCCTCTTTGGGAGAGGGCTCCAGCGGGTATTCACAGTCTGCTCTTACGCGCTGAGCAGATGTGTTTGGAAGAGGTGATAGTACCCACACTTTACCCCAACACACGCAACATGCCTGCTGACTGTGGTGGTGCACCAATTCATATTGCTGGGTGGACAGTGGTGGCAGTGGGGCGGGGGGGATTCTATGGAAGGCACCCATCATGATTTCAACTGCCACACCGGGAGATGGAATCGAACGTGCCACCTCTGGATTGCAAGTCAAGTATGCGAACCATTGCACTGCTGTGGTGGCTCCCCCATCGTTTAATATCGCAGCTTTTATTTGTTGTGTTACAATAATACTACTAAGAAATATCTTACCTTCTGTCCTCCTCCATTTTCCCACTAGAAAGACAAACAAAACACAAGTAGATATTTGAATTTTGTAAGTAAAAAAGGACAATTCAAAACAATATGAGGATACAAATCACTCCCCTGTGATTACCAAGTCAAACTCCACCGTTAATTCATTCACTTACCATGCTCATCATGGCAATCCACTGCTGGATGAGGGCTTCCCAAATGCTGTCAGTCTTCGGGTGTTTAACTGACCATACCTCACCACACCAGTCAGTGCGGGTTGCTGAAGGGCAGTGCCCAGGACCAGTTTAAGATATCACTCTGAACCACTGATGCTCGCCGTGAGCGTGCGCTAGGTTCATAGCGCAGCGTGCTAACCAATGCGCCACCACTAACCCCGAAAGGTAAGTCACATCATAATGATTTCCATAATGTTTGCTACGATTGTAAATGTTGTAATTATCACAATCACTGCTGTTGCTGCTGCCAACATCCCACCCCATTATTAATTTAATCTATTACAAACCCCCGTTGCATTCGTAACAACAGGTGACGTGCAGCCGTTACTCACCGATGTTATTTGCATCATGACGCTCACCGCACACTCACCGTCTAACAGGCATGTAACCATTCACTCTCGCCAGGACTCTACGAACTGTCACGATTGTGAGTCACGGTTCTATTCAGGCACCGGATATTCTTGTCTTGCTCTTAACGTCTTTCCCAGTGTTCATCTTTGCGTTATTTGTGGTGTAATTTTCACTACATTGGCCTAGATGTTACACTTGCATATCAACGAAAGGAGCACGTCCAATGAGACAGAAATGGAGCAATGAAATCGGGTGCTGGGCAGATTGTTGTATCGAGGGATTGCGAGGGACGGCAGCCGTGGCGTTGGCAGAAGGGCCCTTCATCTAGCAGTGGATTGGCCATGGTTGATGATGATGGAATCTGAACTCATCAATTCTCACAGGTATGACGGGATGCGTAATGAACTGCGAGCGCCATGATCTAGTTTAACAGACAAATTGATTTTTGATTTAAAGCTTTCGTGACTGTAGGGATTCATATTCTTGGTTCTTTCGGTAAAGTCACGTGGTTTTCACACCTGATGATGATTGCTTGTGTTGCAATCGAAACGTCGTGATAATTTTATTGTTTTATATTTGTATTATTTTATTGTTTCCCTTATACGTGACTTTACCGAAAGAACCAAGAATATAAACAAATTGATGCGTAATTTCACGCGGACCCGCGCCAGTTTAGCGTTTAACGACCGTTAAAGCATGCAGGCGTACGGACACACAACAGCGGTTCCCACTCACATGATGTCCATGAGCTTAGCGCAGAGCTGCTCAGCCGCCATGCGCTCCTCCATCTGATCCCCGCTCAAGCTCATCAACTCGTTCTCTCCGTAGAAGCTTCCGAGACCCATCTCACTCTTGCTCCTAGAAACCACAACAGGGCATCTCTGAATGCTATAGGAGACAGCTGGGCATCTCACTGGTCTACCAGACAGCAGCACGTGTGTTAGTGATGCGGCAGACAGTCGTGTTGTCCTCTTCCATGGTGATTTACTATTTACTTATCTTCTCCGTATCTAACAGAGCGGGTGCTTGCCTATAAACATTGGGAATTTTGCCAGCATTGCTTCAAGCAAGCCTGACTGCTGATGAGACACTGAATGTTGAAATTGGTCCAGCTTTTCTTGTACTAAATGAATGCTAATAAAATCACTCCCAGAAGGCCATGTGAGGAGGGGAATTGTCTGTTTCATTAATTTGTTACACATTCTCCACAATGACGCAAATAATGATTTTGTAAGTTTGGAAAATATGCCTAAAGGTCATAGCTTGCTTCATACATTGTAGATCACCAACTAGAAGATAACTGGTGGCAATACTGCAGCAGATAGGACATCTCTAATCGATACAAATCAAAGTGATTTTTACTGCTCAAATGAACACTGAGGCGATGCTTACAGCCAGTTGTAGAAATTCAACTTTCCGATGTCCGTGGCGAGTCTATTCATAGGACAACCACTGCCAACTTCTCCACTAAATTATATTAATTTTATCGACCCCAGAGGAACGATGATGGGTCTAGTCTACCCCCAACTAGGATTTCAAACTTCTGGCCAACCGCTAGCTGCTCGCTCTCCCCCTGGGGCACCGGGCCGGATCACGTGGTTGGCATGAGCTGAACCAGGCTTCGACAAGTCTGAGGCCTGCGTGGGTATCGTGCGAGGGCCGCGTGGGTGAGAGGGCGCCACGGTGGCTAGAAGATGTTAACCATCTCGCCTGGTATACAGGAGGTCGTGGGTTAGATCCTGACCCTGACACCTGCTGTATATTTGGAGTTTGCATGTCTCTCTCCCCGTGGTCACGTGGATTTTTGTCCAGGTTCTCCGGATTTCCCCTCCACATTTAGAATCAACATCGCGCATTTAAAGCATTTGGCTCCTCGACATTTTCGCATGATAATCCACTTTGTTGAGCTATAATTTGTGGCCAGGTCGCTTCTGAATGAGAGCTATATAGCTCAGTGTGTCTTACCTGGCTAAATAAAAATAGTTAAGCTTGAGTTGAGAAGGTTTTTAGTTGTTTAGTTTTAGTTTAGTGGTTGCTGGTCGGTGCGACCGTGCCTGTAGTCCTGGAGTTGCTCCTCAATGACCCTGAGCACGCTCTCCCGAGCTTCTCCCAGCGTTGCTTCCGGGACATCCTCCCGGTTTTTAGCTTCATCTGCAAAGAAATGTGACACTCGGTCATATATGCAGCAAAGGTTTCGAGGATAGTAAATAATATTGTTTCTTCTTCGTGCGGCTGATGTTGATGGTCAAGCAAGAGCTATACATTTAGTTTGAGGTGGTTAATGTGCCAGACGGTTGCGCCAGGCGTAGTGGAGTGGTGCATCGCTGCGATGATGCCTCCTTCATATTTGTGAAAACACTTGTGGCTCTAAAATAAGCAACAACAAAAAAACACGCTCCCCAAATCGGTCTCAGCAACATGTGAGCAACCCAGGCGTAGCAGCTCTCATCCTCCAGCACCGACCGCGAGGGTCCCTCCTCACCAAGTCCCCGACGAGCCCCCTTCCTGCTACGCAACAATCCATCTGGCAGCTGCTACACGAGCCAATTTCATCGTTCCATCTCCTCGGTGGACATTCTTTCTAGCCGTGACGTGTCCTGCCCAAGCCCATGTACTTTTCTTAAAGGTCGATATGGCGTCCTTAGCCCTGCATAAGCTCTCTAATCCACGTGTTCATTTTCCCGTCTTGGCGAGTTAAAGGACGCGGCGGTGGACGCGTGCGGTGAGAATACCTACCAAACTCGCTCTGGATGGAATCTGCCAGTGTCACCTTCAAGGGCTGTAAAAACAAACACGGTAAAAGGTACAGCAACCGAGGCCGTGAATGAGCACAGGACGCGCTGCCAACACCACAACCTCGCACTTCATTACCAAAGGCATCAAAACCATGCCGTGGCACGGTCAGAAGACACAACACCGTGGCACCCCATTCGCCAGTCCACCGCTGGACCAAGGCCTCCCCATGCCGTGCGGGTCCGTGAGGGTTATTTGGGGAACACTAGTGCGTAGGTTTTCGCCGTGACACTGCATGGCTTTTTGACAAAAAGGTCGTATCGCGCGTCGTTTGGCACAACGTCCGACTATTTAGTTCCTGAAGAAGCTCCCAGCAAGCGGAGAGAAGCGTCGGATATCAAATGCCCATCAACAGACGGTATGTCCTGAAAACACACCAGACCGCTATGTTTGACCCCATTATTTCGTCTTTGCTGGTAAATGCGGGTTGACCAAGGCGGGCAGCGCAGTTCCGGAGGCGTGCATGTACAGCACAACAATGGATTTTTTGGCATTGCCCCCGGCTGCCCACCACGTAGTACAGTCGTGCACAGCAGCCCATCACACCCTGGCGTGCATGGTGGCTGTCCATCAAAGCACTATCCGGGCTCTGTATGTCTGTCTAGCTTCCGAGATCTGATGAGATTGGGCACATTCTGGGTGATTTGGCCACAGCGCACTGTATAAAACAACACCACGTCACATGAAGAAACACACATGATACTGAATTTGTATCTATTTGATTTTGCTTCATCGGTTTCTGGAACGTCTGCTGTACATGTGTGGGAGGTTGGCAAACGCGACGATGCACGTGTTTGCGTGTACAAATTGATCAAATTTACACACAGAGGTACAAACGACAGAATTCCACCTTCTGAAGTGGCCTCATCTGGTGTTGCATAAACAGCCAGTGATAGTGTTTTGTGTGTGGGTGCAGACCTGCCAGTCTCAGTCAGTTAACCCACAACACTTCAGTCTTTCCCGTGACCTCCTGCAGGCAAGATTTCAGCACTTCATGTGGCCTCAAAGTGCACCTAGCCTGGCACAAGCACCGTGGCGACACTACCGCCACTTAGTGGCGAGTGGCTGCCAGTCGAATAAGTTAATCCATAACTGCCTGCTGGTGAGCCTTTGACGCTTCACACGTGGCCTCAACGTCCACGCAGCTTGCTTAACCCAAGCGCTGCGGTGACGTTCCTACAACCACTTAGCGGCGAACAACTGTTGCTATTGTGGCGGGTGCAGATGGACGTCATGTATGCGTGCGTGCCTGGGCGACTGACCGCGTGTCGATCGAGAAAGAGCATGTAAAAGGAAGCAAACATCTTGCGAGGCTCCTTCGAATGTAGAACTGCGTCTGCCATCAGATTCAGCATCTGCACAACAGGCAACGTACACGTTCAATGCATTACCATCATCATGGCCAGGCATGGTCACAACACTGCTGGATCAAGGCCTCCCCCAATCTGCCGCCATCTCTCGTGATCCTGTGATGTGACAATGCCCCTAGTACCCGCACACGAGCCGCTTCATTGCTCAACCGCATCAACGGACGTCCTGACGATCCCTAACGAGGGTGAAACCGGTATACATTTGTCTCATTGTCCTGCTGTTGGCTAAAATAACGTGGCTACGATTAACTCTTTTTTCAGTTGCCGGTCTAAATACAAGGTTGCGTTCATTAAACGCGCAGTACGCTGCTGTCACGTGACACGCAAGGCATTATGGGAGGACCGATCCAGTGGTTACAAACGTGCCTCTTGCCATCTTAAAAATAACCTTGTGCGTGTAGCATCGCTCTTATTCGTTTCCAGCCGGTACGGACGTGGCTCCTCACTCACAGCAAGCGCTACGATCAGTCCGCCCACACAGGACACGGCGCCTGCCCACCCACCGGGTACCGGCCACGTGGAAGCGCGCCGTCGGCCGGTTCAGCAAACAGGTCTCACCAGCGGTGCCGGGTCGTGCTGGGACACCACGTACTGCAGGAACACCGCCATGTGTGCCGGCCGCTCCTTGACCCTCTCCAGGCGCGCGAATACCGCTTGGTTATCGGCCTGCAGCCACGCACAGACACAAAGATCTCCCTGTAGCCCGAGCGGACTGCTGGTACAAGGATCGGCCAAACACACGCGCGCACACGCGTACATGCGCTGCTCACGAACCGGGCACCTCAAGAGGATTTACCTGTGCAATATTTATTAGTATCAATTTCGACTTGACTAAGGTAGGGAAATCATCCCAGATCACACTCACCATCTTCAAGAATCCTCCACGGACGTGCCCCTACCTACCTCTCCCCTTTGATCTCACTCTACTCCCCTCCACGCCATCTCCTACCCCTTTCCTCTAACTTCAAGAGCTTACTTAAGGTTTTCCCAATGACTGTCTCTCGAGACAATAATTACACCCAAATGATTCTGTGCAGCGTCTCAAAATGCAGTCCTGTTTAGATGTGAAATAAATCCAAATTGTAAAGTGGATGGAATTAATGCATAAATACTTCAACCTTAACTTAAAAGGTAGGGTTTCATAGCCAATATAATTATTCGAGATTTGTTTTTGGGTTAGACCATGTGGTGGTAGTTTTATGCCAATAAACTAGTCATTCACCCTTCACTAATAATAGCCCAAGGTCTGCGATCCTCAATATATTAAGAAGTTATCTGGCAATTAATGCGTATTCATACATGTTGGTGGAAACCGGAGCTCCCGGAAAAAACCCACGCGTGCGGGGGGGGGCAACACTCCACCCCACACAGATGGATCAGGCGAAGTCCACAATTTCTGCTGCACAGCCTTCTCCTGGCGAGCCAGGGTACGGCACCTCGACGCCCACAGGGAGTTTCATGACGTTTAGCGATCCGCTGAACCCTCGCCTCCACAGTGCTGGATTACAAACTGCTTTGAGCTTGGAATTCAAATGCATTCAACCTTAATTGTAAAGCAGAGGTTGAGAGCACCTCCGATTAGCACGGTTGGCTACGTACGGTGCGAAATAAGTTCAACATACAGACGTACAAAGCACTGACAATTCCAAAGGGAGCTGGAGAAAAGTGTGTGCTCCATGCAGCTTAACCTGCCCCTGCCTTACCTGCTCGCTGTCCGAAGGAAAGTCCTCATCCTCAGGGCCGATGATGGAGTGCTGGGGGAAGATGGTTGTCGGTGGCGCACTGCATGGTGGGATCTGCCGCACAACACAC
Source organism: Petromyzon marinus (assembly GCF_048934315.1). NCBI lineage: Eukaryota > Metazoa > Chordata > Hyperoartia > Petromyzontiformes > Petromyzontidae > Petromyzon > Petromyzon marinus. The sequence continues at coordinate 13,523,939 of NC_133698.1, forward strand.
AGCTTTTCTTTTTTCCTCTCTGCCTGTGTTCCCAGCCCCCTCCCTCCTCCTCTCCGGAGGTGATGCTGGTAGCATGCAAATTCATATTTTAACTCCGCCCACACAGCTTAATAGACGCGGTCCTTGCATGACAGCGTTCATTCAAGCTCTGTCTTCTGGACAGACCTGTCTCTTCACCTGAAGAAGGCCACTTGTGTTGTGGCCGAAACGTCGTGATAATTTTATTGTCTTATTTTATTTTATTATTTTATTCCCATTCTACGTGACTTTACCGAAAGAACCAAGAAGATGAACACACAGTTCCTTTATTTACATCACCATCATCGGCCCTGATCTAAACTGAGGGCCTCCTGCAGCCCTGTGGGTCATGGGGGTTATTTCAACTATACTTTACCACGCTCATCAGTGTGGGCTGAAAAAGTTGGGGTGCATACACAGGAGCACAGAAGTACGGTACAATTGACTTTGCTGCGCTAATGTCCACCACACTGCCACGCAATGACCTACAACGCCCATCATACACGGTGGCCGCCCATCCAAGCACTATTCGAGGTGAACCTTGCTTAGCTTTTGGGATCTGATAAGAGAAGAGAAAGAATGGGAAAAGGATGGGAAAGTGACAGAGAAATAGAAGCAAAGGGTCAGGAGAGATGAGGAGAGGGAGGAGGGAGAGGCTACATTAGGGCCTCGATACTGCTGCTACACGGAGGAGTAGCAGCGTCTGTCTTCACAGCGGGAGAGGGGAGGGGTTCGGAGTGGGGCTGGGCACATGGGAGTCACGTGATTCATGGGATAGTTAAGCTGATTCAAATAGATTTGTCAGGTCAGAATATTTGAGAAACATAAAACAACAAACGATAATCACCTAATGATATTCTGAAGCAGACGGTATGATTATCGTGGATCTCGTCATCATCATTATCAGCCGTGGTCAATCCACTACTGGATGAAGCCCCCCCCCATCTCTCACGACCCTGCGATGCAACAAATAAAATCTAATACTGTGCGGTAGATCGTGGGCAATAATACCATGTGGTTGACAGGGATGTCGGAGTGAGTGGAGTGAATGTCATGTGACATGGCACGTCGGGCTGCCCCCTTGCCACTCGCCAGGCTTGAGTTTTCCTCCAGGTCCTGCAGCTTCTTGCCCATAAAGTTCTGTTGAACGGAAAATAATATTCAGTAATATTTAAAAATGTTCATATCGTGCCATTCATTCAATTTGCATCTGAAAACGCTGCACAATTTGTAACGTGCACAGTTTACGCACAGGCGCGTGGGAATCAACAGGCAGGCGGGAAGGCAGCCAGAACCAGTGACAACAATTTCCCAAGCTCTGTATTCCTATATTGGGATGGCTCAGCCAACTCCGTGAATGCGAGTTATATGCATGTGAGAAGAAACGGGGGAGGGACCCGGAGAAGACCCATACATGCAAGGGGTTACACTGAATCCCTGTACAGATCGCAATTAACCCAACTGCTGCACTGCCATCGTACCCTCGCCTCCAAAGTTATGGATTACAAGGTCACGTGCAGCGTTGCCACCAGCCCCCAATTAACATTAGCATTAGTTTGGTTAAGTCGGTGTTCTTCATTGTAAGGGCCGTGGGCCACTGGCGGCCCCTGATAGCCTTTAGTGCGGACCCTGACATGCGGTCCCCCGACAAAAAACAAATGTGAAAACACCCCCCCCCACCATCTTCGTGTTGCTGTCAAACCCAACAATGGTTTCAAATGTGTGGCGGCCCTCACACAGGTGATGTCTTATCGGCGAAAGTGGCCCTCCTCTGAAAATCAGTAACAACACTAGGTTAAGTAAAGTCAATGTTGTGGGTTTACTCTCCCACACACCGGTGTTGCTGAAGTCATAACCAATTGGCAGGTTTTGTTTACGTGACAAACTTTACCAATTGGCTGTGCCGGTGGTGCCGAGTTAAATGACACATTTATATTTACGCAATTTAAAAAAAAAATTAAAAAACCTTTATTATGGATAACACTGCGTTAAGTCAACGCGATGAGTTGAACAACACCTCGACTGCTGCCATTCTCGTGTTTTGTCGGCGGAATGCGGTGGCACTGGCGTGGGGCGGTGGCAATACGGGCAGCCACGGTTACCTCTGGCAATGAGGAAAGAAGGTCGGGCTGGCCGGCGGCATTTTCCTCACCGTGCTGCCTTACCACTGCACACGCACAACAATAACAGCAGCAGCATCAGCATGAGACTTTATCCTGCTCTCCTGAGTTCTCTGCTGGTTAAAACAAAATAAAATGGCAACATCACCACACACTGCACAGTAGAGCAACAATAACTATTCATTGCACAATACTTGACTGCCGTTCAACGCACGCTACATAAACAACCACGACCTTCCCAGAGTAGCCCTGGCAAAGATCTCCGGTGCCAGGTGCGGTGCTTTCAAGCGTGTATGTGGGACCGTGGGCGCATGCATGGTAACCAAAAACATTAGCGTCACATTTTCGAGGACTTCCAGTCTCAATAAAGGTCACCTATCTCAAATTATAAAACGCGCTTGCTGTGAACATACGCAAACATAACAGCGCATACAACTATGGCTCATGCACAACAACATTCTCCGTCCTTCTCCTCATGCGTAGACACGGTAAAAGTTATCGAGCCATTCTAGAGTTAGCTAGAACTCACAGGAAGAGAGGCCGCCCCAACTAAATAAATAAATATCACCGGAACACACTTCCTGCGCCTATTCAACTACGCACGGTAAGATGTGATGCGCATGTGCGCTGCCAATTCTCAAGCTATATACTTATTTGTTGCATCCAATTAGTGAATTTACTCCCTTGGATGCCCCGTGCGCCACTTAGGTGGCGTCTCGTCTTTGTGACATTTGTGTTTACATTTATTTTACAAATAAAATGAATTGATGCCCGCCAGAAGATCTCTGCAATCTTACATGTCCCGAGAAACTGAGCCTTTCAAGCACTTCGCAGTAATGGGAAGTTATTGAATTGTACATTCGGTAAACCGAAGCAGCTTCACACTGTGTCCTTGCCACCATGTGAGCTCACTCATCGCGTGACCCGGGAGTTGAGTGCTCGGCTCGCAGTCGCAAGCTTTGCGAGTTTGATTCCCCGATCAGGAGTATCGTGACTCGGCCCATCACCGTTCCGAGGACAGTAAAATTGAGTACCACTTAGTGGAAGAAAAATTACTCACCTCCACCATAGGAATGTGGAATTACCACCACTGGCTCAGTAAAGCACCAAGCTCAATTTGGGTGGGAAACCCCTCGTATGTGCACTATGTTTTGAAATAGTTCCAAACAAAATTTCGGCAAATTCCAAACAACAAAATTTTGCTCAAGATCTCCGCAACGCGATCAATTGCACCAAACAAGTATTGCGACAGATCATACGCCAGTAGACAAAATATAAAAATAACGTTTCTGCTGCAGCTTACCGCACTCCAGGGACGAATATGAATTGTGGAGATATGAGTTATCCATATTCTTAGCTCTTTTGGTAAAATATGAGTTATCCTCGCTTTATACGGGTTCGGTTTGTGCAATTTCGCGTCTATGCGGCTGACCTATTTCGAACCAAAATTTACTATGTGCGGTTTTAATTCACTCACCTGCGGCTATTAACCGCCAAGGTAGGCAGCTGTCTCGGTGGTGCATTGTGGGTTGAGTGACTGTGCGGTCCAATGATAAATGATCAATGTTGTGAAAGTTGGTTTCAGTTCATGCCAAGCAAAATAAACTGTAACACCACGAGAACTGCTGATTGTTGTTTACACAACAATTAGGGCAGTTCAGCCCTAATTTACACTCTGGTAGACAGAGACATCATCAGTGTTTAATACTCACACTTAGCACCACTCTTGTTTTCTTGAAAACCATCAACAAAGTCCTGGAACAACAAGAGCCACGGGTCATGTTAATGGCCAGTCAAGACTTCTCAGTCAGTTGGTTAGGTGATATGGAGATGGTGGTTTGGTCGGTGGTAGGTGGGCAGGGGTAACCTTAGTCTTAGTGCAGCGCTAGTCACGAACCTGCGTCCCATCACCGGCCCGGCGGAGCCGCTGCTCCAGCTGTTGGATGCGAGCTTCGATGCTGCGGATCTCGTTTATCAGATGCGGAACTTCCGCGCTCCGCGGATCCTCCAACAAACGCTGCACGCACGCACCCAGGGCATCAGCAGCGACAGCAGGAGAATTTAAATATTACATAGAGCAGAAGCAGCAACACTTGTACTCGTTCCACCCACACTCAACTGAAGAACTCATGTAAGAACCATCTACACACACAACATCAGCAGTACTCTCACGAGCACGACAGAGAGACACTCGCACAAGTACCATTTACACACAACAGCCGTGCTTACACAAATAATTTGTACGTAAAATACTGGGCCTATTGAAAGCGATTCTACTTCTGAGTGCTGGGTAGCAGTTCACATTGAATTTTAAACACAAACGGTACGTTATACAAGACATAAAGTGGAGCAGTACTGTACTATACAATAGTCACTGTACAGGACAGTATTAAACAGGGACTGCCAAATGCACACTACTTTACTGCGCAGCGTGGAGGCCCAGCTATCAACATTTTCTCGTCACCCAATAAACCTGACATAACGTGGGGGACACGACATATCCGCTCGCGTCGTTTCAAGGACAAACTTCTCTGTACTATTTTAAACCGACATTATTGAGGTCGAAACAATAAAAATGCGAATGCACGTAATTGTTTTTTTAGAACCGTTTGGCTTTCTTACTTTATAACTTGTTTATTAACTCTTGCTGCCGTGTCTGTCTGCCGGCCGAATCACGCTCGAAAAAGAGCTGTATAGCTCAATGGGCAATTTACTCGGAAAATAAACTCCTGATTCTGAAGTTTCGCCCACACACACACACACACGAGAAGCACCGACACCACAGCCACGACCTGCAGAAAACTACGGGAAGGTCACCAAATACCAGCACCCACATACGAGCCACCTGCAAACCCCACCCCTCCAACCCCTCCTCCCCACCCCACCGTGCACCAACAACAAACGTGCCAAATGCACGCAATTATCCACGGTGCCACACGCACCGACTCGAACCCGTCAGCCATCACCGCAATTCGAGAGTCGCAGCTCGCTGAAGGAATGTCGCACGGGCAACGAGTTGATAGTGACAGCGACATACACCATAACAAGTTACATCAATGGCTTTCAAAAACACCTGTTCAGACTATCTATACACCCCGTACAGGTACCCCGAACAGAAAGTTGGGACAAGCGCCGTTGGCGTGGCATACCTCCCGCTCTTCCTTGGCTTGCTCGAGCAATCGCTGAAGGCCTGGCCTCCCGTCACGCAGCACGCCCCGGTGCTCATCCTGTGCAAAGGAGGCAGAGCGCGCGCACGCACGCGTAAAGACAACGATCCCACCGTGTAGCACGCGCAGACCGCTGGGATCACGCGCTGTGAACAGATAAAAGAGCTGTTGGGTAGAGATGGAACGAGTCGTCGATTCGTCGAAAATAAATTGTAATCAACCGCTTTTGATGTCCATTACTTGGGAGACTTGAAACATGGTGCCCCCCTGCCGACATCCTGCCGTCTGAAGGCGAGAAACCCCCTGCCAAACCACGCTTAGCGTGATGCGCCCGATGATGCCAATGTCAGCAAATCCTGCCCAAACACCTCCCCCGTTCAGCACCACACGCAGTAAAAGGGCGATCCTTTTCCCCCCCCTATACTATTTTCGCGTCATGCGATTAGTTGAGCAACAGAACCGATCATTTGTTGAGTCATCAATTAGTTGGATAAAATTAACTAACTATAGCCCCCAACACTGTTCAGTCTGCGTGTCAGGGCAAAGGCAAAGAGACACATTTCCCCGACATAGCCTATACACACTTTTGGGGACAGTGCTGTTAGCGAGCACGTATTAAGGCTGGCACGGTGCACGAGCGGGGTGGAGAAGTGTGGCGACCACCACCACCACCACCACCACCACGGCCCAGCCACCTTTGTCTCCCCAGTGCTGATGTCTTCACACCACACCAGATAAGCATTTAAGGCCCAACAACTCGAGGGGATGTCAGGGATCAGTCTAGAGCATAGAGCACACAGTACAACAATAGAGTATCACTGCACTGCCCTCAGCTGCCCCAGCTACTGCAGCCGTTGGCAACTTGGGTTCATGATGGTCACTACCCATCAAAAGCGCTGCACAGGCTTAATCCGAGATCAGGTGAGATTGGACGTATTCCGAGTGATTTGGTCACAGGCTGTTAACACCACGCCCTGATATTACATATTCCACACACAAGGCACACGCACAGCAAGCCACAACATAACGCGGCTCCATCACATCCCTCCCCTCTGTATGAAAGATTCCTATTTTAAGTCGCTGAAAGGTTGCAATCCTACAAAGGGCTCTATTCATAAGTCTGATATGCACAGCCAAGCTGAACATACAAAGTGACTACAGTTAGGTTCAGTGCAGGCCAAAGGATATGTTAGAGAACATACATACAGATCTGTTCTTTTATACCCGTCAGCAGAAAGCCATTGCTGTACTGTGCATCTATGCTCGTAAGTTTCACTCCCCGACTTCGCCAACGCGTACTCACCATCATGGTGAAGTACGTTAATGGACAACCCCTACGGCTCGCACGGCACGAGGGGACCCTCATCCATCAGCGGACTGCTGGCCGTGTACACTGGAGCTGAGATATCCGATTATCTAAGTAATTGACTGCTCTATCGACAATTATCGATTCGATTACTCGACTGACCGGATAATGCGAGAATAGTTGTGAGAAAAAAAAAGGCCGGTTTCCATTCCCACCATGTCTTGCCGCTGGACGGGAGGTGACGGGCAGTGCTTGGTGACACTACCGGCTTCATCATCGGCCGCGTGTCACGCATACCGGACGTGGCTCGCAGGGGGTTTCCTACCTTCATGAAGCAGGATGTGGAGGCAGCCATGGGTTTTTTAAAAAAGAGTCCCCGAGTAATTGACAACACAAGCAGTCCAGTGTAAGTTCTTGTCGATTAATCGACTTGACCAACCAATCGTCCCGGGTCTAATTTACACGCCACGACAGACTGCTAATGCCTCATACGGCAAGCGCATTCATGACAAACGAGCTCAAGACAGCCAAAGGAACGTTCGCACAATGCACCGTGCCATGTACTTGACGGAAAAATGACACTCAGAGTATTTAAAAGGGTGGCCCTCTGGGCTCGAATCGCAAACCTCTTCCGCAACAAACTAATTTCTTGAGAACTGCTTCTCGTGTTCAGTTCATTGTCCTTCCCCCGCACCTCCGATTAGCACGGCTGGCTACGTACGGTGCAAAAGAAGTTCAACACACATACATACGGAAAAAAAACTGCGCCACAGCCGGGGGGCGAAGGCGGATACCGCTTACGTTTGTTCCGGGGGACGAGCTGCTGCTGTCCCTGGAGCCGGCGAGCAGGGAGGAGTTGTGGTCGGGCGAGAGGCCCGGCGAGCCTACCAGGGACAGCAGGCTGTCGTGGCGCGCGTCGGCGAGCGATGGCGGGGGCTCGGGGCAGCCGGGGGGCCGGCCCAGTAACGTTAGCGCCACGTACGAACCCGCTGAGGACACGAGGAAGGCGGCAGTTTTGGACGTGGTCTCCGACGCACGATTTCCACGGTCGAGGTGATAAAGGGCCTGGCGATGTATTGCTTGCGCCATGAGCAGCACGAGGGCCTCCGCTAGAGGCTCTAGATAAGCCCCTCTAGGGGGTATCTTGGCCTACTCTTTCACGTTGGCCAGACACTTTGGAAGAGGTGGGAGTACCTCACACGGCGTTTACGTCGATGTGAACCAAAAACCTTTCGACTCCCGCATAGCAATAAATATTGTACTTACACTTGATGAGCTTGACAACTTCAAGATGATTCGACTGGGTAACCAGTGTCCCATTGACCTACAGAAGATAATCTTGGCGTTAAAACGGTTACGAGTGCGACTTTAAACTACATTGTGGGCCCCAGCTCCAGCAGCAGGTTGACAAAGGAGCTGTACGCACACACGCACAGCCACAGCAAATGGCAACAGCTGCTAGTGCCGAGCAATTCTCACGATCCCGAGTCAGAAAACTTGACGTGATTCTTGAAACCGAATCCAAGTCCTAATCGTATCGCATCACCGACAGTCAGAAGCGATGATATTTCCTACGCAGATGCTTCCAATTATTGCCAACAGGAATCCCATTCCATCTGATTTGAAATGCAGGAATCGGCCTTGTTACATAGATTCTGTGCACAATGGAGAAATTGAAATGTCTCTTTCATCTTACCGTATTCCCCTTTAATTTGCAGCAAAAAATTAAGGATGCATCTTGTAGTCCACTACGTGTGTGTGTTTGACCATATTTGTATAAGCCTTTTGACATTGCACAAAACTTTGGGGTGCATCTTACCTTCCAAAATGTCTTATAATAATCTAGAGAATACAGTGATAGTACTGCCAATCTAAGGAAATGCTCCAAAAATACACGTTCATTTGAACTGATCATTCTTGCATCTCCATTAAAATTAATGGAATCCCATTAGCAATCCTAAAGATCGCCACCACATGCCAAGCTTTGGAAATTCCCCCAAAAAATATATATTTCCAACTCCAAATATGGCATTACCGCCATTGGGAATCGATAATTGGATGGCATGCTAAACCTGCTAGGATCACATTCAAATGAATGAAGATTTTAAGGTAAAATTCACCAAAAAATAATCAGGATTTCTGCAGGCAATACCTCCTACTTCTTAACTTAAAGCTTTAGTGACTGCAGGAATTCAAATTATCTGAGTCTTTCAGTAAAGTCACGTAGATAGGTTAAAATCAATACAAAATAAACAAAAACCTACGACGTTTCGATCACAACACAAGTGATCATCATCATCTTGGTTTCCTCCTGATGACGATCGCTTGTGTTGTGATCGAAATGTCGTAGTTTTTTCTTTATTGTATTTTTAACGAGCTGTACTACCCGGCTTCGCCTGGGACTTGGATTCACCAAGCCAGCCGCCATTGTCTCCCCAGTGGCGATGTTTACACAGCAGAGCAATTACTCGTTTGATGCTGAGTCGACCTAGGGGAGGCCCAGGACCGGTAAAAATAATCGTCACCGGTGGTGGCCGTGAGAGGGAATCGAACTCGGGTCGCCGGGTTCGTAACGAGGCGCGTTAACCGCTACACTACAATGCGTTACGCTTCCACATGCGTGGGTCACATGACAGATTTGACATCACAGCTCACTTGCCGTGCAAAAAAAATATGCATTATTGAGCTCCCCCCCCCCCTAAAAAAAAACAAATGTGTATTTTTATAATTTTTGCATGGTGTACAGTCTGGAAAGTACCCACATGGCAAATTAAAAGTTTGTTGCATGTCAGGAAGTACACTAAACATTTTGAACAGACACACATATTCACAACTTTGCCTTTTATATACATGGAGATTAGTTTGAACCTATCTACGTGACTGTACCGAAAGACACCAATAATAATACCTCCGACTGCTTACTGCACTCCAGTCTTTGCGAACGACCATAGAGCACCCTCCCATGTTTACAATCTTTTCCATTGAAACACCAATTAGGTTGTTACACGCCACGCATGCCTGATGCTTGCTGAACACAGTTCACGTAACGTAGGTAAAGCATCGACTCAAGTTAAGATTGGAAAATTATTTGTGGGATGTATGAGAGCGTGTCCCACGTGGCATAGAGAACAGGGATTCAAATTAAGCTAGCGATGTTGAATGTGTAAGAGTGCACGCTTGTCCCACAATGCGGAACTTATTCCAGATTAAGATAAAGACCTTATGTGTAGATGTACGAGCGCGTGTGCCTGTCCCAAGTGACGTAGATAGATAGTGCTTATCAATTAACAAAGAGATCTTGTGTCTGTGTGTCCCCACTTGATGATAGGTGCTCGCTAATAGCAAATGCCCCGACAGTCGATGTAGGCTATGCAGGGATCTAGAGCTTGTTCATGTAAATAATATTCTGACTCTGTTTGTAAATGTGTGTGTACCCGTGGGTCATAGAAGTGGGGCGGGAAGCATGCTGCACTACGAAGCCAGAGAGCCGAGCTCGATTGCCCGCTCACGGTCAACACCAGTGACAATTATCTCAACAAGAACTGGGCCTCGCCAAGGTCCAAACAGCCTCAAATGAGTACCAAGTGCAATGTGTAAACATCACCACTTGGGAGACAAAGGTGGCCGGGCGTGATGCTGGCCATCCACTCTTGTGTGTGCCGTGCTGACCTTCATAGGTGGTCGCTAACAGCACTTGCCCCAAAAGTTTATAAAGGCTATACTATACGGGGGGTTCTTTCTCTTTGTGTACCTCATGTGGCTCACCTAACATAGATAGCGCTGATTCATATTAAGATAGTGATCATAGGTGTAAGAGCATACACGCTTATGTCCTAACCGGGCCGCAGAGAATGCCGATTAAACTTAAGTTAAAGATCTCCATGTCCTACGTGACGCAGATGAAAATAGCTGACCTAAGCACTATCCACGTCACCTTGAAGAGAGCTGACTATTGTTATAACTACTGTAAGGCACCAGCATCACCATGCTTGGATGATGCCAAGAAATGCATTCTCTTCAAGCCAACCACTCTCACGCTAGGGGCTACAACACCCTCGTTTGTTTAACTGTCAGTGCTTCCCTCTCCCGTAGCGATCCCTCCAACTGTGGATACACGCTACTGTCAGAATCCTCTGTCTCGTCGTCACATCTTGCCCTGCCTTCTCGTTCCTTCGGCCAATGGCAGCAGCTCTCTAGCCACTGTCGGCAACTCCCACACTGGTGGCAGCACTTCCTCCCTTTATATTTATCATGCAAATTCCATCTCAAAACGAAAGTCATGCAAATTCCATCTCAAAACGAATTCATAACGTGGCGCAGTTTTCGTGCAAAGGCACAGGGGGTAAACCACAGAGAAGTGGAAAGGCAGCCAGAACCGGCGGCACCAACAATTGCCCGAGCTCTATGGGATGTATGGCCAACTCCTTTGCTCTGGGGAGCGGTAATATCATTGACGATGTTAGTGACGGCAGTATTCGTCAGCATTTTTTTTTCTCAATAGAATAAAATCATCAACCCTGACGACCAATAGTAATAATTTCAACTTGTAACGCACTACACGGTATGCACTTACTCTCGAAGAGAGACGACTCAGGAGGTGCGAGGAACCACAGACAAGCAGGGAAGGCAGCAGCAGCCAGGTGGTGAGCTCAAGCTCTGCAGTCTTCTATACACTACGTTGTAATCGGCCGAATAATAAGTGTTTACATGTGGGATGAAACCGGAGTACCGAGAGGAAACCAACACGAGGGGGAAACACTCTATCCCACCAAAGACTAAACCATGACTCGAGGCTCAAGTATCAAGTCCGCATAATGACCCAGACTACGATAATTTCGTAACGTCCTGAGACTCCAGCGCAGAGAGGAAACCCCATGAATAGAGATTGGCTACGTGTGTAATCGTATATGTAATTCTTACGGAGTTACTGAATTCAACATTTGGCAGACCCAAGAGATGTCCCATGGTCTGTGTTTTACCACAGCCACATGTGTGCCAGAGTCGTTGGGAGAACAGCCCCACTTCCGCACGTTCGCATTTGAGCTGCCAAGTCCCATCCGAAAGGGAGGGGGGGGGATATTCACGCATAAGCTGGCTGAATTAACACCGGCCCTGACCCAACAAAAACTGCTCATGCCAAGCTCCTCCGTCGAGGCACCTTAATGATGCGGTCTCCCTGCTGTACTCCAGCACGCATGGCCGCGCCATCTGCAAGAGAAATCGCACAAGTGACTACGCTGCCCGAAGAGCAATTCATCACAAAGGGAAACACACACACACACCACACATCACAACATCGCAAATCCAACCGTCACATATACACCCTGATCAATAAACTGCCCAAACCCAGCGCCGTATGTGAGCACAGTGGTGTGAACGGTCGTATTTTTATAGACGTTCACAAATCCGACCACTTTCACGAACAGTCAGGCGTTCTTAATCTCGCGTGAACTTGCGTGCAAAGCACAATAACACGCCTTCTCCCTACAGCCAAAGAAGTTGGGGCTTTATTTGTGGCCAGTGACCTTCTTTGTCCGTGGTGGTGTAACCATCATTTTCGAAAAGATTGTCACACATCTAACATTTTCACAAATCCCCCCCTTGGTCCCCAGCGAGTCGGGATATGCGACGTACAGTACGATAACTCTTGTCGCCACTTACTGCAGGTCACATTTAATCTTTTTAAGACATTAAGCACGCATAATCACCAAGCATGTAAGATAAAACCATCACGCACACATGCGGGATTATTTACCGCTTTCCAACGTGCGTGCGTATTCACGAGCATTTAATTCACGGTACAGAGGGGACAGAAAGCCGTTAGTGCCAAATGCGTTTGCAGATTTGCAAATACGTCCTATTTGCTGATTTGTGTTTCCCAGGTTTCAATGTGTTAATAAAAACCGACTTTTAAATAAACATCTACACAGTTTACCCAGCTCCTACATCAAACTCTGCGCCGATTGGCTGCTGCACAGGGCACACAAAGGCTCTCGTCTCATATTTAACATACGCTGCACAAGTTACCTTTCCGCACAGACTGCACAAACACGGGGTTGTCTCCGCTGACAGTCAACCCAAAGCCAAACTCGTCTTTTTGCACAATCACGCATCTCTGGACCATTCCTGTATGCACACACGCACGCAAAGACAAGAGATGCCCCCAGCCCACGTACAGCTCTTTAGCAGGCTTCTGAGGCACGTGCTGTTAGCGAGCACCGATACGAAGGCCGCCACGGTGCGCGAGTGGGCGGTGTGGCTAGCACCAAGCCAGGCCGCGTTTGACTCCCCCAGTGCCGACGTTTACACAGTGCAACCAGGTACTCGCTCAAGGCCCGGTTCGACTCAGGACTGGTTCGTATATTCAGAACCGGCGTTAGCCGCGGACGGGAATCCAACTGGGGTCGTCGGGGTTCGTTGTGCACGGCGCCCACCCACTGTGCTTCTGTTCCCCACACGCGCGCATGCACAACATCTCCATGAAGACAAGCCGATGAATGCAGTTGGTGCTTGAACCTTAGAGAAGAGTTCAAATTCATCGTACCTTTAGATTAAACGCCCTGTGGTGTAAATCTTAGGTTACATCTCACCTGCTATGAAGATTTCAGAGTAATTTCTATGCCATGTATACATACAGCCCTATTTGTCAATCAGACGCCGAATGACAGCCTCCCGAAAACAATACGGGTCGCAGGGGTTATCTGACCATACCTCGTGTCAAGGTGGATTGGTAGAGGAATGATGCATAAACGTTGGGCGCATAGTAAAGCACAACAATGCATTTCGCTGCAAGTCTTCCTGTAAACAAAGTAGCCCCAAAACAGCTTACAACATCTTTTTGTGCACCGTGATCGCTCATGCAAAAAATTAATCAGGCTCAAGTCGGCTTAGCTTCCGAAGACCGGTGAGATTTGGCGCATTCACTTCTCGGAAGCTAAGCGAGCGGGGTGTTCCCCAAATAAATAAGGTGGTAAAGGTGCAGCCCTGTAATTGCTTGCTCAAACTACTGCTGATAGAATGTCCTCCACGAGAGGGGGCTCTGGAAAGCCCCCTGTATAGAGGGTATTTAGCAAATCTCCTTCACACTGACCAGGCATCTTGAAAGAGGTGAGATTCCCCCACACGTTACCCCACCACATGCAACCCAGCGGTCGACTAACTGCGGTGACCCCACTTATGCTGCCGAGGGGACAGAGGTGGTGGCAGAGGATTTTTTTTAAACGTGTCCCACCATTTCAAATGCCCGCGTCGGGAGATTGAATCGAACCGGCGACCTGGATTGCAAGTCCCGTGTGCTAACTATCACACCACTGTGGCAGCACCCCGAAAGAAAAAAAATGTGAAAAATAATCTGAACTTCATCTGCATAATAATATTCGCTGAACGACGGCAAAACAGAATAACGTGACAATTCTTACCATAGCTCTGCACATGTGGAGCTGTCATGACAATGGAAAGCCTTCCCATGGTGTCTATGCAGCAGCAGCATCAGCAGCAGCGACGACGACGACAGCAGAGGCAAGAGAGAAGGATGTAATAGAGTGCGGAGTGCAAACACAGTGTTCAACACACAGCCGAAGAAAAGACGGCCTGTTCCCCACAAACAGACACAAGTGTGGGCAGGCCCAGAAAATGAAACAGCGGCCAGGGCACTCGAGCTTTCTACAAGGCTTGGTTATGTTGTCGTTGCAGTGTTGCAAGGCATATGTACACCCCTTTGTCAATCCGCTGCTGGATAATGGCTTCCTCCTCCTCCCCGGTCCCATGCCGTGCGACACGTGGGGGGGGGGGGTTATTTGACTGTACTTCACCAGGCTGACCAATGTGGGTTGTTGAAGGTGGTAGGAAATACTGGTGCAGGAGCATAGAACCACAGAACAGTAGACTCAACACATCGGTCAATGATGCCGTTAAAAGGAAAAATATAGGACAATGTGGGGTGGGGGGGAATAAGGAAAACGTGCAATGAAGAAATGCCACAAATTTGACAAATGTGTTGAGTTTTTTGTTATTTGTGCTTGTGCACCACTGCCAAGGTAGCATCACAAAATAATTGGTTTAATTTTACAGAATAATGTATGTTTCTGCATTGCCCTTTGCCGCCCACCAAGTAGCAGAGCCCCACAGCAACCACTGACAACCTGGCACGCATGGTCACCCATCCCAGCGCTATCCAGGCTCAAACCTTGCTTAGCTTCCGAGATCCGGCACTTTCCAGGTGATTTTGTCATAGGCTAACTACAATGTGTAGAACTTCTGGTAACTCATTCAACTAATGCTTCATTTGACGTGTAACTGCGGGGAGCACATATGCCAGAACTATACGTTACACTGGGGGAGCAGTAATTCCCCACTCCAGCAACGCAATACATCGTCACAATAAAGAGTGGCCAAGTAGATTGAAAAAATCATTTTTTTATATTAAATATATTGTGGTGACGAGTGACCTCTTAGTGGCTGCAGTTGCCCTGCGAATCGATCGCGTACGTATCGAAAAACAATTTGATTCGTACATCGGCGATTCCACGCGTGGATCTTGAGCATGATAAGATATTAATCGAAGCCACAAAAAAACTGAACATTTTATCGCGCTAAGAATGGGTATATTATATTACATACCAAATAAAAATCATTACACACGTACATAGAACACGGAAATTAGAATTGCATTCAGGACTACGTCGTGGGGAGGCACTAGATGGAAGTGCAGCACAAGCCATCGTTGTACCGTGCTTCTATGCTCCCTGCCTTCACCAACCAGCACTGACTCAGCGTGAAACCCGGTAAAATAAATTCCCATCAACCGAGCGGAGCGGGGAGGCTTTCATCCAGCAGTGGATTGATAAAAAGGAGTCTGCACATGTGCAATCTGCAAGTGCCTTTACTGTATTCCCAGCTCCCCTCTCGCTAACATTCATTGTACGCACGACTGCACCATCGTTTAATACCAACCCTCATTGCATACACGGCCTGCATGCGTATTAAATTACAGTAGATATTATAGTTACCGTTCAATGCAAGCAATGTAAAATGTTTAAAATTAGGATTTTTGAGCAAGTTGCGAGTTGTGTTACGCTTAAAAAAATCATACCAATTATTTACTCAGGTGAAACTAATCGTTTGACATGTGGAACGCACCTCGCACACGTCAGGTGACCCAGTGTGTGTCTGGAGTTGAACACAGTTATCCCACTCAGACTCAGACTTTATATCAGCCCACTGAGCTAAACAGCTCTGTCATAAAGACAACCACAGGCCAAGACCGTCAGCAGTGGCGGCAGTTGCAAGGCATTGCAGGGTGTGAGGCACTTAAGGTTAGTCAAGTACATATTTGAATATACACATTATATAATGATAATTATTTACCTAGGAAATGGTTATTGATTTTCTATTCGAGTCACGCGTGTGGCCAATTCCATTGATGTGTGTTTGGCATTGCGGGAAGAAACTGGAGTGCCCAAAGAAAATAGCTGCATAGGAGGAAATATCACTCCAATCTGAGCACAGTTAAGATTCAATAACACAGATGAGACTCAATCCAGTGAGTTCACCAAATATATCAGTGGGCCGCACTCATTGCTGTACTATCATCTACTGTCACCTCAGAGCCCTCAAGTGCCAACACAGTCATTGCAGACATTATCAGAAGAAATGTTCTATTTGCATGAACACACACGCCAACAACATACGGCTAATTAAAGTCTGGTGAACGGCTCGCGATTGCACAAACCTGTGGCGTCCACATCGAAAGAATAGGACCTCTCCACGCTGACACAGGCCCCTGATCTCCCTTCCACCGGAGGGCCTTCTGGCCTGCAGGCAAAACAACAACGCAGGTTCATGGGATCAGCGCCGACGGAAGAAGAACGACGACCACGCACCTCGTCGTAACCACGACGAAAAACTACGATCGAGATGTCCGGGTCGAAGCATTCAGCCGGCACCGCCAAGACCCCGGGATTCCAATCTGGCCAAGCAGCCGTGAATACGCCGGGTTCTCAAGTCTGGCGTGCCGATTGGCCTCGGCGTGGTCGCCAATGACTGAACGCCAAAATCCATCATGTTAAGTTTGGTTCTTCACCTTCATTTGGCGGGGTCCCAGCTCTGAGACAAGCACTTTTGGGTCCATCGTCATGCAATGAGCACTCCTACCGCCTATAAAGAGGCCTTGTGGAGTGTGTGGGGTGATGTGCGTGTGTGGGGTGAGGCGTGTGTGGGGTGAGGCGTGTGTGGGGTGAGGCGTGTGTGGGGTGAGGCGTGTGAGGGGTGAGGGTGTGTGGGGTGAGGGCGTGTGGGTTGAGGGTGTGAGGGGCGTGTGGGGTGAGGGCGTGTGGGGTGAGGGCGTGTGGGGTGAGGGCGTGAGGTGTGTGAGGTAAGGGGTGTGGGTGTGTGGGGTGAGGGGGTGTGGGTGAGGGGGTGTGGGGTGAGGTGTATGGTTGAGATTTAGTGTACTTCACTAGCTGTATCTATCTCTGTAGTTCAACGTGTCCATGTTTCTCACGATATCCACCACTGTTTATCTTTCCGTACAAATGTCCCTGTTTATTCATCGCTTCGTGTCTCTGTCTCACTGTGTTTCTATTAATCTCTGTGTCTCTGTGCATCTATTCATCTCTGTGTCTGTGTATTTATTAATCTCTGTGTCTCTGTCTCACTGTGTTTCTATTCATCTCTGTGTCTCTGTCTCACTGTGTTTCTATTCATATCTGTGTCTCTGTGTATCTATTCATCTCTATGTCTGTGTATTTATTAATCTGTGTCTCACTGTGTATCTATTAATCTCTGTGTCTCACTGTGTATCTATTCATCTCTGTGTCTCACTGTGTATGTATTAATCTCTGTGTCTCTGTGTATCTATTAATCTGTGTGTCTCTGTGTATCTATTCATCTGTCTCTGTCTCATTGTGTATCTATTAATCTGTGTCTCACTGTGTATCTATTAATCTGTGTCTCACTGTGTATCTATTAATCTGTGTCTCACTGTGTATTTATTAATCTGTGTGTCTCTGTGTATCTATTAATGTTTGTCTCACTGCGTATCTATTCATCTCTGTCTCTCTGTGTATTTATTCATCTGTGTCTCTGTGTATCTATTAATCTCTGTGTCTCTCTTGTGTATCTATTAAGCTCTGTGTGTCTCTGTGTATCTATTAATCTGTCTCACTGTGTATCTATGAATCTCTGTGTCTCACTGTGTATTTATGAATCTCTGTGTGTCTCTGTGTATCGATTTATCTGTCTCTCTGTCTCACTGTGTATCTATTAATCTCGGTGTCTCTGTGTATCTATTTATCTTTGTGTCTCTCTGTGTATTTATTAATCTGTGTCTCTGTGTATCTATTCATCTCTGTGTCTCTCTGTGTCTCTATTAAGCTCTGTGTCTCTGTGTATCTATTAATTTGTCTCACTGTGTATCTATTAATCTCGGTGTCTCTGTGTATCTATTTATCTTTGTGTCTCTCTGTGTATTTATTAATCTGTGTCTCTGTGTATCTATTCATCTCTGTGTCTCTCTGTGTCTCTATTAAGCTCTGTGTCTCTGTGTATCTATTAATTTGTCTCACTGTGTATTTATTAATCTCTGTGTCTCTGTGTATCGATTTATGTCTCTCTGTCTCACTGTGTATCTATTAATCTCTGTGTCTCTGTGTATCTATTTATCTCTGTGTCTCTCTGTGTATTTACTAATCTGTGTCTCTGTGTATCTATTCATCTCTGTCTCTCTGTGTTTACATTAATCTCTGTGTCTGTGTATCTATTTATCTCTATGTATTTATTAATCTTTGTCTCACTGTGTATCTATTCATCTCTGTCTCTCTGTGTCACTGTGTATCTATTAATCTGTGTCTCACTGTGTATCTATTCATCTCTGTGTGTCACTGTGCATCTATTAATCTGTGTGTCTTTGTGTATTTATTAATCTCTGTGTATCTCTGTGTATATATTAATCTCTGTCTCACTGTGTATCTATTAATCTCTGTGTTTCACTGTGTATTTATCAATCTCTGTGTGTCACTGTGTATTTATTAATCTGTGTCTCTGTGTATCTATTCATCTGTCTCTGTCTCACTGTGTATCTATTAATCTGTCTCACTGTGTATTTATTAATCTCTGTGTGTCTCTGTGTATCTATTCATCTCTGTGTGTCTCTGTGTATCTATTCATCTGTCTCACTGTGTATCTCTTCATCTCTGTGTGTCAGTGTATTTATTAATCTGTGTCTCTGTGTATCTATTCATCTGTCTCTGTCTCGCTGTGTATCTATTAATCTGTCTCACTGTGTATCTATTAATCTGTGTCTCACTGTGTATTTATTAATCTCTGTGTGTCTCTGTGCATCTATTCATCTCTGTGTGTCTCTGTGTATCTATTCATCTGTCTCACTGTGTATCTATTTATCTCTGTGTGTCACTGTGTATTTATTAATATCTGTGTCTCTGTGTATCTATTCATCTCTGTGTGTCTTTGTGTATCTATTAATCTGTCTCACTGTGTATCTATTCATCTCTGTGTCTCACTGTGTATTTATTCATCTGTGTGTCACTGTGTATTTATTAATCTCTGTATCTCACTGTGTATCTATTCATCTCTGTCTCACTGTGTATTTATTCATCTGTGTCTCACTGTGTATTTATTAATCTGTGTCTCTGTGTATCTATTCATCTCTGTGTGTCTCTGTGTATCTATTAATCTGTCTCACTGTGTATCTATTCATCTCTTTCTCTCTCTCACTGTGTATCTATTAATCTGTGTCTCACTGTGTATTTATCAATCTCTCTGTGTCACTGTGTATTTATTCATCTCTGTGTCTCTCTGTGTATCTATTCATCTCTGTGTGTCACTGTGTATTTATTCATCTCTGTGTCTCTCTGTGTATCTATTAATCTGTCTCACTGTGTATCTATTCATCTCTGTCTCACTGTGTATGTATTAATCTCTGTGTCACTGTGTATTTATTCATCTCTGTCTCTCTGTGTATCTATTCATCTTTGTGTGTCTCTGTGTATCTATTAATCTGTCTCACTGTGTATCTATTAATCTGTGTGTCACTGTGTATTTATTAATCTGCGTCTCTCTGTGTATCTATTAATCTCTGTGTCACTGTGTATTTATTAATCTGTGTCTCTCTGTGTATCTATTAATCTCCGTGTGTCACTGTGTATTTATTAATCTGCGTCTCACTGTGTATTTATTCATCTCTGTGTGTCTCTGTGTATCTATTAATCTGTGTCTCACTGTGTATTTATTAATCTGTGTTACTGTGTATTTATTCATGTGTCTCTCTGTGTATCTATTAATCTGTGTCTCTGTGTATCTATTAATCTGTGTGTCTCACTGTGTATCTATTCATCTCTGTGTGTCACTGTGTATTTATTAATCTCTGTGTGTTACTGTGTATTTATTAATCTCTGTGTGTTACTGTGTATTTATTAATCTCTGTGTTACTGTGTATTTATTAATCTGTGTGTCTCTCTGTGTATCTATTAATCTGTGTGTTACTGTGTATTTATTAATCTGTCTCTCTGTGTATCTATTAATCTGTGTCTCTGTGCATTTATTAATCTGTCTCTGTGTATCTAGAGTTCAATGTCTCTGTCTCTAAGTTGCTATATCTGTCCCTTGTTCGTCTGTCCTCGTCCTACTGCCACTGTTTATCCCTCCAGCTCACCGTCTCGCTCTCCGCGTCCTTGCATCCCACTATGTTTCTATTATTCCCTGCGTATCTCTCATAATCTCTTAAGTTTATCTTTAGACCAGTTTCTTAGATTTATCTCTTGTTTCTGTTGTTGAGATTTCGCCCCTCACTCAGGCGAGGCCTCCGCTAGGCCCGCTCCGTCTCCACGTCTACTCTTCGAACTCCCACCACGGCTCTCTTCCTCCTTTGCTCTCTCTCTCTCTTGTATTCAGGGGAGGCGAACAACGCCGAGACGGAACAAGCGAACAAACATGCCAGGAGTTGAGAGGCAGAGAGGAAACAAGGGACGGACGGACGGACGTAGAGAGGGGGCAGAGTTTACAGGCCCAACCCCCCACCCTCACCTGGCGCCGCCCGGGTCCGAGGCGAGGCTCATGGGCGGCCGCGTCGCCTCACTCATGCGACCTCGGGGCTCATGGATATCCTGACGATCTTCTCGCGGTCTCCTGGTGTGCGTGTGTGCGCGCGCGTCTCTCCTCCTGCCCCTCCGTCTTCTTTTGCACCTCGTCACGCCTCCTCGTCGCGCCTCCTCATCTCCCGTGACGGAGGAAGCGACCGTGAGCGGCGCGGGGAACGCGAGCGAGCGAGCGGGACCCTCTCGAGCGGTCGGCCTCGGCGCCTCACGAGGTGCAGCGCCCCCCCTAGCGGTGCCCGACTCGGACGGCCAGGCGCTATCCGGTGTCCACCGTGTCTCTTGTCCACCTCCCGGTGTCCACCGTGTCTCTTGTCCACCTCCCGGTGTCCACCGTGTCTCTCTCTCTGCTGTCCACCTCCCGGTGTCCACCGTGTCTCTCTCTGCTGTCCACCGTGTCTCTCTCTGCTGTCCACCTCCCGGTGTCCACCGTGTCTCTCTCTGCTGTCCACCTCCCGGTGTCCACCGTGTCTCTCTCTCTGCTGTCCACCTCCCGGTGTCCACCGTGTCTCTTGTCCACCTCCCGGTGTCCACCGTGTATCTTGTCCACCTCCCGGTGTCCACCGTGTCTCTCTCTGCTGTCCACCTCCCGGTGTCCACCGTCTCTCTCTCTGCTGTCCACCTCCCGGTGCCCACCGTGTCTCTTGTCTACCTCCCGGTGTCCACCGTGTCTCTTGTCCACCTCCCGGTGTCCACCGTGTCTCTTGTCCACCTCCCGGTGTCCACCGTGTCTCTCTCTCTGCTGTCCACCTCCCGGTGTCCACCGTGTCTCTGCTGTCCACCTCCCGGTGCCCACCGTGTCTCTTGTCCACCTCCCGGTGTCCACCGTGTCTCTTGTCCACCTCCCGGTGTCCACCGTGTCTCTTGTCCACCTCCCGGTGTCCACCGTGTCTCTTGTCCACCTCCCGGTGTCCACCGTGTCTCTCTCTGCTGTCCACCTCCCGGTGTCCACCGTGTCTCTCTCTGCTGTCCACCTCCCGGTGTCCACCGTGTCTCTGCTGTCCACCTCCCGGTGTCCACCGTGTCTCTGCTGTCCACCTCCCGGTGTCCACCGTGTCTCTCTCTGCTGTCCACCTCCCGGTGTCCACCGTGTCTCTCTCTGCTGTCCACCTCCCGGTGTCCACCGTGTCTCTCTCTGCTGTCCACCTCCCGGTGTCCACCGTGTCTCTCTCTGCTGTCCACCTCCCGGTGTCCACCGTGTCTCTTGTCCACCTCCCGGTGTCCACCGTGTCTCTCTCTGCTGTCCACCTCCCGGTGTCCACCGTGTCTCTTGTCCACCTCCCGGTGTCCACCGTGTCTCTCTCTGCTGTCCACCTCCCGGTGTCCACCGTGTCTCTGCTGTCCACCGTCTCTCTGCTGTCCAACGTCTCTCTGCTGTCCACCTCCCGATGTCCACCGTGTCTCTGCTGTCCACTTTCATATCCACCTCCCCGTGTCCACCGTGTCTCTGCTGTTCACCTTTAAATCCACCTCCCGATGTCCACCGTCTCTCTGCTGTCCACCTTCATATCCACCTCCCAGTGGCCACCGTGTCTCTGCTGTCCACCTTCATATCCACCTCTCGATGTCCACCGCGTCTCTGCTGTCCATCTTCATATCCACCTCCCGATGTCCACCGATGAGTCAGATGCCCATCGGGATAGAGTCATCCTGTTAGGTGACTTTAATGACCGAGTGGGTCATGACTTATGTGTAGCCCATGGGGCTTGTAATTATGAACACACTGTTCTGGCATCGGCGCAACCACACAACATCATGGATGCACACCGGGTCCAAGCAAGAACATCTGCTGAACCATATAATTACGGACGAGCAGATCCGGGCCCATGTCCTTGACACCAGGACCTACCGTGGAGCTGATCTGCCCACTGACCATCGACTTGCCATCTGTAAGATGCGCCTGCCATTCTTCCACTCCGGTGGTGGGTGTCCATATAGGATCCCATTCAAACCCACAGTGGCTTGCTTGGTCTCAGCTCGCTGAGGATAGTTGCAAGCAGGAATTTCAACATCGCTTGCAGCTGGAGTTGGCATCGTCCCCCCCCCCCCCCCCCCCCCACGAGGTTCAGGACTGTGGCTCATGCAGCTTCAAGGGCTACATTTGGTATGCGGTCCAGACCTCCCCAGAGACCCTGGGCTGAAGGAGGAGGTGTTCTGGCTGGTTGAGAGAAAAGAACAGGACCGCTCCCGCCGTCTACAGCATCCAACATCGGAGAATGAGGAGGCTTACCGCAGCCTTCGCTCGGAGATTCGGAGAGCCGTATGGCGCTGTTAGGGTGAGTGATGGGTGCGGGTTGCTGAGGAGATGGAATGTGTCTCAGTAGCCCGAAATCACTATTTAATTCAATTTTTTTTTAAAATAACTTGCAGCGTCTCACGTTTATCAGTATCCTTAAGGGAAAGAACGGCAATCCAATCTCCGACCCCCAGGAACAGGCCTGCAGTTTTGCAGAACATTTTTGTTTAAGTTCTTGGAGGAGGGGAATTCCCTCAGCCAAGACGACATCATGGGGCAAGGTGGGGGACGACCCTGTTATGGCTGCAGTGCCTTAATTTGCCATCATTGGACTGCAGAATCAGAATATTCACACTGCAGGAGGAATCCGATGAGCTATAAAGCTCTTTTTCACAAATGTCCAGTAGGGGCACGGGGTAAGAACGTTACAACAACGTGAAGTACAACAACACGACAGTAGTGCAAGCACAAGGAAGGTAAATCACCCAAACACATCTGCAGTATCTATTAAAGTTAGGCCTTGTGAGTTTTGACATTCGGCAGGCGCAGTTCGTGGCCACTCGGGGGCGTTGGGGCGCCGCCCCACCGAGCAGCTGGAGCTGAGAAATTAGTTTTCAAATAAAAAAATATTTCTCTATAAATTGTTTCGTTGTGTTTAACATTTTTTTAAAATGTTATTCTTTCAAGGTGAATTGCCTCATGAAGATAACATACTCTTTGGTTCTTTCGGTAAAGTCACGTAGGTATAAGGAACCTAAGAGTATGGATTACCTGCAGTCACGAAAGCTTCAAATGAAGATAACATTTTTAATTGTTCACTTGCTAAAAGCCCTGCAACAATCTGATGTGTGCTGCCTCGGGGCGTCTGTGAAGGCGTCCCCCGAGCGAGAGATTCCCCTTCACACCTGATGACGACCGTTTGTGTTATGATCGAAACGTCGTGAGGATTTTTATTGTTTTATTTTGTTGTTTTATTGTTTCCCTTCAACGTGACTTTACCGAAAGAGCTAAGAATATAAGATTCCCCTTCGTTCGTGGCGATGAGCTCCGCGTTGGAGCCACGCCGCTCGAGAACCATCAGGGCCGTGACAAAGGCGCACGTGGCTGTAATGAGAGACGACGTCACAGACGACGTCACAGACGACGTCACAAGGCGAGGTTGCACTGTGCTGATAGAGCAGCTCACGGGCTCTAGGAGGTTGTGCCGTGTGGGCTTGAGGATCAAGGGAACAGCACGAGTGCTTTGTTTTGTTTCGTATTGTTTATAAACGCCTCACCGTTGGTAGATTAAAGAGTTGTGTATCGCTTTCACGGGAAGGCCAATAACACGACGAGGTTTTTCTTAATTAGAACACCATCTTTTCAGAGGTCACTCACAACAGCCCCATCAAGTGGACATGTCACGGCCCACCACTGCAGTTCGAGACGTATTTGTTGCGATTCATCCATCGTGTGGTGCCGCAGCAGCGAGGCCGTCCTGCCGACGCCGTGGCCGCAACGCCGCCACCTCCGAGCGACGGGGCCGACGCTGCTCTTCCCTCACCACCCCCCACATGAACACACACACACATAGAGCCCCCACATGAATACCCCCACATAGAGCCCCCACATGAACACACACACACCCCCACATAGAGCTCCCACATGAACACACACCCCTCCACATAGAGCCCCGAGGGGAGGTCACCTGGCCGACAGGTTTTCACCCAGAAGCCCTCTCATGGGACCAATCTTCACGGTTTCCTGCTACCAGGGAATTGGGCGACCCCCCCCCCCCCCCCCCCCCCCCCCGAGGCTAACGTGCACCGCGGCGCCGTGAATTGGGTTGTAATCACGTGGTCACGACGGGGCTGCTGAGCCACCGCGGATAGAAAACACCCACAACACACACGGGTCAGCAGGCAGGTAGGGGGGGACGGAGTCACGAACGGCGGGAAAAACAGGGCCGGCCCTCGGATTGGTAGGACAGATGCACTTGTTTAGAGGGTGAAAAGCGGACGTCTGAGAGAGCACCGGTCCGGGGAGAGTGGCGGGAAATCCGAGCCACCTGATTGGACGGGAGGCTAGCGGATCAGCGCCGATTTATCTTTGATGTAGAGGACAATAAAAAGGGTAGAGAAGGAAGGGAGAGTTAGTTCGTATTGTACTCAAGCCAGGCTTGGGGCCATCGACTTCCCAGCCACTCGAACGTCCGTGTGACGAGTCAAAGTGCAGCGAGGATCCGACCCAGCAGCTCCGTACGAGTCGAACCGTGAGTACCCGAGAGTGAGATATTGAGGCCATTGTGAGATTGTCTTAGGAGAGTGATTTGAAAGAGGCAATACAGATCGGGTCTTAGACCATCGGGAGATAGGTTAGACCTGCCCTGCTGACTCAAACTGACTCGGGTAATTTAGCCTCAGACTCGCTGAGAATAAACTGTTGGGGATCAATAAACCCTGTGTCGTTGTACCCTGTGTTTGGGCATGAGTGTGTATTTACCCACGTGTTTGCGCTTGCCCATGCGTGTAACTCGTGGTTAGCGTGTGCTTGTGGTGAGCGGTGGCGGACTCGTACAGGGGCACGTGAGATTACTCATACGCCCTTTCGTTTAACGTGTGCGGGAGGCTAACGGGCGGCGTACACGCGAGATTATTCGTGCGGCCTTTTGTTTAGCGTGTGCGTGGGGTGAACGGGCAGCGTACCCGTGAGTTTGTTCATCCAGCCCTTTAAATAAATCTCCGAGACAACCCCCCCCCCAATCGGCTGCACGTGTGCGAGTGACGACCCTGCCCTCTGACCCCCGACCCCGAGTCCCGCGCGCGCGATTGGTGCGCGGCACGGGAGAGGAGCGACGTCGGATTTCGAGTGAGTGGGTGTGAGTGAGTGTGCGCAGAGATCGTGTGAATTGATCCCAGGTGGCTAAGCGCCAGCCACGAATCATGCCCCGAGGGGCCGCAGCGAAGGGGGGGGCGGAGTCGGTGAGCAGTAACCCTCCCCAGGGCACGGAAGAGGGGAGCAGTGGATCTCACGTGAGCGAGCAGCCGAGGGTCAGCCTCCTCGGTAATCGTTTTGAGAGGGGCTGCATGGCCAGTCGCGCTGTGGTCTGCCTTAAAATTACCATTCATGGAAATGTGTGCATCGGCCTGTTTATGTCGTGATGCGGTTGATGGTTCCACCCGTGTATTTGTGGAATGCCCAGGCAATGAGGTTGCGATGTTTGGGTCTCGAGGCGTTGTTATTCTGGCCGGTCCGCATTGTTACCACTCTGTTCGCCAGCGGTCTTCCCGGATCTGGGTTGAGATTCCGGGATGGCGAGACAGCTCATTCCCAGAAGGGGGGGGGGGGGGGTTCATTGTCGAGGTCTTGGTTAACGATGGGTAAGGTGGTTGTCGTTGGCACTAAAACACATTTGAGTTAGCAGTGGCTAGGAACACATGTATTAGAGAACGTAGGCAAGTTAGGGGCATCTTATCGAGTGTTCAGTTAGGTAAGCAGACTTGGCCCGTGATCTCATTACTGAACTGACAAGACATCCTCGTAGCAAAAGTAGCAAATGCTACTGGCTCCGCATTTTCAAGGGCCCCGCGCTAAATGCTTTCAAGCCATCAATTCTGGTTCAGCCATTCTGCACTTGCTCTATTACTATAGTACTATGCTGCCTTCAACTTTTATGGACTGGGCGTTTAAGGTTAGCGATTTGTTGTATTATCCGGCTGTATAGCAAATGAAAACATACAATTACTTTACTATGCAAGTAATTTTTTAAAAATGTTTTTATGTGTTTAGGGGTCGTCCATAAATTACGTCACGCACCTAGGGGGGGTCAGACAATTGTGACGAGGGTTTGAAAAATGTGACGTCATATCAAAATGCACAACTTTAAATATAGACAACACGTTCTACTGAAAGACGTTTTAATGTTTTCTCCTACATCAGTGCAGCGCCACATTAAATACGCGCTACAATGACAACAGTTGAAAGCGATTTGAAGCATGTTTTAGTTTCAAAATGGAAATATGGTTTTGGGGGGGGGGGCAGAGCTTTGTGACGTCATATTTGAGGGGGGGTCTGACTTTGTGACGTGACGAGGGGGGTAAAAAAACCGTCCAAAATCGCGTGACGTCATTTATGGACGGCCCCTTATGTAGTTATGGCCTCTTGTAAACATATGCTACAGGCCCTGCACTAGCTTAATCCGGCACTGGGGGGGGGGGGGGGGGGGAGTCTCACCTGTTCCATGTGGCGCTGGACGGGAGGCAACGGGCGGAGCTTGGTGGTGGTATCATCATCCGCGTCACACTCGGCTTGGCTGGAGGGGGTTTCCTAACTTCGGGAGGCAGGATGTTTGGAGCAGCTACCATTTCTTTTTGAAGGGGTCCGAGTCATCAACCACAGAAAAAGTAGTCGATTGCAAGGTTCGGTAAATTAATTGAATAATCATCCCAGCTCTAGTTTTTTTATTTACAACATCCACTTTGCGTACTCCTTCACTCGGACACGGGCACGCGACGAAACTAGCTCGATAACTTTATTACTATGTTGAATTAAGCGGTACATTACTTTCAAAGATACCTTCACAAGCACACAAGAGCGTAGTAATGTATTCAGCGAGCGCTAGCTGGGGGGGAGGGATTCGTTTACATTGTGAACTAACGTCTCTATGCTGCCCGCATCAACACGATCTTTAAGAATACAAGTTTGCCATTTTATTATCATATATAGCTATCGTACATACACCATCATCATAAAGCAGATTTTGTGAACCATTCCCACGGCCATTCTGCCAACAAAGGAGTGGGTGTCCTGTGGTTCTTTCATCGAAGTGTATGGGGGAGGTTCAATGAACGGGGCACAAGTTCGGGCACGCGAATGAGCAAACGCCGCCATCGCCAGCCACCTTGTTCACCACAATGCCATCAAAGAGCATTCACTCCCATGCCAATCATTCACTCCCATGCCAATCACTGAGCGTCGTGGGTGTCCAGACACCCCCAACTTTTAAATATGGCAAAGACACCCGCAAAATATTGTGCCCCTGGTCAGCACACACAGACACACAGAAAACACAAACTCAGTCAGCACGCACGTGTGGTCAACACACATTCACACAACACACACAGCCAGCACACATGTACGGTCAGTGCACAGTCAGCACAACAGACATTTACTCCGTACAGTGATTCAGTCGGCACACACATTCACAGCACACATACATTCACACAGATTCAGTCGACTCGCACACACGACAGATACCGCCAGCTTCCAAAGTGTTGCTGCGCCCTTGATTCCACCAACCACAACAGTACAGCATCGTACAGGTTGTACAGGCAGGTCCCCACCAGCCAGCACGCACACACACTCACTCTCTTTGCCGATTGCACTGGGTAATGCTGTGACCGATTGCACAGCTAAGTCCACCAGGGAGTACGACGTTTTCCATTGCACTGGTATAACCGGGGCGCACCCTACACGCAAGACACAACAGGGTCCACCCCGCTGCGGGAAGAAATTTTTGGGATACACAGGCCAAGTCCACCAAGAGGAATCCCTCCAGATTAGAGAATCCAGGCCCTCTTATGTGGCGACTAGGTGTCAGGCGACTACAACCCGAAAAAGACCGAGTCTACGAAATCCTCGGCCACCAATAACACACAGTACATGTCGCATATCCAACCGTCACGTATCATCCACCAGGACCAATTCACAGCCCAAAACCCAGTGCCGAACTGCAGCATGGCGTATCAATTTTTATAGATGGTCACAAATCCAACCTCTTTTTGCGCGAGGTCATCTCGCAAAATTTCGCTCACTTCTAAAGCGCAGTAAAAGCAATTTCCCTACAGTTAAAGCAGTTTGGGCTGCACTTTTTTGTCCAGTGACCTACCTGTGCACAATGGTGTAAACTGTGGTTTTCTATAGACATTCACATATCTGACTTTTTCACATATCTGCCCATACCTCCGTCCCAAGCGAGTCGGATAAGCGACGTTATACTGCCTACCTCTATCACAGTACTAGTCAATACGGCAATGTGTGAGCGACTTGGCACGGGTGTTTAGGAGCTAAAACTGCGTCAAACCCTGCCTTGCATCGTTTTCACAGTTGAAAAAAAAATTATTCCTGTGGAATTTCCCAGCCAAAAAAATAACAAGCTATTCGAACAACACAGGGCACAAAAAAAAAAACAACTGAAACGAGGCTGCACAAAACTGTCTAGTTTTTTGTAAAATAGTTATTTGTAAAATAACTAGTCATGTAAAACAACGAGCCGTGTAAAATAACTTGCCATTGTTATTAAGTTCACAGCATCAAAAGCATCAACCCCCCCAACCCTGCCATCAGTTCCATTTGATCACAGCTTAACAAATATATTTCTGTGAATACAAATAACATATCTGGTTTTACAAAGAAACACAAAAAAGGGAATATATTTGAAACCACCCTTACACAGTCACTCGCATTACAAGAACAGCAGCAACAACAGCAGCAGCATGGTCCCATCACGGAGACTCCGGCAAAAAATCCATCTGTACTGGCGGCTGTGATGCATGCTGGGAGTGCTCATCTGGCAGGGCTCCAAGTATCGTTGGGGCGGACGCCACCACGGCCTGCGTGTCCGTACTGCTTGCCGTCTGCATGATCTTCTGCCGGACCTCACGGATCTTGAGTTGCAGACAGGACTTGGTTGGGAAGATCTCGGCGTGCTTCAGCTGGAAGGCGGACGTGGCGTGCGCTGAGTAAGAAGGGAAGGGAATTACGAGAGGGAACGTCAAAAAGTTGGGTCCATGATCGCAAACACAAACCGCAAATAAGCCATTCAATCATTGTCTGTATATTGAGCCTTTTTCACACCGTATTAGTCAACCATGCTAAGCGGAGGTGCAATAACCTTAACACAAAAAGCGCACAGATATCATCTTGCAGACGTGCTTCTCATCATTTGCAGAAAGCATTGGGTTGTGTTAATTACCAAACTGTTCCCACAGTGATCAGGCAAGGCTTGTCCACCTGACACCCCGAAGCCACATGGCAGCAGTAGGCAATAATGGCTATGCTGGACAGGTATCACTCGACTTAGAGTGAGGGTAAAAAGTATTTGATCCCCTGCTGATTTTGTACGTTTGCCCACTGACAAATAAATGATCAGTCTAGAATTTTAATGGTAGGTTTATTTGAACAGTGAGAGACAGAATAACAACAACAAAATCCAGAAAAACACATGTCAAAAATGTTATAAATTGATTTGCATTTTATTGAGGGAAATAAGTATTTGACCCCCTCTCAATCGGAAAGATTTCTGGCTCCCAGGTGTCTTTTATACAGGTAACGAGCTGAGATTAGGAGCACACTCTTAAAGGGAGTGCTCCTAATCTCAGCTTGTTACCTGTATAAAAGACACCTGTCCACAGAAGCAATTAATCAATCAGATTCCAAGCTCTCCACCATGGCCAAGAGCTCTCCAAGGATGTCAGGGACAATATTGTAGACCTACACAAGGCTGGAATGGGCTACAAGACCATTGCCAAGCAGCTTGGTGAGAAGATGACAACAGTTGGTGCGATTATTCACAAATGGAAGAAACACCAAAGAACTGTCAATCTCCCTCGGCCTGGGGCTCCATGCAAAATCTCACCTCGTGTAGTTGCAATGATCATGAGAACGGTGAGGAATCACCCCAGAACTGCACGGGAGGATCTTGTCAATGATCTCAAGGCAGCTGGGACCATAGTCACCAAGAAAACAATTGGTAGCACACTACGCCGTGAAGGACTGAAATCCTGCAGCACCCGCAAGGTCCCCCTGCTCAAAAAAGCACATATACATGCCCGTCTGAAGTTTGCCAATGAACATCTGAATGATTCAGAGGACAACTGGGTGAAAGTGCTGTGGTCAGATGAGACCAAAATGGAGCTCTTCGGCATCAACTCAACTCGCCGTGTTTGGAGGAGAAGGAATGCTGCCTATGACCCTAAGAACACCATCCCCACCGTCAAACATGGAGGTGGAAACATTATGCTTTGGGGGTGTTTTCTGCTAAGGGGACAGGACAACTTCACCGCATCAAAGGGACGATGGACGAGGCCGTGTACCGTCAAATCTTGGGTGAGAACCTCCTTACCTCAGCCAGGGCATTGAAAATGGGTCGTGGATGGGTATTCCAGCATGACAATGACCCAAAACACACGGCCAAGGCAACAAAGGAGTGGCTCAAGAAGAAGCACATTAAGGTCCTGGAGTGGCCTAGCCAGTCTCCAGACCTTAATCCCATAGAAAATCTGTGAAGGGAGCTGAAGGTTCGAGTTGCCAAACGTCAGCCTCGAAACCTTAATGACTTGGAGAAGATCTGCAAAGAGGAGTGGGACAAAATCCCTCCTGAGATGTGTGCAAATCTGGTGGCCAACTACAAGAAACGTCTGTCCTCTGTGATTGTCAACAAGGGTTTTGCCACCAAGTACTACGTCATGTTTTGCAGAGGGGTCAAATACTTATTTCTCCATTAAAATGCAAATAAATTTATAACATTTTTGACATGCGTTTTTCTGGATTTTTTTGTTGTTATTCTGTCTCTCACTGTTCAAATAAACCTACCATTAAAATTATAGACTGATCATTTCTTTGTCAGTGGGCAAACGTACAAAATTAGCAGGGGATCAAATACTTTTTTCTTCACTGTACAAACGTTCCATTAACAAAACGTCGCGTCAACGCAATTGAAAACATTACGCATACTTTTCGATGTACGAAATCTAATTTCCGCGTTAACGAAATGTCACACGGTACGGGCCTCGAGGTCAAACAAGAATCACCAGGGTGGCTGCGTCATCCATCTGTGACAGCATCACGGTGTCCATACAGTGCAACAATAACGCATCCACATCGCATTTCCAGTTATTCCAACATGAAGATATTTCGGTGAATTCCCTGTATTGTGAAAAGTGATATAGGTGGATGTTATTAAGTTAGGAGTAGAGTTGGAATGACTGTCCCAAACACATCCCTATTTTTTTGTATTAAATGGGAAAGGCCATTTCGATTTACGAGTGTTTAAGAATACATCCCTTTTGTAAATCGAGGGGTACCTGTGCTGATCATTTCTAAGATAAACCGCACTATAGACTTCGCTCGTTGGCCAGCTGCTGCTGCCACCAATATGGCCACAAATTTAACAAGGTTGCCGAAAACAACGAAACGTGCAGTGTGGTGACGTCACTTGACGTGCAAGGCATGATGGGAGGAGAGATTTTATGTTCCCATGCGCACATTTCGCCGTCAAGATATCACCTTTTGTGTGAATTATCAAATTTGCAGATGCGACCGACACAAATACGCTAAAAGCAGCCGTGCGATCTCGTAGGCAAACAAAGCTAACGCTGGCACGTCAAACGGGAACCATTGCATACTACAAAAGACACGCGATTCCACGCCACACTTCCGCGTACATGGGCAGCATTACACCCCGTTCACTGTAAGCCGTGTTTCTGTATCTCCTATTTGGGGGTTTTCATCGTTAATTGTTGTAACGTTCTGATCCGCCTCTTCTAGACATTGGAGAAAAATAGCTTTGTAGCTCATCGGATTCCTTCAGTATAATTACATTTTCCGATTCTCATCACCAACCACACTCAATGTGTTCACGTCACACACTGGCGCCACAGACCTAAATATATAGTTTTAAATTATGATTCTGAAATGTCAGCTGCTTCCCTTGACACACCACCAAACCTGTAACTTGACACCAGATAGGTCCTTGGCTACTAATTAACAAGGTGGCACTATGCAGTTTGGACGGAAGCCAAACGAATAGCTGAGCACCCAGCCCTTGTGACCCACCACCCATGATGGTGGCTACGCCTCGCTACGTTCACCAATCGTCACCAGTCTAACACAACTGAAGTCTCTGCAACGCCGCACGCGTCCGATTGGTAGTCAGGTTCCACGCGACGTAGAGCTACTGCGAATCCTGCCTTCATTATGTAATCATGCAGTATTTATGTAATCCTGTTTCACTTGCCTCTCCCTCCATGTACATTGTTTAGAGATGCGGTTGCATTTTAGACGCTACACAAATCCACATTGTGTTGTTTTGACTCGGACAGACACCCATATACCAATGACAGTGCTCTCTGTATAAAATAATTATGCCCACTTTTTATGGCCAGGTAGCTCAGCAGTAAAGCTAGAAAACCAATGTTTGCAGACTAAAACCTTGGTCGGGGGTTGACTCAGCCCATCATCCCTCCAGGGTCGATATAATCATTACCACTTTGTGGAGAAGTCAGGGCTGCAAACAGGAGATGAACACCAACGCAAAGCTGGGCAGGAAATCACTTTGCCCGTTTCTGAACGTCGTCTTCCGATGCGGTCCCATTAGGATGCGATGTGATTCCACACTGTGTTGTATTCATTGACTTACATAAGAGACCCAGTTGCACACACTGAGACCCGTGGACTTGCATAGAGAACTGCGAGTGCCTCACTCGCTTTCTGCTTATGTACGTCGCGTTGAGACGTGAGTGCACGTGCGGGTGCTGTGCTGTGCGTCGCACCGGATGGGAAGAAGCCATGCTCGTGGAAGAGCTGCATGACGAGGGCGCGCCGCGTGTCCAGCGTGCGACGCAGTGACGAGTATGCAGTCTTGTCCTGGTCCAGGTCCCCACCGCCCTCCGAGCCCTCCGAGCCTTGCGATCCTGGCATCGCGGGCGACACGCACGCAATGATAATGACAAAGGTCCGCCCGTGTAGCCTACACATAATGTTTGGGCAAGTGCTGTTAGCGAGCACCTATTTAAGGTCAGCATGGTGCACGAGGGGGTGGGTGGCAAGTACCACGCATGGCCGCTTTTGTCTCCCCGGTACCGGTCCCAGTGTAAGACCCACATGCGAGCTCGCACACACGCACACATACGCGTACAAACCAACGTACGTACGCATGCACGTGCGGGCACAAATTAAACCCAAGGCACGTGTCGTCCCCGTGCAGTTAAATGCATTCAAATCTTTCGCCCTGCCAAGGTAAAACCGCTTGAAGGTGGACTATAAATTCCACACAACAGATAAGTACAAGGCTTTAGAACTGCTAGTATATAAATGCATGATTCTGCCACGCAAAGCTTAATTAGTGCACGAGCCATGTGCCGGTTGTAGTTTTTTATTTGCATAATTATTTAGGGAGGTCATCCGGTTTCAGCCAAAATTTTGACTTACTCAAGTCTGGATTAAAGAGGTTTTACTGTACTAAGGCCTCATGACCAAATCACCCGGAAGTAAGCAGGGCTGAGGCTGGATAAGAGCTTGCATGGAAACGACAGCCCTGCGCGAACCGGTTTGCACAGGGCTTGAAGTGGGCAGCAGAGGGCAGTGCAGCCCAATCCAATGTTACGTCAACATTGGGAGTGTCAGTGCTCCCCACCTTCACCGACCCGCATTGACCAGCATGGTGAAGTAGGGCGCCCGTACGTGTAACCCGTAGCCATAGGCGTGATGGGGAAAACCTGGGGAGCCTATTGAGGTTTTTGATAAAGTGGAAGGAAAAATGAACAGAGGTAGAGAGCCTAACATAGACAGGGAATTATAATGTAATGGACAGTAAATACATGTTATAGCAATCGAGAGTCGAGTAGCTTCAGCATCAGGGTACGAATACTCTCACATTGGGTATTCGTGCCCCTGCAGGACAAGGCTATCACGAAGGAAGGTGTTGCTGGGTTCCACACAGTCTGCAGTAGTTTCACAGTAGGGGGCGATATTAATGTGTTTTTTTTACTGAATAATTTTACGGTCTTGTTTTCAAATTTGCCCAAATTTGGAGTGTGACGCTGCCACACGATGGCTGACTTTTCGAATAACGTCAAGGGATCTTTAACGTCCACAGTGAAAGCAGACGGAGCATATCGTTGGGGTTGATAAATCAGTGACTGATTCGTACTCTCGTGCACAAACGCACACGTGCAGCATACACGGACAAAGATCCCCTGTTGAAACCTTAACAGACAGTTGAGGAAAGTGGTGTTAGCGATCAACAATGAAGGCCATCACTGTGGCACACAAGGGGGTAACCACTCCAGCACCATGCCCGGGCACCTTTGTCTCCCCAGTGGCGATGTTTACACGCCGCACCAGGTACTCAACTGAGGCTGAGTCGACCTAGGGGAGGCCCAGGACCAGTTCAAATGATCAGCACTGCTGTTAGCCATGAGCGGGAATTGAACTCGGGTCGCCGGGTTCGTAACGCAGCGTGCTAACTGCTACACCACCCTCTTTGGTTCTATTCCGTAAAGTCACGTAGCTAAAAAATAAAACAACAAAAATCGCGACGTTTCGACCACAACACAAGCGGCCTTCATCAGGTGAAGGGACCAGGCTGTCTCGAGGACAGAGTTGGAGTGAAACACAGCCACGCTCAGACCGCGACCTTTAAGCTGTGTGCGAGGAAACAAGGTGCCTTGACAAAGGAATTAGCACACCACCGCTGCCCATACACGCATACACATACATACACATACACACGCATACACACGCGCGCTTACCCGTGCGGTGGCTGGCCGCCTCGGCCAGCATGTCGAGCCCTGTGCCGGGCCGGTCGAACAGGAAGACATCTCCCTCGCATCGGCCTCCTTCTCCCGCCCTCTTGGGCGTCCCCGGAGCCCCCTCTGCCCCCCTTTTCGGGGTGCCAGGGCCCCCGTCCGGCACCCTTTTAGGAGTTCCGGGACCCCCCTCGGCAATACGTTTAGGTGTTCCGGGCTCAGAGCTGCAGCTGGAGCGCTGTCTCTGGCGACGGCGAGGTGATCCGCATTCCTCTCCTGGCCCCTCCAGGTCTGCGGCACACAAGGATCCCCCCCCTGTAGCCTACATAGAGACTGCTGGGGTAAGTGCTGCTAAGGCCGTCATGCCACACGAGGGGGGCTGGGCGGTCAAAACCACGCAAGGCCGTGAGAAAGCACTGGTCTCAAGTCTCCGAGTTTATATTGCAGTACACCAACCACTGGTCCACCATTTGAAAAAAATGTACTAACTACTAAATTACAAAAGTTCATCATCACTCCAGCAACCAATTATAACTACTGCACTACCACTTCTTAAAGACAAACATCCCCTATATAACGAGCACCTATGAAGGCTGGCACAGCACACGAGGGGGTGGGGTGGCCACTATTATTGGTCGACCTCGGGGATGCCCAGGATCGGTACAAATATTCGCCACCATTCGTGAGCGGTAATCAAATTCAGGTCACCGGGTTTGAAGCACAGTCCACCAACCACTGCGCCACCGCCCTCCCACACCGCTGCCCACCGTACACACGCACGCACACGTGTGCGCAGTCCTTGACGTGCGCATACCCGTGGAGTTGCGGCGCTTGCGGCGGTAGCTGGAGAGGATGGCGCGCGGCGACGTGGTGAGCGCGTGCAGCGTGGGCGACGGCAGGGCCTCGTCCGGGCGGAACTCGGGTAACTCCGCAAAACGACCCTCAAAGTCGACCTCCGACAGGACCCTGAATGGAAACGGAGAGCGCAGCCACCGCGATGCGGGCATGTAGCCGGCACATAGCACGCGGAGATTCTATTTATGTGTTTGCATTTTAAATATTTCACCAGGATAATCGCTTGGAATGCAACGTCTCATTTGTGGGGATGTCTAGGGTGTCGATTGAAAGGTACATTGACCAGGGTTACCACCTCTGAGATGCACAAAATCGGGACACATCATGGAAATGAAACGAATCTCTCGCAATTCTAGAAGCAGGGAGAACAGCATGTAAATGCATTCTCTTTTGTGGTTTGTTATGATTACGCAACTGACAAAAAACGGTGCTTGTAATGTTCCGGGAAACATTTAAGAGATTTCCCAGAACAGCGGCTACCTCAAACAGGAAGCATTGTCCTGGGAAAAGCAGGACAGGTGTCAAACCCTCGATGCGCTGCATTCTCTGCAGCACAATGCGGTGAAGCCTGCACAGAACACGGCAGCAGAAGGTGCCGTAGGGTAGAGCATGGGTGGGAAACCCTACTGGGGGGCTCAATTAGACTTTCAGATAACCACTGGCGGGCAACCACAAATTACACACCCTAGGGTTCTCTAATTACACAGTAGAGGCTGGATATAAGCATGCCGCTTGGGAGCAAACCACCTGCGCTTGTATCCGAAGTTGCGTGTTCGTATTAAAAGTTGCCCATCAACCTTCCTCCGCACCAGTGTGAGGTGCATTTATATATCTAGCTTTTGCTGTAACCGGAATATAATTAGGGGTCATCTTTACAGGTGACCCGAGCATGCTTACATTATAAAGACACGTGTCATTGCCGAGTCAAAATGTATTCCCCCCATCGAGTACTCGATTCGTGCAGCTACGATGCAGTAGGAGGGACGATATCATTCGAGGGCCGTTCATAAACCTTTCCCCTTTAGAGAGGTAAACACGCGTTTGATGCTGGCGGGCGCGTGACCCAGCGCGGACGCTGGGAGGGAGCAGAGCGCAATGCTTACTGGTCCACCGAGTCAAAGGCTCGCTTCAATGGGGGCGGCTTGACCTTCACTCTTTTTGAGGGGCTCTCTTTTTTCTCCGGGGGGGTGTCCGCAGCGCTGCCTGCCGTTCGCGTCGGCTCGCTCGCCGGCCGGGGGCTCTGCGAGGCGGCTTTGAAGCCCGCTGACGCTGCCTGCTCCGCCTAGGGGGCGCAGGAAATCACACGCGCGCACACACGCGCGCACGTGCGCACACACACACACGCGCCCACGCACACACAGGCATACGCAGAGGTGGTTACCTATGTACCGCCTATTTCCACTGTACAACCGTGCCACACTGAAGATGCCACACGCAACGAACAAGTCGAGAAGCAACGCATGGCGACGATGATTAACCACGCTCCCTGATCCTGCCACATCAGATGTGTTGTGTCGCCGGCTTCACGGCGGAGCTCTGGCACTGCTCGGACAATACCGAGGGCCACACACATCCATCAAATATCTGTGGCGGGCCACATGGTAAAACGCACACCTCAGTCACTTAATTTCATACAGTGGAATAACGTCACGATGCCATGTGAAATTACGCCGCTGGCCGTATATGACGCATGGGTACGTAGGCACCCCCCATACCCCCCCTCTCCCCGTCCGAGATGCACATGGACTAGAACAGGGGTCAACAAGCAAAATAATAAGAGGGATTTTTTTTCGAATTCGGTCAAAAAAAACGTGAATATTAGACGGTGGTCCTTAATAAATTCACGAAGCAGTCCTTAAATAGCCGCACGCCGCTCCGGAGCCGCGGGATACCGATCCCTGGACTAGTACACGGACGCATGAGTACACGCACAGAGCCAGCAAGTCCTTGCCTGCTGCAGTTCTCCTCCTCCTCCTCCTCCCCCCGCCACCCCGTCCTGCGTCTCGCCGCTCTCCTCCTGCCCGGTGGCCGCCTGCCTGGGCTCGGCGCCGCCGTCCGCGGGAACGAGCCGGGCCGCGCCGTCAGCCGCAGCGGCTTGTGCCGGCGCCGGATTGACGCACGACTGCGCCCCCTCTTGGCTTCTAGCAGAGGACGTTGCCGACGACGAATGGACCGAGGAAGAGCTCTGGGATAACTCCTGCCCGGGTTTCGCTTCGGGAGATGGGAGCGCCGACGCGGCGGCGGAGAGCGAGTCGGGCGGATTGGGAGCGAGCGGCGGATGGACCGGGTCACCGTCCGCAACTTGCGGAGACGCGGCGCTCGGAGAGCGTGGGTCGCACGCCGTGGCTGCCGGGACGTCGGTGGGCCACACGGGGACGGTGGCGAGGGACGTGCGCACGCGGGTGCCGCGCCGGGGCGGCGGACACAGCACCAAGCCGGTGCCGCTAGGGTGGATGGCACCTGCAGGCAGACACAGATTCAGGCACCCAGAGAAGCGCCAACAATGCAGTGCCCGCAGATCGAACAGCGGCCGCGCTTTCCTACTGCTGGCTCTGGACCCGGTCGACGAGGCCTTTCACTTTGATCAGAAAGACATGGGGGCGCAACAAAAAAACCCCATTGGTCACAGGTGAGGTTTTCACCATTTATCTAGTGGAGAAATATAGTTCACTGTGTGACGTGCAGCAGAGTAGTGGCACAACTCACATTAAATCAGCATGCATTCTCACAAGACCGGAACTAAAGGTTTAGCTGCAAGCACTGCAGCTGACACATAGCCAGTGTTAACCAGACAGGTCACCGAGCCTTACAAGGTCCAACCACCCGCTTGATTCACGCGAGAGTGGGTTCTGAGTGCGAATGTGTAAGTGTATTTAGTGAAGTCGTGCGAGGGGAAGTTGTGTGGCCGTGCGAGTGGCTGTGCGAGTATGCTGCGGCAATATCTATGTGCTTGGCTGTGTTTTTAGTGGCAACCCATGGCTCACCTGGGCACTTAGACCCAGCACTTGAAACCGAACTGGTAGCTTCTCCAAGCGTTGCACAGGTCCGCAGTGACACACACTGCTCCACGGCTAATGCGCCTTGCGGTAACGACGGCGGCTGGTTCTGCTGCTGGTGCTGCTGCGCCTCCGAGCTCCGCAAAGCAGACAGCTGCACGCCCTCCACGTCCCCCGATGCCGGCAAAGTGTTCGTCAGCAGCGCCTCGCTTGACATCGGCAAGCGACTGTGCGCTCCCTCCTCCACCTGCGAGTTCCCATTTGCAGCTCCTCTGTCTAACGTCACGGGCAGCGTCGCGCAAGGGGTAGCCTTCGCCTGCGACTGGAACAGCTCGGGCCGCGCAAACACAGCGGCCGCAGCGGAGGCGGCGACCTTGTCTTCCTGCTCCGCACCCCCTTCCCTCGTGGCCCTCATCAAGGAGACGAAAGAGGCCTTCCCGATTCCGTTCCCGTCGGGCGAGCTGCGTGTCCGCAAAGCGCCTGGCAGCTGGAGGGCGTCCCTTCTCTCCATGAGCACGCTGGCCCGCTCGGCAGCAGCGGCGGCACTCGCCTCGCTCTGCCCGTCCGTGAGGCACGCACCGCCTCTCTCGGCGGGCCCCAGGCGCAAGCCCTCGTGCCCGTCGCACACCGCCCTCGCCCGCTCCAGGACGTTGCTAACGACGGTCGGTCTGTCGAAGGAATACAGCGCCAGCTTGGGCCGCTGGAGGACGTTCACCAGGATGCTCGGCCGCTCGCCCACGCCGCTCCCGCCACCGGCGGGGGCGGCGTGGGCGCTGCCGGGCGCGCCTACGCCGGTCCTGGACAAATCCACTTGCCTGACGAGCGTCAAACAATCCTGCGGGCGAACCCCGCTCAGCATCACGGCGCAGGGGAAGGAGCCGACCGGGGCCTGCCCCGTCCCTTCCGCCGCCGCCGCCGCCGCCACGGCAGCCGCCGCCTGCGCCGCCGCCTGCCCCCTCCCCGAGGTCGGCTCCGAGGACCCGCAGGGAGGAGGGGCGCCGGCGAGGCGAGCGTCGCCCCACGACACGCGCATGGCCACGGCGGAGCTCGCGACGTGCAGGCGCGACGGCGCGTCGGCGGGGGAGCGGCCGCCCCCCCTCTCTCGCTCCTGCGTGGCCCCCGCGACGCCGTGCGGGACGGGACCCCCCCCAATCCCCTGATCCGGGGCCTCGCCGGGTCGCCCCCCTTCCTTGTCGCAGGCCGGAGCGGCGTGCGCGTGGTCGCCGCCGTGCTCCGGCCGCTCCGCCACCTCTCTGTCCGGATGCTCTGCGAGCAGCGCGAGGCCTCCGCTGTCAGTGCAACCATCTGCAGCCGGAAGGTGGAGAGCGCTGACTCAGCACGATCGCAAGGCAAGGTATTGAGATGCGGTCGTATTCAGACGACCTATAAATATGCAAATTAACCGTGGCGGCTATGAACTACGAGTACAGAATCAGAATATTATTTATCCAGACAGTCTCGCCCCTTCACCTGATGAAGGCCGCTTGTGTTGTGGCCGAAACGTCGTGAGAATATTATTGTGTTATTTTATTTTATCAATTTATTATTTTATTCTCATTCTACGTGACTTTACCGAAAGAACCAAAGAAGAAAGAACCAAAGAAGATGCCTAAGAATGTTACAAAAATACAAAAACACGATAGCAGTGCAAAGTATAGGAAAGGTAAACAAATAACTTAAAAATATACAAAATCTATTATTTTTATCTTTCCAGATAAAGCCCACTGAGGTATTAACTTATTTTTCAGAAGTGACCTCTCGCAATTCAGGATTGCGATTCGATTCGATAATCAATTATTATGCATTCATGTTGGCGAACGTAGCAGCCTCTTGTGGCTGCAGAGGTCAAGTTAACTCTTACATTTTTACAGCCCTTTCTCAATCTACAGCTGGCTGAAAACCCACCCCCCGATACCGTATCGGTGATGGGGGTTCTTTGACCATACTTCACCATGTTGGTCAGAGCAGGTTTGCTAAAAAAGGGAGACCCAGGACCGATTCGTATGTCACTCAGCACTGATGTCAGCCGTGGTCGGGAATGGAACTCTCGTTCATAGTGAGTATGAGCAAACCACCATGCGCCACTGCTGCACCCACCCTCAACCAAACTCGGTAAGTGGTCAAAATAATAAGGTACAAGTTAAAAATAGATTTTTTTGCAAAAGTGTACGAGTAATGTAATCGGTACACACTTTGCACGGCTCGCTGAACAAATAAGCATGTTTAATTCACCTTCAGAATGTCACCGAATACACAACCTGCAGCCCGCTCTTGCCTAACGTCAGATCGGGTTGAGCAGCACTAATGGAAGATGGAAACATGGCCCTTGCTGCAGATCAATGTGAAATGGGCAACAATCGATTTATAAATGTATGTGGGACCCTCTCCCCCACTCTCCTTCCCCCTCCCCCACTCTCCTTCCCTGTCACGCACTCCTTCCCTCTCCCCCACTGTCCCATTCTCCATCTTCTCCCCCACTCTCATTTCCCCTTCCTCCCCCTCTCTTTCAATCTCGCCTATTCTCCTTCCCTCTCCACCACTCTCCTTCTCTCTCCCCTACTCGCCCACTCTCCTTCCTTCTCCACCATTCTCCTTCCCTCTCCACCACCCTCCTTCTCTCTCCCTTGCTCTCACATTCTCATTCCCTCTCCAACACTCTCCTCCATTCCCTTTTCCCCCACTCTCTCCCACCTCCATCTTCCCCCCCACTCTACTTCCCTCTTCCTCGTTTTCTCCTTGCCTCTCCCCTCCTCTCCAAATCTCTCCTACTGTCCCCCCTCTTCTCCATTCTCCGCCCCACACCAACCCCGCCTCCCATATCGTTTCCTCTCCACCTACAGGAGGCATCGCTTCCACAATATTAAATCACCTAGTTGAGTATCCAGCAAGAGGGCCATGATAAATCTGTGGGGTGTCTGTCTCTTGATGGATCACTCTGCGCTATCCCACACCGGCCTTGCCTCTCCCTCTCCTCACTCTCTCTCCATGCGCGAGCTGCACTAACCCGAGGCTGCCATTGAGGAGGTCGCGGCCATGGCGAGAGTCTTGGGGTCAGACCCCGAGGACTTCTTCCGCTCCTTGCTGCACCACTTCCAGTCGGGGTGCGCCTTGAAATGCGCCTCCTTCACCTGGGGAGGAGGGTGGGGTCGGCAGAAGCGGCGCTCGCGGCACATGCCCACACGCGACACCCCGGCGCGTCGAGTGAAATGCCCGGCAAAGCCGACGACGCCATCTCAAATGAGACGGCACACAAGTCGGCAATTGTTGCCCTACCCCTCCCGACTGGCAGACGTCCGCTCGCAGGTGCAAGTCCCGAGTGACGCAAGAACAGCTGCCACTGGGGGTGCCCTAGGCTGGAACACAGCAGCGGCAATCGTCGCCCCCTAGTGGCAGACAGATGCCCGGTTCGCAAGCCAGGCGTTGAGTCAACTTGTGCAGCACAGGGATGTCTGCCGCCCTTCGAATGCGTCGAGATGAGATGTTCGTCGTTTATAATAAAGGTGGCCACTGAATTCGAATCGTGAACCTCGGCAACAAGGGGGGACTTGGGCCACTGTTAGGCCATGAGCCCAGCGGCTGCTTGATACTGCAGGTATAGTAACCAAACACCCACATCGACTGCTTCACAGTGGGACGTTAAAGATTGCAGAGTGGGCCGACGTGTGCCAGCGTCGGGGTCCAAATTTGTAAAAACGTACTCGCGATATCGGCCCCCCACTGGTCGCCAACTGTACTCGCGAAGTGAGTCACAGCACATTCCTTTCGTGAGAGCCTTGCGCTATCAGGGGGGGCCGCAAGCACCAAACGTACCAAATTATGATGACGACGACAACGATGGTGATGATGATTACCTGCGAGGCAAGGTCGTGGTACTGCTGCTTCTCGCGCGCTCCCAGGGCGTACCACCACTCGCCCAGGATCTTGCTGACCGTGCGGTTGTCCTGGTTGGGGTGACGCTGGTGCACCAGGCCGCGGTGCCGCTTGCTAAAGATCATGAACGCATTCATGGGCCTCCGCACGTGCTCCTTCTCCCTCTGAGCAGGGCCGGGGTCACAGGGCGAGGGTTTAGCGCAACAAGGAGGAGACGCGCCAAAAATGAACCACAATACCTTGCTGATCTCGTCAAGGAGCTAAAACCATCACGCGAACTCCGGTCATCCTTGCAGCGGCTTTTGGCTAACCATCGAATAAAGGCGGTCGCCGCATCTCGTGCTTTCAGATGCGCTTCTACGGCTGTATGGAATGCTCTTCTTTCCGATATTAGGAAGCCACTGGAGCTATGCCATTTTAAATCCAGATTGAAAACATGTTTCTTTAGAACTGCTTTTTGTGTTTAGTTTATTGGCCTTCCCCCGCACCTCTGATTAGCACGGTTGGCTACGTACGGTGCGAAAGAAGTTCAACAACATAACATAAAAAATAACATACGTACAGACACCAACACCCAGCAATTAGTTTTACCCTAACGCCGCTGGCACGTGCGACTGCTGTGAAAGACGGACTACGGAGCCTAATGTGGCCTCTCGACTCCTGGAGGAGCAGAGACAAGTAGAGGACCTCGCCAGCCAGGGTTGCAGAACGCGACACATCATCATCATCACGTGCCCGATACTGGATAAACGTACGACTTTGGTGGCTGCACCCGAACATGAGGAAGTTTTACTGGATGTGTAGCAAATATTTAAAAAAATCGCCAATTCGTCGATTCAAATTGTTTGTTTGCAATCATGATACACACATCGAATCATGCATCTGTCTGCCACTAGGGGACATGTTGTCGCTTCACACACCATGGTCTGCAGACCGCTAGTATTTCCGCAAGGCCGCGGGGGGAAGTGATTCGGCTGAACTGTTGCAGGTATTACGATTTATTTTCACAAAACAGTGCGACATCGGCAAAAGTGGCTAATCTGTATTTCGATTGTATGGTTTAATGTTTGCATGTATATATGTTGTCTGAAGAGTCAACTTAAGGAAAGGCCCAGGATTGGTTCAAACATTACTCGCCACTGCCATAAGCCTTGGCCTGTAATCTAACCCAGTTCGTTG
This sequence comes from Petromyzon marinus, assembly GCF_048934315.1. Classification (NCBI taxonomy): domain Eukaryota; kingdom Metazoa; phylum Chordata; class Hyperoartia; order Petromyzontiformes; family Petromyzontidae; genus Petromyzon; species Petromyzon marinus. Next base: position 13,568,300 of record NC_133698.1, read on the forward strand.
GGTTTGAGGCAATGCCCTGCCCTGTACCTTGCGCGAACCCTTGGCCTCCCTTTCTGGGGGGAGCCGGTCCTTGGGCAGAGCTCCCAGCGATTGCGTCCTTCTCTTGACGGCAGCGATGGGGGGTGGGGGAGGCTGAGTGGGGCACGCAGCCGGAAGAAACCTGAGCCAGCGAGAACACACAAGAAGGATGCAGTCTTGCCACGTTTCTCTTTTTTTGACACACGATCGCACGTGGGACCTGGTAGTTCGTGGGCAATGAGGGCGGTAAACGTTTGGTGGGGTGTTGGGGATGGAGGTGGTGCTTGGTTGGACTGTTGGGATGGTGGTGGAGATTGGGTGCGGTGTTGGGATGGTGGTGGTGTGGGTTGATGGGGTTGTGGGGATCGGCAGTTGTGAGTGGGTGAAATGCCAGGATGGTGGCCGTCTAGTGTCCCATTGTGCTGCTGGATTTTCACTCTGCGATTCTCAGAGTATGTCTGTCCCCGAGCGTGTGCACGTGGGTCGTTGTCTATCTTTGGCTCTGTGACATCATTCGCTCGTTCTTTTTTAATCTTTGCTTTGTCTTCCCATGTTTCCATGTCTGTCTCTCCACGTGTTTCCCTGTGTGTGCGCGTCTCCGTGTGAGTGTCTCTCCATGAGTCTGTCTCCATACGTCTCCGTGTGCATCCGTCTCCCCATCCACATGTTTCTGCGCGCATCTTCGCGTGTCCGTGCGTACGTACGCCTCGTCGTGGTCGCTGTCGCTCTCGCTGTTGATCTCGGTCTCGCGCAGGCCGCAGGGCACGTCGCTATAGTAACGGGGCCTGCTGCTCGCGCCCGAGCCCTGGGCGGGACTAGGAGAGGCTGAGGGCTCCTCGTGGGGGTGTGAAATCCTCTCCTGCTTTGGGGTCGTTTCATCTACAAACCGACAGAGCATTCACCATCATTGTTACTATCAGAGCTGGCACAATTAGTCAAGTAAAAGGTAAAGGTGCAGTCCTGAAATTGCTAGCTCACACCACTACTGGCTCCATAATCTAACAGAGAGGGTAGTTGTCTATATACATGACAGTTCACCAGCATTGGTTCAAGCAAGCCCGACTCTGCTGATGAGACAATGAATGTGGAACCCAGTTCAGAGTTTTATTTACGTTGAACTAATGCTTCTGCAACTACATTCTCCCAGAAGGCCGTGTGGCTGGCAGGATGTTTAAAAGACACTTTATTTGTTTTTGGAAGGAGGGACAGATTTGTGAAGGCGGCTTATTGGCCGCATTGTTATTTTGCAGGTCAGAGTTCATTATGCCTCAACTGTTGCCGATTTCACCTTTAAATATAACTTGCTTACCTCGACTGGACATCTGTGAAAAAGAGCCTCATAGCTCATCGGATTCCTCCAGTCTAAACAATCGAGGTCATCGTGGCCAAAGCTGTTGATGCCCGCACCACACCTCGTGAATGCCATCTGGCAGATCTTGCAGCTGCCGCTGCTGCACGGTAGACACGCAGCGAGCTACAGATTTACGGCCGCTTTCTCGGACTCCCTCGAAAATGGCGGCCGCCCCCACGTCCTGCCTTCCGAAGGCAGGAAGTACCTAACGAGCCAAGCCCAGCGTGACGTGGGCTTATACCGCCCATCGACCTCACATCCAGGGGCACTAAAGTGGACAGAGGTGAGACTTTATTTCCCCAAACTATTATCGTGTTATCCGATTAGTTGAATAAACAAACCAATAATTGGTAAAGGAATCGATTACTTAAATGACGTGACGGCACAGCTCTGCTCGTAACTTTCTCAAGGGGATTTCCGATCTGCTCTGAGCACATGATCCATTACCAGCATGTCCTGGAGGAAAAGCTCAAGGCTGTAATCAGCAATTAGCAGCCTTAATTACCCGGTGTACTACTGTGGGTGGGCGGGCGGGCGGGCCTGACAACGTACACCTCTCACTGTCCCGCTGGGCTTGCTGTCGCTACAACAACAGCCAGCTATATTTTTAGTTCGGGCAGTTCCATTTTCAAATGAGGTTTAAAGGAGGGGCACAGATCTATCAACAGCGCAGGAACAAAGTGCACTACAGCTACGAGTGTGATGCTTCACCCCACTGCAAGCAAGTCTACGAACTGTGACAATTCAATCTACTGCTGGATGAAGGCCTCTCCCCCACCCCCCACCAAGCCATCGCCATCCCTCATGGTCCTGTGATGTAACAATTATCAGAATATCAGAATCAGAATATGTATTCATACTGGAGCAATCTGATGAGCTATTAAGCTATTTTTCACCTGCACAAAAGCAGAATTTATCGCTCCATCCCAATCCTCAGTGGACGACTGCTGGGACGCATTCCGTCCCTTCGCTGTCATTTCATCATTTTTCTTAACCATCGGCCATACGAGTCAACAAATCGATGCAGCACTCAGCCCCTAAGCTCAAACCTTGCAGTGTAAACGATGACTATGGAATACGCACTTCCCATTCAGCCTCCGACCAAATCACCCGCAATGCGTCCGGTCTCATCAGACCTCGGAACTACGTGGTGGGATAGTGGTGAGAAGTGCAGCAAAATACATGATGTACTGTACTCCTATGGCCCCCACGTGCAGTGAGGGAAAAAAGTATTTGATCCCCTGCTGGTTTGTACGTTTGCCCACTGACAAAGAAATTATCAGTCTATAATTTTAATGGTAGGTTTATTTGAACAGTGAGAGACAGAATAACAACAAAAAAATCCAGAAAAACGCATGCCAAAAATGTTATAAATTGATTTGCATTTTAATGAGGGAAATAAGTATTTGAACCCCTCTCAATCAAAAAGATTTCTGGCTCCCAGGTGTCTTTTATACAGGTAACGAGCTGAGATTAGGGGCACACTCTGAAAGGGAGTGCTCCTAATCTCAGCTTGTTACCTGTATAAAAGACACCTGTCCACAGAAGCAATCAATCAATCAGATTCCAAACTCTCCACCATGGCCAAGACCAAAGAGCTCTCCAAGGATGTCAGGGACAAGATTGTAGACCTCCACAAGGCTGGAATGGGCTACAAGACCACTGCCAAGCAGCTTGGTGAGAAGGTGACAACAGTTGTTGAGATTATTCGCAAATGGAAGAAACACAAAAGAACTGTCAATCTCCCTCGGCCTGGGGCTCCATGCAAGATCTCACCTCGTGGAGTTGCAATGATTATGAGAACGGTGAGGAATCAGCCCAGAACTACACGGGAGGATCGTGTCAATGATCTCAAGGCAGCTGGGACCATAGTCACCAAGAAAACAATTGGTAACACACTACGCCGTGAAGGACTGAAATCATGCAGCGCCCGCAAGGTCCCCCTGCTCAAGAAAGCACATATACATGCCCGTCTGAAGTTTGCCAATGAACATCTGAATGATTCAGAGGACAACTGGGTGAAAGTGGTGTGGTCAGATGAGACCAAAATGGAGCTCTTTGGCATCAACTCAACTCGCCGTGTTTGGAGGAGGCTGAATGCTGCCTATGACCCCAAGAACACCATCCCCACCGTCAAACATGGAGGTGGAAACATTATGCTTTGGGGGTGTTTTTCTGCTAAGGGGACAAGACAACTTCACCGCATCAAAGGGACGATGGACGGGGCCATGTACCGTCAAATCTTGGTTGAGAACCTCCTTCCCTCAGCCAAGGCATTGAAAATGGGTCGTGGATGGGTATTCCATCATGACAACGACCCAAAACACACGGCCAAGGCAACAAAGAAGTGGCTCAAGAAGAAGCACATTAAGGTCCTGGAGTGGCCTAGCCAGTCTCCAGACCTTAATCCCATGGAAAATCTGTGGAGGGAGCTGAAGGTTCGAGTTGCCAAACGTCAGCCTCGAAACCTTAATGACTTGGAGAAGATCTGCAAAGAGGAGTGAGACAGAATCCCTCCTGAGATGAGTGCAAACCTGGTGGCCAACTACAAGAAACGTCTGACCTCTGTGATTGCCAACAAGGGTTTTGCCACCAAGTACTAAGTCATGTTTTGCAGAGGAGTCAAATACTCATTTCCCTCGTTAAAATGCAAATAAATTTATAACATTTTTTACATGCGTTTTTCTGGATTTTTTTGTTGTTATTCTGTCTCTCAATGTTCAAATAAACTTACCATTAAAATTATAGACTGATCATTTATTTGTAAGTGGGCAAACATACAAAATCAGCAGGGGATCAAATACTTTTTTCCCTCACTGTATCTCACCTCCACCAATTCGCACTGACCATCATGGTGAAGTCCGGTCAAATTAAGACCCCACGACCCGCACTACGGTGGGGGAGGCCCTCATCCAGCAGTGAACTGACAGAACGGCTGTACAACTCCCATTCAATACCCGACACCAGCACGGCAGGGAGAGCTTCCGCAAGGAGCAACTGGAAGCTTTTCAGGGCTTGACTTTGTAATGTCATGTTCAATCCGAGGAGAGCTGGTGTTAGCACCGACTGCCCGCTAATGCAATGCAAAAGCATGGAACATTCTCAAATAAATGACATTTCCAACGTCCATGTTTTCATTTCCGTTTTCTTGTCGCCCTCCACCCCCGCCAATGTTATCGCGATTGCGCAATAGGCGTCGCGTCGTCGTGAGATGAAGACTCCAACCGGATCTCTCAGAGAAGTGCGACGCTTCGTGATGTAGAACGGCCGACGGTTACTGATATCTTTAATGATACTGGAGGAATCCAATGAGCTATAAAGCTCTTTTTCAGAGATCCGTTCAAGTGACCCTCTGGTCCACACACAGTCAGGGGGGCAGCACTTTCTCACCCCCTCTTATGTTTTAATTCGGAGTTGGAATTTATTCAAAATTAAGTGCAAAAACAAATATTGTGGTGATCTTTGTGCAGTTATTGGTGACTGGGCTGAGACCATCAAGTCCAAGAAAAAACACGTGGAGAGCTATGCAGACGCAAAAGACAAAGAACCCCCCATATAGCCTTTAACAGAATTTTGGAGCAAGTGCTATTTAGCAAGCATCTATGAAGGGTAGGTGGCCAGCACCACACCCGACCGCCCTTGTCTCCCCAGTGGTGATGTTAACACACCGCACCAGGTACTCATTTGAGGTCGAGTCGACGCAGGGGAAGCCCAGGATCGGTTCAGATATCCGTCACTGATCTCGGCCGTGAGCAGGAATCAAACTCGGGTGGCCGGGTTCGTAGCGAAGCGGACGCTCATCGCGACACTGCCGCTGCCCCACATAGTGCAACCAGGAGGGCCCACACAGTGGTCGTGTCTATTAATCTACGAGGAACGTCTGGGGTGTGGGAGCTGGGCGGCATTAAGATACATGGCGGTGATGATGGGTGGCCTATGACACCCCCCCCCATTAGCCCCCTCCCCCCCAGTAAACAATGAGCTCATCCTGAGTGCTTGGCAGCCACAGACCCTAGAGCATTGTCTCACTGTGCTGAGATGCATTAGGGCTGGCAGCAAGGTATCTTGTCGATTCGTATTATTTTTTCATTATACAGGGTGGCTCAAAAGTCATGGCACATAGGGCGATTTCATTGTTTTTACACTGGCATTAATACATTTAAATTATTAATTCGTTACGTTAATGTTGTGTCTATAATTATTAATATGTCAATGTCTTCTTCCTGTGGGGTCACCTCAAATACGTTGTTTACAAAATTCGGCCATGAACCCGGAGTGGACTGAGACATGACATAATTTAGGAATGTTCAAGAATTCCACCCGGAATGTTCAAGAATTCCACCCGTAATGTTTAAAAAAATATATCCTCAATTAATTTCAAAAGAGAATTCATGCATGCATTAATGTTAATGGAAGTCAGTTTGAACGTTTGTTAAAATAAATGAAATAACCCTATGTGATTTGTTAAAACAAGTATAACCCTGTGTCCCGACTTTTGGGCCACCCTTATACAGCCCTTTGTAAATCCACTGCTAGGCGAGGCCCTCCCCACACTGTGCCGGTAACTGGGGTTGTTTGACCATACTTCACCGTGCTGGTCAGTGCGGGTTGGTGAAGGAAGGGAAAGTGTCACAGGAGCAGTTCAGATGCCGCTCGCCGCTGGAGTTCGTAAACCGTGGCCAGGAATCGAACTAGGGTCACTGGGTTCAAAGCGTTGAGCGATAACCACAGCGTCCACCTACTTTACCCCACCTCGTTAATTAACCAGGGAATTCCGATTGTGCGTGCTGGCGTCAGATTCCAAATTTGCCAACATTTTAATATTACCCGCAAGTTACTTAATTTTGGAAAAACGACATAAGCAACAACTCACCCAAGTGGAAGACCATAACCGTGAAATACTTCATTTTGTGCTTGAAGAATGGCGATAAGAAAAGGGTGAATACCAAATGTACTCATAATATATGCAGCATTGTCCTCAAATTGCTATCGATCCTAATTTTCTCCACGCTCTGCAGAAAAAGGCAAAGCTTCCCAGCGTCCACTTCTGAGGACACCAGGTACTGCACCAGCGCTCCCCGAGGTGTTTTCGGGTTGTACCGCGAGCCAATCAGCCAAGGACCGGCAACACCAGGAACAACAGCATCAGGCAACACTCCATATAATCTAGCATTGGCAGTGGTGCACAAGCATAAATAACGAGAGTAAAAAACCTCTCTGGTCTCTTTATTTGCGTGCTATGAAGAAGGGCCATTGCCCGAAACATCACCTCTCATGTACCTTTGCTTTTACGGCCACGGTAATATTGACGAATGTTTTCAGTTTATAATATACTCAGGGGAGACACCGGAGCTGCTCAACGCATGGTTGGTTTAGTTCTCATTTCGACCTTCTTCATTGTTTTTTATATTGTTGCTTTACTAATTTTGCTGATCATAGGTCAGTCACTCTTGCAAATGAGACTGATCCTGTTCTCTTGAGTTTGCGCACGGTTTAAACAAAATAAACTAGCAACCTAAAGCTCCCAGCAAGGGCAGCGATAAAAATTGGGCGTCATGCCGAACCGCACCCTGCACGAACCGAAAACTCATCCGAGGAGCAGCACAATCGCGAAAAACCCCGCGCAGGAGCGCAAGCCACTGACCCTCGGGTTGGAGAGAAGCGGAGGGAGGGCTCCCATCTCCGTCGACATCAGCAGCCAGCGAGCCGTGGTCTTGTCCGCCGACGTGGTGCCTTTGCAAAAGGCCATGCTCCGACTGGCCGACCGACTGGTATCTGGGTAGCAAGCCATGCTCCAGTTGGTTAACGGCTTGGTGCGTTCGCACAGGCAGCAAGGACAGCTCTGGCTGGCTGGGGGCCAGGAAGGGCACGAGGGAGTGCCACGGGAACACTGGCACGGCGTGAGGCTCCACGCTGCTCCACACTATGGGGAGGATAAAGACACGCAGAGAGAGAGAGGGCGGGAGGTCAGGTGCATATCAGCAGACTAGCCAGCTGCAGAAACATCATCAGCAAATGTATCATCGGCAGAATAACCATCACAGCTTCATCAGCAAACCAGCTTTCAAATTCGTAAACACACTTGCATTAACACATAAACACACCATATACTCCTAAAAACATAAACTTTAAAAACAAACATCACATGCGTGTAGGTTTTTTCGGATGTGCAGCAAGTGTTTTCTAGGTTGTACCGCATTTTGTTTGGCACGCCGACGTGACAAAAACACGACGGAAAGCTACACGGCACAACCACAAAGACCTACGCAATCACCGTATCCAAAAATATCTTCAAATGCCGTCACTTATCAATACGCACAATTCCTTTTTTTTTAAACCCTGCACTGACTGCCGAGAATTTTCGGAACGTGTAATTATGTCCCCTGCGGGTTTGTAGGGGGAATACACTTGAGGGAGAGAATAAAAACAGGGACCCATCAAACTGGGCCGTGTTTAAAGGGCCAATGAAACCCCCCGGTGTGGTCGGGGTGGGGAGGGTCATAGGTCACGGAGACTCACTGAAGCCGTTTTAAATCCAACAGCTCGTTGTCACGGCAGTGCTGCCACTTGTTTTTCCTACGGGCGAGCAATGCGGCGGGCGCCGTTTTTAGCCCCCGTTGTCAGAAACGCCGTGGGCGGACTACCCACAGCCTTGTTTTGGTTGCCCTCATTGTGTTTAGCGGCGGGGACGCGAGGCCTCGGACTGAGGGCGGAAACCGGCGGCTGCCTCGCCTTTCCCGTCCCCGCGGTGGCCCGTGACTCCCCCCTCCTCCAGGGGCGGACGTTCCGAGAGAAGGACCCGCTAGAGATCGACTCCTATTAATCCAGATTATGGAGCCTTGAAGGCAGTAAACAAGTAAGCCACGGGGTTACACATGAAGTGCGATGTCTTGTGGGATGGAGGATAGCAACGACGACTCAACCGGCACCTCCACCTCGTCTTGTCACGATCGAACCTCATCTCTACCTCGTTATGTTACTAATGAATCCTTTTTTTGCTATAATCAACAAATTCTCCCCTCTCCTCCATACTTTCGTTAATATACAATTGCAGATCCGACCATCACATATCCGTTCTGATCAATTAACTGCTCACATCCAGTGCAGTATGTGCACGATGGTGGAACTGTCATTTTCTAAAGAGGTTAACCCATCAGACCCAATTAACATATCCACCTGGAACCTCACTCCCCACCAGCAAGCCGGAAACGCGACTTTGTAACGTCACGTGATACACAAGTAAACACAGAACTCGTCAACGTCAGGACGCAAGCAGCACATTCATGACCCACAGCACACAAATCACAGAGCCCCATGTGAGATATATATACACATGCACACGACAATTATAACGCACAATGAGCTCACTATGCCTCAGCCTTGACACAAATGACTCAGCACTCATAAACAGCACATCAGGAGGCCGGCAGCACACACGTCACAGCACATCACATAACCGACTAACCGGGGACTGAGCTACGGGTGGCGATGTGAAAAGGTCAGATAAGTGAACTTCTATATAAACCAACAGTTTCACAACTGTGGGCAAACACTGCACTGGGCGTGGGGTGGTTAAATATGCCAGGGCGGATATACTGATGGTCGGATATGCGACGGTGTTCTGTACACAACTCAACAGGGAAATAAAATGCACAAATCACTCAAGGCAGAGCTCTTTCAGCAAACAGCGAGAGCGGAAACTTCCTCGCTCGCAACAAGTCGGAAAGAGCACAGGACAAGTGGCAGCAGACACGTGACTAGCAGCAAACCCACACAACACGGAAGACAAAGAGCACTGGGCACATCAGTAGTGCTCATCAGACACAAACATTGCAGGTACCCACACAGATGTAACACCACGCAAAGGTGTGTGCGCATTGCATGTACAACATCTCTGAGCCTCCTTCTGACTGCCAACACAAAGAAGCTGAGAAAATGTGGTCATCACAACTTGGGATGGCAACATTTCCTCAACTCTCCGAGTTCATCGTCTAAAAAACAACATTGAGCTGGTGGTCTGGACAAGGCTGAGGAGCTTTTTACACAGTACATGCAATGCTACACGCACCTGTCCGCGTTGCTAAACCTATTTATTTCCCCGGCCTGCTCTGATGTTTCTGTTGAGACGGGAGCTTTCCCGTCATTCACACATTTGAATAACCACAACACGCGCAGTACACAACAGCACCCCACCTCCCATCACTCGAACGCTAGCAGTACACGCCTTAAAAGACGATTAATACATGGGTCTAGTAGTAACATCAACAGTTCTGTGCATGGCATCACACGAGACCTTACAGTACACGACAGTACATCTTGATGGTACACAACATGACAGGGGACGCCTTGGCAGTACATATGACCGCACCACACACAACAAGCACCTGGCACCGCACATGACAGGACACCCCTAACACGACGGCACACGTGACAGGAAAATCAACAGTACAGCTGGCAGTACAATACAATTACCTGAATGTACACCTTAACTTACAACAACAGTACACACGACAGTACATATACAACACACCCCCCTGGTATACCTGATGGTACATTCAACAGGACAGCTGACAGTACATACGGCAGTGCAGCGTACGACAGTACACCTGATATATGGCAGTACAACTGGAAGTACACCGCAAATGGCATAACATGTGACGGCACACACGACAGTACACCTTAGAGCATACACGACAGTCCATCTCGGGAGTATACACAACAGTACACTTCACAATATACCTCACAGTACAGGTACACAGTACACTTTTGTAACAATCAAAGCAGCGTTCTTAAAATAGAAGTCAAGTTCCTCTCCACGCCCACCACAAACGTACAAATCACCACATTCATCATCAGCAGCAGCACCAACAACAATCAGCACGACTGGCAGTACCCTCAACAGCAATCACCACCACCATTATCACCACCAAAAACAAAGTTGCCCCGTGTAGCCTTAACAGCCTGTAGGGGCAAGTGCTGTTAGCGAGCACCTATGAAGGCCGGCACGGCACGCGAGGGGGTGGGTGGCCAGCACCACGCACGACCGCCTTTGTCTCCCTAGTGGCGATGTTTACACACCGCACCAGGTACTCATTTGAGGTTGAGTCGACCTATGGGAGGCCCAGGACCGGTGGAGATAATCGTCACCGGTGTTGTCCGTGAGCGGGAATCGAACCCAAGTGGCCTGGTTCGTACTGCCGATCTCCACCTTCACCACCAACCAGACCACCACAAACAATACCACCACCACAAACAATACCACCACCACCACCTTCATCAGCATCACTACCCACAGCATCAACACCATCAGTATCATTACCACTATCCATATCTAAATCAGCATCACTAGTAGCAGCACCATGAGAATCGCTTTCATCAGTGTCACTGCCATGAGTATCATCGCCACCACCAACATCATCACCACTACCACCACCAGTATTACCACTCTCAGAACCATCAACGCAATGAATACCATCATCACCACCATGGACATCTCAATCACCATCACTGCCAGCAACATCACTAACCATAAACATCCTCATCAGCATCACTAGCAGCAACATCATCAACACCACCTCCATCATTACCATCAGCACCACCACGAGCATCACTACCACAGCATCAACAACACCAATACAATCACCACCATCAATCAACATCTCCATGGCCACCACCATCAATACCCACAGCACCACGCTACGCAGTGAAGTTGTGCTCAAGTAAGCAAGCAATGCAAGCAAAAATGGATGGCGGCGACAGGCGACTTTGCGGGAAGGAGTAATAGAGGAGGAAGATCAGAGAGCGATCGGAGAGACAGGAAATTCAAGAGAGAGAGAGAGCACTGGGGAGTTCCGGCGGTTGAGCGCAGCCGTACCTATCATGTGAATGCCCGGACGCAATGGAGGTGGACCGGGTGGAGATGATGACATTTGTGACAACATCGCGGCGGTGGTGGTGGTGGTGGCGCACCTCCTCCTCCTTCTCCTCGCCTCCTCACCTCCTCGCACCGTCACACGCGACCGGCCGGCATGACCACCGTGAGACCACCACCCCAATCAACAAAGCCACCCACCCCCGAGGCCTACAGAGGCTCAGTTCTCCCAGCAACAAAACAATATATACTTCTCTGCTCTGTCTTCCTCCTGTTCCCACTGTCTGCCTTGTCTATCTTCCTTCCCTGCGCCTGTCTTCCTGCCTGAGAGACAAGAGGCGATTACTGTCTATCAAGGTGTCCACGCGGGCCCAGCCGAACAACAGCAACAACAATAACAAACACACACACGTGTGTCTACCACAACTACGTGCAACCACAGCTGGAGCGGGGGGAGAGATCTTGGAGGAGATAGGCTTCGTCTGCTGCCTCGCTGCTGCTGCTGAGAAGGTCTTCACTCCTGGAGGAGTTGAAGGGGATGGTGGAGGCGGCCCTGTGAGGCAGGATGAGGAGACCAGGGCCGAGGCGGCGGCGGCGGCGGCGACGAGCGGAGCCGCGGCGGTGGTGAAGCTCTCCCCCCTGCGGCCAGGCTCGATGCGTCTGTGCGCCCGGGGGCCACTGAGTCTCTCTCCCCTTTCCTCTCCCTTGTCTCTCTCCTCTCTCTCGTCCCTCTTCTCCGCTGATATTCTCCTGGCCTGGCTCTCCCCCGTCTTACTCTCCCTTTTGCCTCCTTGCTTGCTTGACTTACTCCCCACCCCCCTCGCCTCTTGCTTGTGTGTCTCTCTCAGAGTCTGCCGTTGCCTGATGATTGCTGAACTCTCCCTCTCTCTCGCTCCCTGCCTCTCTCTTGCTTCTCTGCTGCTCTCCCCTTGCCACTCTCCCTGAGGCCGCCACTCACGTCGCTCCCGCACAATGGGCGCCTGGGCCAGGCCGGGAGAGGGGGGGGCGTGACCTAAGAGTAGGTGGGCGGGGGGGCCAATAGTCAGGGGCGGGGCCAATAGTTAGGAGGCGTGGTTAGCAGTCAGGGGCGGGGCTCTCAGTGCGGTAGATTCTATGGTAGAGGGCGTGGTCAATATGGACTAGGCGGGGCTACGATTAAGTGGGCGGGATTAGTGCGGAGCCACTAGCCAGGTGGAGTGGGCGTGGTGGTTGGTAAGGGGCGGGGTAATAGGCGTGGTCACGCATAAGAGAGGGTGGGGGGGGTCTTCAACGCGCGCATGCGCATTTGGTGGAGTCGTGTGGCTCGTGGGCCAGACTCGGCCTGAGACTTCATTTGGAACGTCTGCGAGGCCACGTGACGAGGCCTCCCGTCTCGAAACTGCCCGCAAAGTGGCGATGTTTATCCATCACCGCAAATCAGCTCATCTGCACCCTATGGGTGCACGGGGGAAGGTCATTTTTTGAAAGCTTTAAGTCAAGAGTTAATATTTTTCAACTTTAATACTCATAAGGCCCCATGATGTAAAGTACAGGCTCCAATTCTTATCCACACCATCTCTCTGGACTATGTGGTATAAAGAAGGACTATTGCCCCGAAACGTCATCTATCAAATTGTGCCTTCAAAGGCTCCTCCTTTCCTCCTTGTTTGTCCATGAAAGGTTGATGATGACCATGACACGCTTCACTGGGATGAGTCTGGGGTACGGTGAGCGCTCAGTTGGCTGAAGAGGCTAATCTGAGCCCTGGACACGATGCCTTGTTAGCAGCCTGCCGGGGGACGGGTCTCTTGATACGGGCCTTGCGCTATTGTCTCTTCACCATAGCATTCTTAGTCCGGCTGGTTTCAGAGGTGGTAGCGCCATCCCAGATGAGATTTCACCAGGTCGGACGATCCTGAGCAAGGCTTTCACATGACTTGATCTGTATTCAAGCTCTTCAGGGAGGCCCTTCGGGGAGTCTTCGGAACGTTTCTTCAGCCCACCTTGTGCTCGCTTCCCATTCTTCATCTCTCCAAAGAAGATCTGCTGCGGGAGATAAGTGGTAGGCATTCCGGTCACATGGCTGGCCCATCTGAGCTGTGCTTTCATAAGGTGTGTGGGAATGCTCGGCATGTCAGCACGGCTGAGGACTTCAGTGTCTGGCATGTTGTCCTGCCACTTCATCCTCGGGAGCTTCCTCAAATATTTTAGGGGAAAGTGATTTGAGTTTCCTGGCATGGTGTTGGTATGCTGTCCAGGTTGTGCAGCCATAAGTAAGAGTTGGTCGTATGACTGCCTGGTAAGCCTTCAGTTTAGTGGGCAGCTTGATGCATGTCCTTTCCCACACTGAATCTCGCAGACGGTCAAATGCTGCACCAGCATTGGCGATCCTGATGTTGATTTCATCGTTAATGTGAACAGCACGTGACAAAATCCCACCAAGGTAGGTGATAGTTTCTGACCTTTCACAGAGACAGTTGGGTCCACACAAGGATTACCGGGGGCAGGTTGGTCCATGACTTCAGTCTTCATGGTACTGATTGTGAGGCCGAAGTTGTCGCAGGCAGCTGAGAACTGGTCCATGAGGGTCTGCAGGTCGAATCGCGAGCCAGCAGCAGCTAATGTGCAATGATCTGGAGCTTCAGGGTCATCAAATGGTCATTTATACACCTTGGGCAAGCTTGACGGTTGACCAGGTTAGATTTTACCGCAAAACCAACACCAGCGTCTCTCCTCTTTTCCACGCCAACTCCCAACTAAGGTGTGACCGGCTGCAACTTCTGCAGTCTGTCCCGTGTCAGCTAGCCGGGCCTCACTTAGGGCGGCAATGTCCATTTTGTGTCTGGAAAGTTCTCTGCCGACAAGAGCTGTACGTCTCTCAGGTCGGTTTGGTCCATAAGTCTGCGCACATTCCAAGCACCAATATTAAGCGGTGTGCCTTTTATTTTCTTTGTTCGACCGTTGACGCGGGATCTCTTCCAGCTGTGGTAGGCTGGCCAGGGTAATGCGAAGCAGACAATGTTTAGGGCATCTTTTCTAGCCCCTTCCTCATGGTGGGGAGGTGAGCAGTGTAATCCTGAATAGGGTTGCTCATGCTCAGGTTGCTGCCAAGTTGCACTGCCGCTTCAGTCCAGTGAAAAGTGACCCGATAACCTGAGCCGCCTGTGTGTGGGTCCACGGCTACAGCTCACAGTGCATACACGCTTGCTGCTTCGTCGTTCATCCCTCGCCACAGGACTTTGGATGACGATGTCATGACTTGCGCATTGAATTGGATTTACGTGAGGGAGAGTTGCACAGCTTCGACCTCACTCTCTCGTCCAAACGCATCTGTATCCAGTGGCAATACTATGTCGAGACGGCTGGAGATGATGCTGGATGCAGTGGATGGTTTGAGGAGACCTTCTGATGGTATTTCCTCCACCAAGGATTACACAGACCCAACTCGGATACTAAGTTTGCCGGGTTTTTTGACCGCCGCGCAGGGTTCGGCGTTGGCAGCTGCTGACAGTACCAACTCACCGGGTGCAAGAGGGAAAGCACCTGGTGTGAGTCTACGGGCGCAGCTCGGTGTTCCCATCGGACTGACTGAACACCCAGCCGGCCAGACACAATAACACTGTAGCCTTTTAAGACTACAGTGTTATTGACAAATGTGTTGAGTTATTTTGTTATTTATTTTTGCGTACCACTGTCAACGCAGTATCACCAAATTATTGGATTAACTTTCAGAATTTAGCACGCCCAGCCACATGCCACTGCATGACAGAAGCAAATGAAGTGCTTTCATGTGCAGCCTGCCAAAGTTATTTTAAAGGCCTATTCGTGCCTTGGAAAGAGGTTCGCTATTCCTAGCATATTAAAATCCATAGCTCTATAACCAAGGCTCTCCATAAACCATATCACACATCAGGCCAATGCTGTGTGTTGCCAATGAGTGGTGAATTATGGGTGGAACAATGGCATAAATGCTTGGTACGTTGATCTATGGAACCCAGTGATCTCAGTTTGATTTCCAGCCACGGCTAACACCAGTGACGGGTGATATCTGAAGCAGGTCTTCACCAACCGGCACTAATCAGCGTGGCGAAGTATGGTAAAATGACCCCTATCCCACGACATCTAAGAGTGCTGTGCATCAATTCAATGTACTGTATATGAATGCACAACACCTAGAATACAGGACATTTAGGGTGACATGGTCATGCAGTGGTGACACTTGTGTCTCACAGCAAGAGATCCCTGGGTTTGATTCTCTGCTGGGGCACCTTGGTATGTGTAGTTTGTGTGTTCTCCCACTGTTCTGCATGAGTTTCCTCTAGGTTCTCAAGTTTCCTCCCATTGATAAAAAAACAACAACATACAATGGAACTGAAATTGGCCAAATATCTCAATACTCTTTGGTTCTATTCGGTAAAGTCACGTAGGTAAAAAATAAAACAACAAAAATCACGACGTTTCGGCCACAACACAAGCGGCCTTCATCAGGTGGCCAAAACGTGATTTTTGTTTTATTTTTTACCTACGTGACTTTACCGAATAGAACCAAAGAGTATGGATCCTTGCAGTCACGAAAGCTTTAAATCTAAATATCCCAATGTTGAAAAAAATACTCAATTTGAATTTCACCTGGCACCAACATCACCCTCCTAACTGCAAAACAAAACTTGGCAGGACCTTCATGAAAAAAGTCTAAAGACTCAGTGGGGTCAATATAAAATTGAAGTTTTCGTGACTGCAGGGATCCATACTCTTTGGTTATTTCGGTAAAGTCACGTAGGTATAAAATAAATTAAATCACGTGTGTTGCGTCCGAAATTTCGTGATTTTATTTATTTTATACCTACGTGACTTTACCGAAAGACTCAGTGGGGCTTTCCTGGATAATCATAATACTGTAATAATAACATGAACACATCAATGTACCATTGGCAATATAATGAATATTCATAACAGCTTATACAGCTTTAGTACCGCACCTTCCGCTCACCGCACTCTGCTGGTGGGGATCCCTCGAGGTTCCCAGGGTCTGAGTTAAGCCTCCTGGCACTCGTGTTTTTGTGTCTGTGGCTCCTACCCTGTGGTACTCTCTCCCTCGTAATGTACGAGAGCAAGGGCTCGTCCGTGACAGTATTCAAATCTGCACTCGAGCCAACTTTTAGCTGTCAATTTTCCCGAGATTGAATTTGTGTAGGATAGCTGATAGATATTATATCTTAAACGTGTTGTATATCTCTGGTGTTATGTTTGTGTACGAGCAGTTTCATTCACTTTGTGAATTTTAGATATTAATATTTGTCTAACAATTAATTTTGGATGAAGACCAATTAGTGAAATCAAGAAACTACATTATAGATGCACCCAAGGGGTGGGTATCCAATAAACATTTACATGTATTCAAACTACACTCTACGATGAAAGTGGAAAACTGATTCCACAATGAGAACAGGTCACATTTCACGGGGACCGACCTCGCCAATTCGGTCAGCTGGATCTGTCATGGCTCCAGCACTGGACAGCTGCCTAAAGTGATAGTTTGTTACTGACATCAGTGACTGGAGCTCCGTGCCGCCAATGATGCCGAGATCACGGAAGGTCAGGGCTATAACAGGGCCTGCTCTGAGGCCCCTAGTGAAAGGAGAAGCACAACTGCTGCCGATCACATGTGAACGGTACGCCTTGTGCTCGCACTTAGTGCATAATGGCCTTTCTCGGAAAAATAAAAGATTCTATGACATTCGCAGTTCTGTACAATATCTTATTGATCGCCCAGTGGGATGCTTTAACCGTTATAGATTCAGGATCTCATGTGACTGTTGTTTTTGCTCGATTTCTATTTGGGTCATTGCTGTAGTTTGTTTTATTTTGTCGATTTAGTGAACCAGGTCACTGTTGCAAATGAGAATATCCTAATCTCTTGGGGTTTCACCTGGTTAAACAAGTACACTTTTACTCACGCTATCGGTGTGTGAGGCAGAGACGCCTCTAAACTTTTTAGGCCATTGATGTCCTCGACCAATTTTTAGATTTTTAACGAATGTAACATTAAATGAATCATTCATTCATGGTGGGAGTGGTAGCGCAGTGCTTATGGAGCTGTGTTATGAACTCGGCACAGTGGAGAGCACAGTTGGTGCATCTGCCAGCCATCTCAGTCAACCCATGGCACCTGGGTCTGTTCCGTGACCTCCTGTCAGCCTCAAAGTGCACCTAGAAAGGCAGAAGCGCCGTGGTCACTTCACTGGCACTCAGTGGTGAACGGCGGTTGTTGTTGTTGCAACATGGTTGGCATGGTCCCTGGTGCATGGAAATGGAGTACCCTGTACAATTTACCCCAGTTTCTTCGTAGCCCAGGAGCCTGGGTCCCATGGTCGGAGGCCCCTGTGCAGTTGCACCCCCCATGCCCTCGATAGCTACACCTCTGTGAGGTATCCTCTGAACACTGCGTGACTAGATGTGCCGTTGAGTGGAGTGCGGGCTGTAGGGTCGTGGCATTGTAGTGAGTGGTCAAACTGAAGAGCGGAAGTGGGGGTTAGTGAGAGGTACTACTGTCTGGTTGATAGGTTTAGGGTCACCATGAGGGTTAGGGTTAGTGACTGATGGAGAGGGCGAGGATCAGCGGGAGGGCCAGTTCTAATGGCTAGTTAGCAGGGTTGTCAGGGACAGAGGGTAGAGTTGGATAGGATTTACTCGCAAAAAAGATACCTTCTCAAAGTTACTACACCCCTCCCCCCTCTTCCCCAATCACAACAAAGTGTTCCTTTCAGTTTTTTTTGCCGCGTGCCATTTCTGGAGCGCACACAAACAGGCATATGGGGTCACTTTGACCCTCAAGCCTAGAGTCCCCACGATTCCTGTTATGCTTCTTCTGCAAACCCCCAGCCCCCCCCCCCACAACATGGACAAGGGGTACAAGCCACGAGTGCTGCACTTCACCCTGTGTTAAATTACCCAATCGAGATTGTCCACAGTACTCATTGCCCCCATAATGGCAAAATAATAACCCACTTCTTGGCCAAAGGTGCAGTCACCTTGTGCCCAAAGGGACACAGACGCCACGGGGGGGGGGGGGTGCCCTTTCAAAAACTAAAGCGCTCCGAGATGCCACCAATTGGAAGGGCACTATCACATAAAACGAAATCATTGTCAATCATAGTTGATGATGATTTATTTTCGCAGCACACTAAGTACTGCGCCACCGCTCCACAGTCCTGTTTAATTTAAAGGCCCAGAATTTGCTTGCCTTAAACAATGCTGCTGGAATTATGCATACCCAAAAGTTCTGTGCGGCTGATGGGTTTTGTAGAAATAGGCCTACTTCAGCAGTTTTTTCTTGCTGTGGTTGTCCCTCCCACCTGATGACGATTGCTTGTGTTGCGATCGAAACGTCGTGATCTATTATTTTTCTACCTACGTGACTTTACCGAAAGAACCAAAGAGTATGTTTGTAAAAAATACTTTAATTTGTTTTTAAGGAACTCAATAGCACTGCCTTCAAATGAAAAAAAATAGGCGACTATGTGGAGACATTGCTTGTCATTTATATTCTCCACAACGACCCGAACAATTCTTTTGAGTTGCGTATATAAACCCGGTGTTTAATATGGGGGTCAATGAGCGGCTCAGTCCCACACCGATAGCACAGGTATTCAATGATAACGTTCCAGAATTACGCGCGCCTCTCCGTGCCAAGATCCGGGCAGCACGACTTGGAAATCATCCGAACATCACAGCCAGGCACCGACCAACTCACCCCCTGCCTGGGGCCAATAGGCGAACGAGTTCCAATCTCCCCATGGGGGAGACCGGGTGAGCAGCAGGCGGAGAGGGCAGCAGTGTGGTCAGGCACCTTGCTGTGCAAACTCGGCTGTGCAAACAAACTGTTCTTCTCACGGACGGAATCTTTCTTTCACAGAATCCAAATCTTTGTTTAAGGCTGGACTAATCAGATGAGCATTATTTTAAATCCACTGCTGGATGACGTCCTCCCCACGCCTTGCTGAGGACCGTGAGGGATATGTGACAGTGTGCGGCTGGGTGACGGTGTGGGCAAGAGCAGAACAAGATTTGCTTGTTCCACTGCCCTCTTGCTGCCCACAACGGCTTCCGAGACCTGACGAGAGGGATGCTCCCCGTCTTATTTTGTATCGGATGCGAAGCAGATTTGAGCCTTGTTAAGTGCTTGTTGGATGGACGACCACACAATACACACCCAGGTTGCCGTGAGCAACTGCGCGGTTGTGCCCTGCGTTGGGCAGCCAGAGGTGCGGCGCAACAAGTCCATTGTTGCGCTGCACTTCTATGCTCGCGCGTCTTTGCTGCCCCTGGGCTGGCTTCACCAACGCGCATTGTGAATGACCCTCACAATCCGCACGGCGTGGGGCGGCACTCATCCAGCAGTGGAATCCCACTAAAGCAATGGACCCTGGGCCGACGGTGATACGATTGGTTCCAAAACCATGATTTTGACTCAACGCTGGCATGTTTACTGGGTTGATAACAGGTTCTGGTACGGTATAGCATGCATTATACATTTTGACCACACTATTTTCCATCCGATTGTCTGCACAATGTTCAACTCGCGTTTCTCACTTCAACATTCACCGGGGAGATTGTGTGGTGGTATTTCCCCACGTGTGCACTTGGTTACGGTGGGTGCTGTGCGTGGAGCGGTGGCTCAGTGGGTCCGGCACACTGCGCTGTGAATCCGACTACCCGAGTTCAAGTCCCTGCCTAGGCGAACATCAGTGGCGAATTATTATATTAAGCCACAGTTTACCCGCCCTCCTTCCACAACCTCCACTGACGAGTATGGTGAAATATGGTCAAACAACTTCCGTGACCGACACGGCGTGGGGAGGTCTTTCCCAGTCAACATGCAACGTTGATCTAACGTCAACCAACGTTCACTCAACGTTTCATTGTTTACTGGGCTTATCCAGCAGTAGATTGCTCAAGGAAAATACTGTAAATTACATCATTATAATTTATAATGATAAACATTAATTTTATAATGGGGGGGGGGGAAATATTATTTTGTGGAATTAAAAATGCGGGCAGGCATTCAATGTATGGAAAACCAACGTGTCGTTCCTGTATTCACTCGAGTTCTTTGTAATCTTAAGCATGAAGGAATCCCATTACAGATTGTGTAATCACGCCTGTATATCAGTGAAACGTCAAGACGGCCAGTGCCACGTGAACACGCACACAGCGCCGTTATCGGCCCCGGCCCTCCACGTCACGGCCGGCAGATTTTCATTTGGCTTTTCTGCAAATACATGCGTGGCTGCGAAATCGAGCAAATATTGCCAGCGCCTCCGAGTTGTTTACGTCTCGTATCGCCCTCCCTCCTGCATCCATCCCTCCTCGCTCCCTCCCATTCTTCCGGCCGCCCTTCGTGCGTCATGTAGGTGACGCGTGGGAGTTGCCGGCTGGCCCACTCACTGATGTAACACCACCAACACACAAGCGACTGGCAGCATTGATTGTAATTCACGCTCGCTCGCTTCCCCGCACACGGCAGAGCCATGTACACCTCTCGCCCTGGTTTCTCGTCATTCATACTCACCGTTGCAGTACTTAAGGCTGCAGTATCCTTGCGTATGATGGCATAAACAGCGGTAATGTTCAGGAGCTAAATGCCAATGTTGAGGTCGGCTGGCCACGGCGAGAGAGCTTCAGGAGAGAGTTGGCGACCTTTTCCTCCTCCGCCTCCGTTGAAGGAGCGCAGAACACAGTGGTTTACCCATACGGTCCATATGGTTGATTTTCATGGTCACAATCACACTGCTTTGGCTTGTCTTTCATTTTCCACTCTTGATTTATATTATTATGCTTGCTTACCCCAGGAAAATCTCACTGATGATTCAGGAGGGTCCTGCCAGGTTTTCGCAGTAGGGGGTGATGACCGCTGTGTATATTCCGATTGAGTAATTTGCGGTGTAATGTTTTACATTTGGTAGATTTGGATCACGATGAGACGAGTTGGGTCGAAGTACTGCTTCAGTCTGTAGCCACTGGCGTCGGCTTGAGCCTCGACTGTCGGGTGCTGAGCCCCCCTCCTTAAACTTAGACGCTTCATTTGATATGTAAATTGCCTGCAACAGTTGGAGGGGGATGGACAAAATGAAAAAAAATGGACGTCCCAGCCCTTCTTCATATACACAACACACATGTATTGTTACTCACTGTTGAGCGTTTAACATTCGTGTCGTGCACCCCCTTCCTCTTGAGTTTTGTAAGCCCCCCCCCGCTGTAATGGAGGTGACGATAGGGGACTGGTCTGCACACAGCCACACACAACCGCTCACGTGAAGCATGCAGCCTCTACACAGGCAGCATTTTATTTTAGCCAAAGTCTTGTCCACAATAACAACAACCACCTGTGGAATTTCAGTCAAGTTTTACTTTATGGTTTTCATTTAGCAATTCTCTTGGTATGGTCGTCGACCGAACCAGTAAAACATTTAGTCCATTTTTATTTGTGTAAAATAATGTAAGTATTTCGCCTAGAAAATCCCTTGAGCTGGAACATCTCGCTTTGTGAGTGTCCATTCTTAGTTATTGAATGTTGGTGTGAGGAGCGCATAATCTCCCCGCCGCCCCTTGCTATCAGGTCTGGCCATCAAGTGAACTCACGATGATTCTTATTATTTGAAATATACGTAAATTATGCACTCTAGCTAATTACCATTTTAATGTCGTCATAAAGACCGTGTAGCTGATGGGATGTGTAAAGCATACTTTAAATGTGTACGCAGAGGGAACAGATTTCTGCAGGTGTAATGACTGCTTATCGATTTTGTTACTTTTAGTCATGCTTACTACGTCACTGGCGGTCAGTCCAGTTCATTGTCGGGCGTCGTGAAATTCGTCCACTGACAGCCATCGTCGACCAAAAAATAACCACTTTGTTGACGGATATTTCCATCACGAATTTTCGTGCAACAAAATTAACACTGGAAAGCTTGTGAAGCCCCGGACAAGCA
This sequence comes from Petromyzon marinus, assembly GCF_048934315.1. Lineage (NCBI taxonomy): Eukaryota > Metazoa > Chordata > Hyperoartia > Petromyzontiformes > Petromyzontidae > Petromyzon > Petromyzon marinus. The sequence continues at coordinate 13,590,510 of NC_133698.1, forward strand.
TCGTACACGAATTTCTACGGCATTATCTTGCACCCGTGGTCAGCCACTGTGCTGCAAGAGGCAGACAATTGCAGAGCCATGGGCGTGACGTGGCCTAGAATACGAGGATGACTCATCCGCGCACATTCAGAATGCAGCTTGCTCTTAGTCATCATCATCTTCATCGCCCATTGTCTATCCCGCTACTGGATGACGCCATCCCCATGTCGTCGTCCATCCCGTGTGGTTCCCGTGTTGCTTTTCCATCCATCTCCTGCCCGTAAATTAACTGATGTCAGTGCTCCATCTCCGCGGCTGTCGGGCCCTTGGATGCATTTTCTTTGGCTTTATAGTGCTGCAAACCGGTGGTGGTGGTGCTTATCCCATTGGGAACCCTCAGCAGAATTGATAATAGGGGGGCTCCCCTGTCAATTTACACAATAATCCTGAGATGACAGAAGAGATATAGATCAGAGATATAGATGCAGTGAACTAAGATAATGTAGACAACAAATATTAATGTAGTTAGATGAGATGTGCAGACAAGATTGAGTTGTGATTCATTTGGGATGTATGTTCATTATGTTATATTTATTAGGATTTTAAGTTGAGCTGATTTTTCATGCACCCCCATTTTTTTGTGATGAATCCGGGGCCCCTTGAGTTAATTGGGGCCCTAACATGTTATTTGGTTTGCTTTTGCATAGCATAGCCACTGCATAAGTCAGCCATTTACCACAGCCCACCAGTTACTGAAACATTCACGAGAGTTGTCTTGGAGAATATAAGTAACAAAATAAACAAGCAGACAACACACGCCTCATTCCCAGAGTTGTCCGTCCACATTAAAAACATACATGTTTTAGATTCGATCAACAACACGGCCCTTTGGGAGTGAATAATTTCAGCAGCATGGGTTCAACACAAGCAAACTACTGGACCGTACATTCTCTGTGTCACTGTCAGAGTCGGGGTCGATTGAACCAATGTTGGCGAACTGCAGATGTTTAGAGAGGTCAGTTACTCGGGGTCATTATGCAACGACACTTCTCCACCACAACCACTGGGCGCTGAGGGCAATTGCCGATTTCCCAGCATAAGGCCACACTGCCGGATGTAAAAGAGCCCACTTTGACCACTGCCCGGATGCCTTGAAACGTTAGGGAAGTCCCCTTCAGTTACTTAAAGCGGCGAAGAAAAAAACATTCTGAAAGATTTGTTTTTATGCAAACTGTAACATCACCTTAAGGTTGAAACCCCAGGGCATTTTTTTCTGATGGGAAAAAAGCAGTAATGTTTTTTGGAAGTTTGGTTTATAATTTCAGTGGTGGGTTTTTTTTATCTGCTGCAACATGGAATACCCAAACCGTAAAACCCCACTAACCTCTTACCTACCGAAATATATATACAGTATCACTACATACAATATTTACATAAGGGAAGTGTATTTAGGCTAGGGAATAATGGTCTATGGAGCGATATCAACAATTTACAGCGACGTTAAGGTTTGATGTTTTGAACTTTTCTCGCAACATACGTAACCAACCGTGCTAAGTGGAGGTGCGGGAGTACAACAAACAACACACAACGCAGTTATACAGAAGTTAGTTTGAAATCTAGATGATTTGAGGGTGCATTGCTCCAATGGCTTCCTAATATCGGAAGAGCGTTCCAGATGGCCGCGGAAGGGCATCTGAGCTTTAGAAGATGCAGAGTGAATTTCAGAAATGTTTACTCCGGGATGAGTAAGACTGGGGAGTTGTTGGGGTGTTTTCCAATCGTTTGAAGTTGACGCACCAAATTCGAGTATGACATTAGCAGCGTCTATGCGATGTTTTGTTACGGCTCTTGACCCATCTGCTGTCGGCGATGAAGTGCGAAGCCGGGAGGCTGCAGGCTCGGGTCAGCTGCGAGGCCAGGGAATTTAAGAGTTTGGGTCCGGGTCGGAGTTAAGGTCGCGTCCGTAAACGACGGCCTGGCTGTTTCATTGCGCCACAGACCACGGTCAAGAAAGACATTTGCAGGCGGCGGGAGGTGTGGAAAGGACGACGCACGCCATCGCGGCTGCTCGCCACGGCAGCCTGCGACGAGCAGCATCGCCCAGAGGCGGCCTCGGCCTGGGGGCTCAGAGCAAGGCGGCCCTTGCTCGCTCCCAAGCCTCCTTCTCGCCCGGGCGCGTGACGTCACGCCCCGCGCGTCGCCTAGCGACGCGCGGGGGGCGACGTTCCGGGTTGACACGCGCCTCCCCCCCCACACCCCCGCGAGCCCCGCCACTTCTTGCACCCCTGCCCCCGCGCGTGCTGTTTTTAGGCCATGACGCGCGCGTGCGCTAGAGCGGTGGTGGTCGGTGGGGGGGGGCTGAGACGTTAGGGGAGGGGGTCGACGGGCAAATTGGTGAGGGTGTGGAGTGGGGGAGGGGAGTTTGGGTGGGGCGTAAAAAAGGGGGTGGGGTCAATAACGTGGGGCCAGGGGGGGGGTTGTCCGCGCGCTCGGGTTCCACTGCTACGGGAGGGGGGCAGAGGGCTCGGAGTGGGGTGGGGGCAGCTGGGAGGGGGGCAGGGCTTGGGCGCGTGACGTACGCACGCGCCCGCGGGTGCCTCTGTTGTAGTCGTGTTGGCTGTGGAGGCAGCTGGGAAGGTGGGGGGAAGGGGGCAAGTGGGGGCGGGACTGGTCGCGTGACGCACGCGCGCGGGGAGGGGGTTGCAGAGCGGCTATTGGTCAGAGGGAGAGGGGGTGGGGTAGTTGGGAGATGGGGGAAGGGGGGAGGTGGCGGAGCTGGGAGGGGGGTGAATAGCGGCGGGAGTGGGGGGATGCGCGTGACGCGGGCGAGTACGCGGGGGGGGGGGGCTTTTATAATAACGCGAGAGTGGGTGGGGGAGGGGGCGGTGGTGGTGGGGGGGGGTTACATCGTGCGCGCGTGGGCGGCGCGAGCTGAGCGCGGTCATCGCGGTGCGAAGCCGAGCGCCCTCACGTCCCGGCCGGCGGGCGGCGCACACTTTTTATTTTAGTGCGCCCCGGCGACTCGCTCCTTTCTGCCATCTCTATCGGCGCCGTCACTCTTCTTTTTCTTTCTCTCTCCCCCCTCTCCCCTTCCTCGTTACTCCCTTGCACCGCGCGAGCTTCCTCACGGACCGACGGGACGGAGCCACGGACCCTCGGAGGAGTGAGAGACGCGGGCGGACGGAGATCTTCCCCCCCCCCCTCCTCACTCTACCCCGGCGCCGCGACCATGAAGAACGGTGCCGAGCGAGGTGCGTGCGCGTTGCGGGTGAAGTTGCGTCGCGGCTTGAGGGGGGGTGATGAGCGCGCGTAAGGGGTGGGTGGGGGGGGCACTTTTGGCGGTGGTGAGGGGCTACTTTAAGGAGGGTCTGCGAGGAGGAGGAGGGGGCAGGGGGGGTCGCTTTAGGAGGCGACTCGAGGGGGGCTGTGTAGCCAGCGTCTGCGGCGAGTCCGGTCCGTCGGCCCCATGTAAGTGGTGGCCATCCCCTCGGCGTCCATCAACTCGCCACCACCGCATCGTGCGCGGGGAGGCATTTTACGAGTTTTGTGCCAGGGCCCAGGGCTTTCCTCTCTCTCTCGCGCCGCCGTCGCCGACTCTACCGTAGGCGCCGATCCTCGCTCCCAAGTCGCCCCCCACCACCACACTCGTTGCCCCCCCCCCTCTAATCCCCCGCGCCCCCCCCCCTCGCTAATGTCTGTGTGACGTCACGGTTCCTGTTTTCGCCGCGACGCGGATTTCCTGGCCGAGCTTTCCCGCCCCTCCCCCCCCCAAAACCTCCACCCCCCCCCCACGGCCACGCGTCTCGCGTGAGCGACGCCGCGAGCCCATGTGTCCCTGGCCAATGTGTGTGTCCCGTGTGTGTGTGTCTGGCCAGTGTGTGTGTGTGTCCCGTGTGTGTGTCTGGCCAGTGTGTGTGTGTCCCGTGTGTGTGTGTCTGGCCAGTGTGTGTGTGTGTCTGGCCAGTGTGTGTGTGTGTCTGGCCAGTGTGTGTGTGTGTCCCGTGTGTGTGTCTGGCCAATGTGTGTGTGTCCCTGGCCAATGTGTGTGTGTGTCCCGTGTGTGTGTCCCTGACCAATGTGTGTGTGTGTCTGGCCAGTGTGTGTGTGTGTCCCGTGTGTGTGTCTGGCCAATGTGTGTGTGTCCCTGGCCAATGTGTGTGTGTGTCCCGTGTGTGTGTCCCTGACCAATGTGTGTGTGTGTCTGGCCAGTGTGTGTGTGTGTCCCGTGTGTGTGTCTGGCCAATGTGTGTGTGTCCCTGGCCAATGTGTGTGTGTGTCCCGTGTGTGTGTCCCTGACCAATGTGTGTGTGTGTCTGGCCAATGAGTGTGTGTGTCCCGTGTGTGTGTCTGGCCAATGTGTGTGTGTGTCCCGTGTGTGTGTGTCTGGCCAATGAGTGTGTGTGTCCCGTGTGTGTGTCTGGCCAATGTGTGTGTGTGTCCCGTGTGTGTGTGTCTGGCCAATGTGTGTGTGTGTCTGGCCAGTGTGTGTGTGTCTGGCCAGTGTGTGTGTGTGTCCCGTGTGTGTGTGTCTGGCCAATGTGTGTGTGTGTCCCGTGTGTGTGTCTGGCCAATGTGTGCGTGTGTCCCGTGTGTGTGTGTGTCCCGTGTGTGTATGTCTGGCCAATATGTGTGTGTGTCCCGTGTGTGTATGTCTGGCCAGTGTGTGTGTGTCCCGTGTGTGTGTGTCTGGCCAATGTGTGTGTGTGTCCCGTGTGTGTGTATGTCTGGCCAGTGTGTGTGTGTCCGGCCAATATGTGTGTGTGTCTGGCCAATGTGTGCGTGTGTCCCGTGTGTGTGTGTGTCTGGCCAATGTGTGTGTGTGTCCCGTGTGTGTGTATGTCTGGCCAGTGTGTGTGTGTCCGGCCAATATGTGTGTGTGTCCCGTGTGTGTGTGTGTGTGTCCCGTGTGTGTGTGTGTGTGTCCCGTGTGTGTGTGTGTCCTGTGTGTGTGTGTCTGGCCCATGTGTGTGTGTGTCCCGTGTGTGTATGTCTGGCCAATGTGTGTGTGTCCCGTGTGTGTGTCTGGCCAATGTGTGTGTGTCCCGTGTGTGTGTGTCTGGCCAATGTGTGTGTGTGTCCCGTGTGTGTGTGTCTGGCCAATGTGTGTGTGTGTCCCGTGTGTGTGTCTGGCCAATGCGTGTGTGTGTGAGTGTGTCTGACCAATGTGTGTGTGTGTCCCGTGTGTGTGTGTCCCGTGTGTGTGTGTCTGGCCAATGTGTGTGTGTGTCCCGTGTGTTTGTGTCTGGCCAATGTGTGTGTGTGTGTGTTCCGTGTGTGTGTGTCTGGCCAATGTGTGTGTCCCGTGTGTGTGTGTCTGGCCAATGTGTGTGTGTGTGTCCCGTGTGTCTGTGTCTGGCCAATGTGTGAGTGTGTGTCCCGTGTGTGTGTGTCTGGCCAATGTGTGTGTGTGTCCCGTGTGTGTGTATCTGGCCAATGTGTGTGTGTGAGTGTGTCTGACCAATGTGTGTGTGTGTCCCGTGTGTGTGTGTCTGGCCAATGTGTGTGTGTGTCCCGTGTGTTTGTGTCTGGCCAATGTGTGTGTGTGTGTTCCGTGTGTGTGTGTCTGGCCAATGTGTGTGTCCCGTGTGTGTGTGTCTGGCCAATGTGTGTGTGTGTGTCCCGTGTGTCTGTGTCTGGCCAATGTGTGTGTGTGTGTGTGTCCCGTGTCTGTATGTCTGGCCAATGTGTGTGTGTGTGTGTCCCGTGTGTGTATGTCTGGCCAATGTGTGTGTGCCCCGTGTGTGTGTGTCTGGCCAATGTGTGTGTGTGTGTTCCGTGTGTGTGTGTCTGGCCAATGTGTGTGTCCCGTGTGTGTGTGTCTGGTCAATGTGTGTGTGTCTGGCCAATGTGTGTGTCTGGCCAATGTGTGTGTGTCTGGCCAATGTGTGTGTGTCTGGCCAATGTGTGTGTGTGTGTGTGTCCCGTGTGTGTGTGTGTGGCCAATGTGTGTGTGTGTCCCGTGTGTGTGTCCCGTGTGTGTGTGTGTGTGGCCAATGTGTGTGTGTGTCCCGTGTGTGTGTGTGTGTCTGGCCAATGTGTGTGTGTGTCTGGCCAATGTGTGTGTGTGTCCCGTGTGTGTGTGTCTGGCCAATGTGTGTGTGTGTCTCGTGTGTGTGTCCGGCCAATGTGTGTGTGTCCCGTGTGTGTGGCCAATGTGTGTGTGTGTGTCTGGCCAATGTGTGCGTGTGTCCCGTGTGTGTGTGTCTGGCCAATGTGTGTGTGTCCTGTGTGTGTATGTCTGGCCAATGTGTGTGTGTGTGTGTCCCGTGTGTGTCTGCCCTGTATCTGTTTATTATGTCCTGCTGTGTGTCCGCCTGTCTCCCATGTGTGTGTGTCTGGCCAATGTGTGTCCCGTGTGTGTGTGTCCGTCAGCCCTATGTGTCTGCCCGCCCTGTGTGTGTACCCTGTGTGTGTCTAACCTGTGTATATTTCTTTGTATATCTGCCTTGTGTATGTATGTCTGTCTTGTGTGTATATGTATATATGTCTCCATATATACGAGTGTTTAGGTCCGTTGTGTGTGTCTAGCTCATGTTGTGTGTAGTTCATGTTTGCATTTGTCATGCCTGTCTCTTGTTTATTCGGTGTGCATGCCTGTGCCGCATGTGTCCATCTAGCTCACGCGTGTCTCTCTGCCGTGTGTGTGTGTACTTTCTGTTTAGCATGTCTTTTTAGCTCATGTGTTTAGCCCAGGTGTATTTTTCTCGCTCTCGTGTATGTCTGGTGCATGTGTATGTGTGTCTGTCTTGATCATGTCAAGACAGCTTATCCCAAGTAAATCTGTCTGCTCCATTTGTGTCTTGTCTATCCCATGTGTATTATGTATATCTCACGTTTGTCGATCCTGATTAGTGTGTGTTTACCCTGCGCATCCTGTCCGACTAGCCCATGTGTGGCTATCCTGTCTAGCTCTTCTTTATCGGTCTATCCAGTGTCCTCATGATCTCACATGGGTTTTTAATCTATCGTGTGTCCGTCTAGCCCATGTGAGCGAGTCATGTACAATCCATGTATGAAATGTCTGTGCTGTGAGTACTGTATCCCATGATAGCTCGTGCGTGTGTACCCCATCATTCTATCTCTTGTGTGTATCTGTTTCGCGTGTGCCCCTATCTTGTGTGTGTCCTCCTTTCTAGTGTGTGCGAGACCCTATCTCATGTGTGTGCGTGCGTGACCCTATCTCATGTGTGTGCGTGCGTGTGTATCTCTCGTGTGTGTGTGGCGTGTGTGTATCATGGGTGTGTGTATCTCTCGTGTGTGTGTGGCGTGTGTGTGTGTATCTTGGGTCTGTGTATCTCTCGTGTATGTGCGTGTGTGTATCTCTCGTGTATGGCGTGTGTGTGTGTGTGTATCTTGGGTGTGTGGCGTGTGTGTGTATCTTGGGTGTGTGGCATGTATGTGTGTATCTTTGGTGTGTGTATCTCTGGTGTGTCGCGTGTGTATATCTCTCGTGTGTGTGGCGTGTGTGTGTATCTTAGGTGTGTGGCGTGTATGTGTATCTTTGGTGTGTGTATCTCTCGTGTGTGGCGTGTGTGTGTGTATCTTGGGTGTGTGGCGTGTGTGTGTATCTTGGGTGTGTGGCGTGTGTGTATCTCTCGTGTATGTGTTCGTGTGTGTATCTCTCGTGTATGTGTTCGTGTGTGTATCTCTCGTGTATGTGTGCGTGTGTGTATCTCTCGTGTATGTGTTCGTGTGTGTATCTCTCGTGTATGTGTGCGTGTGTGTATCTCTCGTGTATGTGTGTGCGTGTGTGTATCTCTCGTGTATGTGTGCGTGTGTGCGTGTGCTCCTGGGCCACAGGAATGCTTGCGAGTGTTGCAGAACTCTTTAAACACAACATTCCAGTTCGTGTTGGATGGGCAACCTTTAGTGGGTGCTCGGGATTTTAGGTTTACTGCAATGTGGCCCCCGAAGGTCATGTGGCTTTGATTAGCGTCCACACGACAGCTTGTTACGTTTACCTACAGAAGGGACCAATGATTACGCTGTAGCTTCCACACCGAATCCACTTTTGACTCTACACTAAGGTCGACACTCGTCTTTGTTCTATCGTAATTATAAGAGCCCCCCCTCCCCATTCCTCTGGAGACAAATCGCTTGCAGCCCTGCAAAGGTTTCCAACTCCTGAACGTGGAAAGTTGTAAAAATTAACCTAAAAAAGACACCAGATACGGACGGACCTTACTAATTCGTTGCAGGATAATTGACCTGGTACAGTATTAAACAACGTTAACCAATGCACGATCCCGAATGCAAATAACTCGCGAACCCGTCTAAATCTGCATCACGCCCTCGTTGCAGAACGTCGCTCGGTTGTTTGTCGCTTTGACAAGACTTCGTCGCTGGGAATGACCGAAAAAGCCCCCAAATCTCGCGACACAATCATTCTCTTTTTTGAGTTCGTAACGCAGCAGGGCCCTGCGACCTTTAACGCACCACGCGGAGGCCCCGCTTCCTTGAAGGGGCGTGCCTTCACTTCTCGGCCATGACACACACACACAAAAACTCTCTCGAAAACAATGCGTGGGCCTTGCACTCGCCTCGACACGCCACGGAGATTCTTTAGTCAACCGGTCCCAAACGCTTATAGATCCATCATCATCATCATCGTCGTCGTCGTCAGCAGCAGCCATGACCACATCCACTGCTGGATGAAGGCCTCTTACACTCTGTCGCCATCCCTCACGTGGTCCGGTGCTGCTGCCATCTCGTCTCACTCCTCCTGCACGTCACAGACTGACCTCGTAACGCCATCGTCCGTGGTGGTTGACCTCATCCCGTCACGTTTTATATCTGGGTGTAATTCCAAGTACGTCCCTCTGCATGATTCTTTGTGCGCTCTTCAGCTTTTGTTTCCTCTTTAGTCAGTGTCCCGTGTGTTTGATTCTTTTGTATGGATGTTGAACTTCTTTCCCACCGTACGTAGCCAACCGTGCTAATCGGAGGTGTCAGAACTCGCGTTCTAGACTGATTGAAGACTCTGCTAAAACACCGGGCCGACTTAGTCCTAAAGCCGAGTCCAGATGTTTCACTTGTCCCCGTACCACCTTATATTTAATCACTTGAGTGGCTCCAATGTATTTAGAGTTTTGCTACATTCGGTGGCACTGCACTAATTGTTTCGCTAGCCCATGGACTTAACTGGGCAGTGGGAAGTCTGCAGGTTGTTACAACTGGATCCTAGCATAGTGCCGCAGAGTGGATTACTCGACTGCGAATGTCTTTGCAAGAGAGCTTCATAGTGGCATACTGTTTTGAGTAAAAAAACAAGTTTGTTTAATTAGTTGCGTTATTTGTAACCTTGAACATATGTTACAAATTGGGTCGCGAATTATCATGTCTATCGGAGAATGTAAACAGACTGAAACAACACTCGCTTAACACACCACACGTTCATCCCTCATTTGCATGATGCTGTGGAAGTCTGTGGTGAATGGTTTGAGTGGCTTCTATCCTTACAATTACATGAACGGTACAGGTTAATGCAAGTTTAATCGTGCCGTTACTGTGCTTAGTCACTGCTTACAGTATCGTATCACGTTACTTTAGGTACAGTAAGGTAAGTACAGTTACTCTACGTATAGTAGTGGCATGGTTAATGTATCACGCATCGCAAAGCCACCTAAGTGGCAGCCACACATGGCTGAAAAAACACGCTGCACTTCGGCACATTCTGTGGTGCTGTTTGTGTTATACGCAGTTGGTACCATCGGTACGGACAATCACTACAAGCAACACTGCCGCCACGCACACACGCGTTGCACGTGTGACACACGCACACACGCGTTGCACGTGTGACACACGCAATAGCGCCCCATCATCATCACACGCGAACACACTGGTCATCTCACGAAGTTTACGGCCATAACTGTGCACCGCGCCCTACAACCACCACCACCAAGCACACTAAAGCCCCCTTCCCCCACTCCGTCCTGACAACTCGCAAAAACACGTAAAAGCACGACCTCCCAAAACGCACACCATCCCCTCCCACCCTGCCCTGCTGACGCTGCAACTCACAGGCGATATTCATCAACCTTCGCTGACCAGCGTGGAGAAGTATGGACAAATAACCACCCCTGCCCCCCCCCCATTACCAGCACAGTGTGGTGAGGCCCTCATCCAGCAGCTGTTTGACAAAGGGGGCTGTGTATTGTAATTATTTTTTATTTACCGTCTGCCGCCTCCCTTAGCGCCGAATGGTAAAACCTAACCGTATTCACGACCCCCAAACTTGACAGCCATGAGTGCCAGGAACACGTGGCGAGCGAGGAGGAGGGCACGGCGCCTTGGCTCTGCGTGGAAGTGACATTGCGCGGCGGGGTGGACCCCACGACCTTAACTCTAACCTCTACGCAGAAGCCGAGAGTTAAAGCGCGATTAAAGGCATTAGGCGGTCAGAACTCGGCGCGTCGTGACTTGGGCGGTCTCGTGAGTCGTGGGTGGTGTTGGTGAATGCGAGGAAGGAACCCCGTGATGCTGGCCGGCTGGCTGGCTGCTTGTAGAAGCCATTGTGAAATGACAAGCTGATAGTCGTGTTACACAGGGACCTATCAGCTGACCATCTTTATTGATTGGCTGGGCCCCGGCTAAAGAACCCGCATCACCGTGCTATCATTGGCGACATTGTCAGAGGAATGTCAGAGGAATGTGCTAATTATCAATTGGTTACCAACATGGTTTCATTTCTCAATATTTTCGGGTCGCTGTTAGACTGGAGTAGGTGGCATGTGATGAGTCGTAGCCACAGCCTGTGGTGGACTGAATGTGGTCTGCTGGGTGCGAACATGTTTTCTGCGTTGCTTTCCAGGACAGACCTGGATTAAATTAATTCCTGGTCGCCTATAATATCACGCGACACAACTAGTGGCATACAGCAACTGGTTTTGATTTATATTTATAGACATGTGCTCTGTGTAGGTTAAGTGTTTGAATACCAGAGCCGTGCTGACTATGGCCTGATTGTCATAGATGTCTGAATGTCAATCAGGCACACACAGGCATCATTACTATGTGTCCATGTGTACATTAGCTGGGTTATTCACTTATTACCAAGCAGTTAAGAACAACAATGCAAATGTAGTATGTTCCATGGTTTTTTCCATCCTGGTGTTTGCAAGTTATTATTGTACAGTCATCACTCCGAACTGGTGCCACACACTATTCGTATGCTGGCTAACTACAGTTATGCAATATGGCTTAATTACAATTATACAATGGGGGGGATTTATTATACAATGGCAAGGCAGGCGCAAAGGTCCAAGGTTGGTTTGTTAAAAGTCAGTCCATTTCTCAGTGCCACGGGGTGATTGCACGGAAAAGCATTTGGAGGGAGTTCACTCAGTCCAAGGTTCGTTTAAAAGTCCTGGCATGGTGTCTCTGCTGTCCCCCTTGACCCCATGTTCAGCCATCTGTCATACACGTACGTACACGCACGACCTGTTTTTGTCAATCCACCACTGGATGAGGGCCTTGCAGGCCATTTCGTATCTTCGACCGTACTTTCCCAATATGGTTGGTACGGGTAAATCCGCAATGCCAATGATCACACCGGTCTTTTGCGCGTGGTGTGATCGTCCATCCAAGCACTGTCCCAGAATCGCCCGTTTCCGAGTTTTGAGGAATGCGGGGCGATTTGGTGTACAGTACAGTACTACAATTGCGTACAGTACAGTACTGCAAACGTGGCATAAATGACCACGCACAGTCGGTAAGGCTGGAACAGTGGTTGCATTGGTTTCACGCGCTGCGCTATGAACCCAGCGACCTGAGTTCGATGCCTGGCCCCCGGCTATTGTCCAGTGGCGAGTCCCCTCCTTCCCCCACCCACTACCTTGGCCAAACCTCGCTGACAAGACGTGAAGCATGATCCAACAACTAACAACCCCCGTGATCGCTATGGTGTGGGGAAGCCTTCATCTAGCAGTGGGTCGATAAAGGGCTGTACATTACATCATAATAATCAGTAATAACCCATTTCAAATGTTAACATTGGAAAGAGGAAGAAAATAAATCGAACTTTCTGACAGGGTAAAATGCAGACAGGCATACAGTGTAACGAGAACCCGGTCGGTGTTTACGCCGAGTTCATTGTAAACTTGAACATGAAAGCATCCCGTTACAGATTGTGTAATCGAATATCACGCCTATCGGAGAACGCAAACAGGCCGAAACAACACGAAACTCACAAACTTGACAGTAATTTGAAAGTGTGATCATCCCTGACGTACACAACTGTAGGATTAGTTAATGACTCTGCTACGTGGCTTCCGCTAAATTCAATACATAGCCGTTCCTGAACTTAGTGACATACTGCTTAGCACAATGCAGAACAATACTTTCATTTCAGTAATGTTACCGTACTTAGTTACATGTTTATAGTAACGTTGAACATCCCTGTGTATTTGTTCATCAGTGGTACAGCCCGACTTCCTTTGAGCTGGTGATTCATCACAATGTACCTTGTAATTAGTGGTACAGCCCAGTGTCCTGGAAATCTCTGGTAAGCCATCGTTTTGAATGTGTAATACCCACCTGGCCAATGACATGGTACATATTCACTGCCATCTAGTGGACCTCAAGTGACACCGTGCAAAGCAGCAATTGCAGGCTCGCGCTGGGAATGATAAACATCATCAGCCACGATCAAGCCACTGCCAGATAAATGCATGGCCAGGCCTAAAAATGCAAATAACTGTGTAGAAATGTTGTACATCATGCACTGAATAGTATGTCTGTGGGGATGCATAATGTAACTAGGCCCTACAACTGCCAGAATCGGAAACCATTTGTTAAGAGCATTGGAATTGTTAATGTGAGCGGTGGTGGACTAGTTAGCACGCTAATATGAACACTGCTACCTGAGTTTAATTCTCAGCCAAGGCTGATGAACTATGGTCAAACAACCCCCCACAACTGGTTCGGCAGGGGGGGGGGGGACTTCATCCAGTAGTAATTGACAAAGACTGTAAAGTAAAATGAGTAGTAGTTGTTCATGCGCGTGTTGGAAATCACGCCACGGGGTGGGTAGATAGTGGGAGGGGGGCATGAGCTTGTGATGTGTGTAATGTTATTGCTCTGGCCAATAAGCCTTATCCGTTTTAGCGGTTGGTAATTTTGTTGCCAGGATTTGGGTAACCCCTTTTAATCAATTTGACTGGTTTCCTATAGGGCAAGTTCCTATTAGCAATACAACTCGATACTAGCATTTTATTTAAGTTGAAAAAAAGCTCAAGTGATGAATCGATAACACTGCCTCGAAGTTTAACTTCTTATGAAAGGAAAAAATATAATAACGGAGACATTTTGGGTAGTGGCCCTTCTTCATAGACAGGCTATAAGCTGACTATTACATAAGACCTGAACCATTGGCAGCAGCTGCGTGTGCACTGCAATAAGTTGGACCGAGTGTTAAGTGTAATTATTTACAAGTAAATAATAAAAAATCCATTGTACGGTTTGGAGACTCTCAGAATTGTGAAAAACTGTGAGTCTCAAGGGTAATGCTTGAGACCTAACACGTATGATTATCCCTAGAGGACAAATACAGGTCGGAAATCATTATAGAAGTCGTGCTCATGCGTCATTTTCCTTCCCTGATTTTTTAATTCCTGAGTACCGAGTTTAGCTGCCACAGCAACTGAACATTCAGTCGGCTTGTGTATTTACAGTCTTTTATTGGTGATAGGCTTTTGACCAGTGTCTGGTGGTCTGTAGAGCGTTTAATAAACCCACGAAGCCAAGAGTGGAATGTTGGCCAAGCCTAACAATGCCGCCCCCCCACCTCTTACCCCCCAACATGTGTTTAGACTCGCCGGGGCTGGAGCGCGTGGACCTGAGTCCTGGTTGTCGGCAAGTGCAGCTGTGGCACTTCATCCTGGAGCTGCTGGGCAAGCGCGAGTTCCGGCACGTCATCGCGTGGCAGGGCGACTGCGGCGAGTTTATCATCAAGAACCCCGAGGAGGTGGCACGGCTTTGGGGAGCGCGCAAGTGCAAGCCGCACATGAACTACGACAAGCTGAGCCGCGCGCTGCGGTACGCTCGCGTCCGTGAAGGAGAGAGAGGAGGGGGGGCATGCACAGACACGCTGTGTACGCGCCGGATAAAGAGTCGTTTCATGAGAGCCGCACCGATACGTTGAGAACAATTTTTGTTTGTGGTCGATTACTTGGGACCCCCTTTAAAAGTGGCAGCCACCCCCCCCCCCCCCACATTCCAACAGCCTCCTGAAGGTGGGAAACCCCAGCAAGTCCCCCCCACCCAGTGTGACGTGGCCATGAGGTCACCAATCCTCCGGCTATCACCTCCTGTCCAGTGGCACACATGGCAACAGAGGCGGAACTTTTTTTTTCTTCGCCAAGCTATTTTCACATTATCCGATGAAGTCAAACAATCTTAACGGATAATCAGTGGGAATTTGTTTCCTTGAAGAATCGTTTAGAGCCCAGCTGTGGTGTAAATGTTAACTTGTGTCAGCCTATTGCGGGATGAGGGCATCCCCATGCAGTGCGAGTCGTGGGGGGGGGGGTTAAATGTACCTTACTACTCTGGTCAGTGCCGGTTGGTTGACCGTACCTTACAATGCTGGTCAGTGCGAGTCTTGGGGGTTGATTGACCAGACCTTACCACGCTGGTCGGTGCCGGTTGGCGAAGGCAGCGGGAACAAACGTTGGAGCATAAAAGTATCGTGCATTTTCCTGCCGTTACCACCCAACCCCACTGCCGTGATGACAATCTGTGTTTGTGCTTGGCAGTCACCTGTTTGAGTGCTATGCTGGCTATAGGCCTGCTGCTTAGCTTCTGAGATTGATGAGATTGGGTGCATTCCTGATATTTAGACCAAACACGGTTCACAAATGATTTAAATGTGAACTTGCTCGTATATTAAATTCACGGAATCATGTTTTTAAAGCAAAATCATTCAGCCGCGAATGGGAGGTTCCAATTCAGTAGAGGAGAGTGATTGTCGATCGTTACCGCCGATCTAACAGTTGCGTAAAACGCGCCCACAGGTATTACTACAACAAAAGGATTCTGTACAAGACCAAGGGCAAGCGCTACACCTACAAGTTCAACGTCAACAAGCTGGTGCTCTCAAACTACGGCGGGGTGGATGCGCGGAACAAGGGTGAGTAAGCGCTCGAGCGCCGCCCGCGAAAGCAACTCCTCCGACATGCCTTCCGGTTGAGGCGCTCGCGTTTTGTTCGGAGACTCTTCCCGCGACGTTTGGCTCCGCATCACCGGGAAATTAGTTGGGAAGCGTTGTCTTCATTCGTCCGCATGTCAGTCTCCAGCATGGGGGGTCGCGATAACTTTCATGAAGGTGACCCCAGTTTGACCACTCCGACTGCTATTCCCGGGACAGATCCGATCGTCGGGGTGCCCTTGGCGATGACTCGGCTGTCCGTTTCCCCCAGCGCGTGCCGTCTCGGGACTCGTGGAGTCGCGGCTCGGGTAGAGTTTCTGCAGTCCACCGCTTGGCGGATTCCCAGCGGGGTCTTTCTTCTCTTGTCTTCCTCTCTCTTTCCTTCAGCCGCTCCCTGCTGACGCACTCTCTTCGTGAGGTTGCTGCTCCGCCTCGTGAAACGGCCAAACCATTGCAGTTCCCTCTTTTTTGATGGTGTTTTCCAGCTGTAGAGGTAATCGTTTCCAGACGTAGAGTTGATCGTTTGCTCAACACATTCATTTAATTTCTTTTCCAGATCCCATATAAATGACATAGCATAATAATTCACGTCATTGTGGAGACTTAAGTAATAAAAACTAGCTATTTTGACCGTCCCAAGGACAGGTGTATATTGCATCAAATCTGAAATATTCAATAGAAAAATTGTTCAGCTCATGATTATTAATGAGGGGAGGGGGGTTGCCCCATGTGGAGTGACGTCACCCGCTAATGATTATTAATGAGGGGAGGAGTGTGCCATGTGGAGTGCGCGACCTTGTGCGCAAGTGTAAATTTCCACGCGGGCATGAATATTAATGAAGGGGGGGGGGGGCTCTTTTGCAGTGACGTCACGCACGGATGTAGCACTGTGCTGCGTAGATTTATTTTTCACCGTCACTTTCTTTAACGAAACGTCATCTTTGAAGCGACTTGGCGTAATACATTATTTAATTCATCTCGACCTTTGCGTTCGTGTAAAAATCCACCCACTCATGAATATTAATAAGGGGGAGGGGGGTGTGGGCCTCGTGTGGAGTGACGTCACACGGGGGGGTGGGCCTCGTTGAGTGACGTCACGCACGGGACGGACAGACATTTATGGGTGATAGGTAATACGAAGCGGGACAATACACCTTCCAAATATTTGTCCCTTTACATAAAATAATAAAAGCATTGTTGACACATCTCACCAGCCGCACAGCCTTCTGGGGAGCGCATAATTACAGCAGCGTAAATTAATTCAGTTCCGAAGAATCTGCCAGCAGTACGCAGAGCGAAACGTTGGACGTCGTCCCGCACGACGCTCTGTACGCGGCACGACCCGAAAGCACAAAAGGGAGAGCCATACAGCTCGAGCGCTAAAACCTACGCGGTAGATTTCCTGGAAAAACAGACAATAAAGCGTGCGGGACACGCCGCTCCGCTGAGTGGCGGTACGTGACATCATTCTAACCGGGCCGTGGGCTTGAACGCGATGCTCTCTGCACACTCTGCAAGGGTCCAATTATTATAAGTGCCTGCGTGAGCCTCGGCCCAGAGAATCGGGAGACTAAACTATTGTGCGGAATAGAAATGCTCCTCTACAGCTTTAGCACCAAAAGTCACAATTTATTGAAGCGTGTGTGCATTGGACGAGACAATTATGAATGTGGGCCTTGATTATTTGTGAAAAAGTAATTTTAAAGCTTTCAAACCAAGGTTGAAAGTTTTTGTGTATTGGCTCTCTCTGTCTGTCTGTAATATGGGATCATGAATTGCCCTCGAGAAAACTGGCCCTATTGATCACATAATTGCCATTGATCGATATAGGTTACCCTTTGGCGATAATAAAAAAAAATAGCAGGAAATATATAAGTGCCTCTCCTCCCCATGACACCTTTATGTGTGACGTCATCTCTCATAGTGTGGCTTGGAAGGTAACATTGCATTTGCGTGATTTTTCTTAATTGTTTATGACGTCAATAAGGCCCTGCAAAAAGCAGCGCATAAATTCATGACTTAAAGGTCTGTCAGTCCACCGCTGGATAAAGGCCTCCTGACGCTATTCCGGTGATGGCAGTAATTTGGCCATACTTCACCACGCTGGTTAAAGTGAGCTGGTGAAGGCAGGGCACAAATAATTGGGCGCATAGCAGTGCAGTACAACAACGGGTTTTGCTGCATCGCCTTCTGCCCACCGTCGTGTACCTGCCTTGCAAGCCCTGCAGCAACAGCAGCCCGTTTGACCGCGATGGTCGCCCATCCATCCAAGGACGATCCAGGCTTAAACCCCGGCTTCGGAGGTCTGACGGAATGGAGGGGAGCACGTTGTGAGCGATGTGGTCGTAGGCGCAGCGTAAATAACAGCGGTGCACTTGTGTCCGTGTTTATCTTTTATTATTATTCACCCCCCTTGTTGTTGTTCACCGTGCCTGTGGAGAGGGCATTACCTTGAACTGGCATTCCTGTCATTGTCCGGAGGTTAGTGAACGCCGTTCCACTCTGATGAGAGAACTGATACAGGCAGGCGGTGTTGGTAGGAGAGGGTTTCTGCGATTTGGCGACACTGAGAATACCGTACGATGTAAGGTCCCCACGGTAGTCGTATCATCCATTTTGAGAAAATATATTGTTATGTCCTGGTAATCGTCCTGCATTTTATATTTGTCAAACCACTTGGCGATCGAAGTTTTAAATCAATACCCGTTGTTCATTATTGCGTTGAAAAAGTTATTCAAGAGGCACAGCATGGTATGGTTATTGAACGACATCAACGTCATCGTTCTCACTAGCAAAAGAATTGGCCAAACATCCCAAGAAGGTACCCCTCCTTACTGGGAGTATTGAGACTCACAGGTTTTCCTGGGTAGCCTTCTACTCCAATAATAATAATCGGGGCACTTACAATTATAATTTTTTACGTCACAACTCATGCATTCGCAGAAAGCATCGTTGTGAGTTGAAGTGGAAATGGCATTTGTAGTGCAACACTGGCTGGAGGAGGGGTTGCTACTTAGTGGTCAAGTACTGACATCGCGATAAAAACTAGAAAACATCTTTATCAACACTATACTCTTTGGTTCTTTCGGTAAAGTCACGTAGTTAGAAATACAATGTACCTTGGGCACAATGCTGTGATTTGTGATTAAGAGCGACGTGTTGCCACAGCATCATCACACGATGATGGCAGCGACGATGGTTGTAGCGTTTGGCCTGTGCCACGGTGGCGAGATGTTAACTACCTCGCCTGGTATACAAGAGGTCGTGGGTTCGATTCTGACCCTGACGCCTGTTGTATATGTGGAGTTTGCATGTCTTATGTTCCTGTGGTCGTGTGGTTTTTCTCCGGGTTTTCCCTCCACGTTTCGAGCTATATAGCTCAGTGGGTCTTGTAAAATAAAAATAGTTGAGCTTTAATTGTTTTTGACTAAAATCAGAACGTTTCGCCGTCCTACGCTGTTGGCTGTCGTTAATTTTGTGTTCTCTTTTTCCGTGCAGTGGGCCCCGTCCCAGCCAGCGCCCCGCCTGTGCCGGCGATCATCAGCCACTTTTACTTCCCCCCGCTGGAAGGAGGCGGGGGTGATGGTTCCGACCCGGGCCCCGGTCCGGCTCCACACCAACACCCGTTCCTGCCTCCCGGGGGGCCCGCCGACGACTCGGCCTCCACCAAGTGCTCTGTGATCACCCGGGGGCCCCACGCCCACCCCGCGCGTGCCTACCCGCTGCTCTACCCCGGGGCCTCCCCCCTCGCCAGCCCCCAGCCTCCGTTCTCTCCCGGCTTCTCGCCCGCCATCTCCCTCACCCCCAGCCACTTTAACTTCACCCCCTCGCCGTCCTGGAGCCCCGCGTTCGGCGGGCACACGCACTTCTCGTTCAACCCCGACGACATGCGGAGGTACTTGGAGGCGCAGAGCCGCTCGGTGTACAACTACCACCTGAGCCCGCGCGTGCCGCTTCCCCGCCCGCACGCGCACCTCCGTCTCCGGGATGACGACCTCCGTATCCGGGATGACGAACTCCGTATCCACGACGACCTCCGTCTCGTGAGCAACGAGCGTCTCTACGGCGATGACCTTCGCGCGCCGCGCGGCGGCGGCGGCGGCGGCGGCGGCAACGGCGTCGGTGGCGACGACGCGCCCAGCGTCACCCTGAAGCTGCAGGCGCCCCCTCCGGGAAGGAAGGGCCGGCAGAGCGCGGGCGAGGACGAGCCACCGTGCGCGGACAACGCGTACAGATGCTACGGCCACCGGCGTCCCGACGCGGACGCCTACCCGGCGAGCAACGGCCACCCCTCGGCGCTCCGCGTCAAGACGGAGACGGCGACCGAAGCGAAGGCGGAGGACGCCGACGACGTGGACATGGACGCGGCGGACGACCGCCACGGCGCCGGCTTGGCGACGGGCGAACGGAAATCCGCGTGGAGACCGAGGCAAGCCGAAGCTTACCCGGACGGGGGCCGGCAACGCTCGGAGCCCAGCTCCCCTCGCCCGTCGCCGCCCTCCCCCTACGGCACCCCCCCGCCCGCCGCGGCATCGCGGCCGCCGACGCCGTCCCCCAACGCGCCCCTCCCGTCGTCCCTGGAGGCGCGCGACCCCCGCACGCCCCTCGGGAGCGCCACGATGCCGCTGAAGCTGCGCTTCAAGCAGCGGTGGTGGAGCGAGCAGCGGGCGGAGGCGGAGGAAGCGGGCCGGGGTGGCGCCAGGGCCGACGCGGCGTTCGACACGGGCAAGCTGCGCCTCACCCTGCCCGACTCGCCGCTCGCGCTCAAGTGAAGGGACGTCCGTCCCGTCGTGAAGCCGTTAGCTCCGCATCGCAGCGCACAGTACAATCAGACTCAAACGTCGGGCACAGTCGGGTCTTGACACTGAAAAACATCCGCTCCGATTTTGGTAACTGTGTCAGGTGTTGGGGAATGCAGGATTTTTTTCTCTCACGTTTAACGAGTAATGTAACACATTGACAGGGTTTTAATTGTGCTGAGGAGTGCCCTGTGGAACAACAGGGCACTTGCACTGATGGACAACACTGGCCGACCTCACTGGGACAGAAATGCATGTTGACGAACATGTTGATTGATTGAATGTTATAGTAGCAGAACAAACATTTCACGTGCTTTCAATGCAAGCTACACTCAAGTTTGTGATTTGGCTACAGGGAAGCTCATACTTTGCAGCCAGCCTGTCTGCTAATCAGGCAGCCTTTCCACTATCCTGTCAGCCTCTCTGCTAACCAGCCAGTTATTTTGATAACCATCCAGCCTGTCAAGTAACCAGCCAACCAGTCCACAAAACAGAAAGTCAGTCTGCTAACCAGCCAGTGATTCGCCAGCCAGTTAGCCTACTAACCATCAAACCAGTCTGATAACCACGCAGTCAGTCCACTAACCAGCAAACCAGTCTCATAACCAGGCAGTCAGTCCACTAACCAGCAAACCAGTCTCATAACCAGCCTGCCAATGTATCAGGCAATAACATTAGCCACGTGTTTACACGGCCAGACCCATTAGGCCAATTAAGCACCCATCCGCCTCCTACATTAACTATTCATCCAGAAACACACGTGGGTGTGCCAGAGCATGTTCACGGCATGCTCCATGTAACAAGCGTCCGGTAACACGTCTCTGTCAGGCCTCTCCTTCGACCACACAACGATGCCGGGTAAACACCCCAGCCAGTTAATTGAAGGCTGCTATAAGCACGCACGTCATGCCTTAACGTTTGTTTTTTAGCACCGTAGTGTGGCGATTTCTTACGTATACTAGAGGTGGGATGGTCGTCAGATTTACCAAAGTCCACTTCGTAGGCCAACCAATCAAATCATCCTCGAAAAAAATCCCGAAAGGACCATTTGATCCAAAAGTTATGCAATCGCTAATTCGTCACACTTTTTGAATACGTGACGAGGCCAAACGAGCCACATTGCATTGCTCCACCCCAACCCCACCCCCGATGTATCGTCCCACCCCTAGCCGTGCGCTCGTCATGGTGCTGCTGCTGCTGCCCTACATGCAGTGGAGGAGGGGGACGTCTGCTTTAGCTGTAAAGCTGTTTATACTATGTGCAATACGACACGCGCGTGTGCCCGCCCTGCCCAGCTCCGTTAACGCTTTCATTCTGCTTTGTGTTGGATGGTTTTTAAATATTCTTTGTATTACGTGGTATAGATTCGAGTCGCTTTTGTTGTTAATTGAGTGGCGAATTTGAGTAGTTATTTTTCTCCCGAGGGGCAGGATGTGATGAACGTTGCGCATGCTGCCGCTAATGCCTTACGTAACTCCACAGTAGGAACACTGCTCACTAAACATTTCTATGCTTTGTATCGCCTATTGAATCTGTCGTGTAACTGGCATAACCAATGTTTTTACGACATTTTTTTAGTTTATCGGTTTATAAGTTGTATAGGTGGTGGAGCTTTTTGTTGTTGTTCGGTTTTGTGATTATGTAATCATGTGGGAGGTTTTTATTTTTGGGCCAGCCTCCAAGCTCACAGAGATTGGAAAGTGCAGCAGATGCGGGAATAATGCCCCTACTGTTGTGCCCGACTCGCGTACAGTGTGTGTGTGTGAGGAAGCTCTTTATGGAACATAACTGAGGCCCTTTTGTTTGACAGTGGGGTGGAGCCCCCCGGGTTGGTGAGACCCCATTTGGAGGGCCGTGCCAACAGTCGGGGAGAAGGGGGCGTTGGGGTTTAAAGAGTCGGGTGTACGATGGTAAACGCTTTGGGTGCAGCAGCAGTTTGAACGGCTGACTTCGTCGTATTTGGCTCCTGTAAACCCAGTGATGACTATTGACGATGATTGCGAAGCGTGTACATTATATTAAAACTCGCAAGTTTGTCAATGTACGTACACGGTGCAAGGTATGTATTTTGTTTTAAAGCATTACCTTTTTTTTCCGATAACAATGGAAACATAAATGTGCACATTTCCTAAGAGTTTACATTTAAAAAAAAACTAGGGCACAGATTTTTATTACATCTATTTTGTAATAAAGTAAATGGTTTTTCTTTGGATTTGTAATGAAATATAGCATGCTTGATCTTTTGGATATATTTGGGTAGAAAATCAAGTTTTACCTTGAAAATCTTAATTCTTAAGACAGAGTTGCAGCCCTTGCAATGACCTGCTCACACCCACTGCTGCCACCAGAGGGAGCTCGTGAGAGCTCAATCTACTCTCGGGACGGCTTCCACGCGAGCCGGGCATCTTCGAAGAAGCAAGAGTCACCCACACTTTACCCCAACGCATGCAAACCTCCCTGTCGCAATAACTGCGGCATACCCATTTATACTGTTGGGTAGACAGAGGCGGGGTGGGGGGCGGACAGTTTTAGAAATTCTCTCTCTGTGTCTCTATTTAAACTGCCACGCCGGGAGAGCGACAGTCCAGCGCACTCAACCATTATATCGCAGCAGCAGCAACAGCGTCCACGTGTGTTATGGCATCAGTTTGTAAATTACGGAGTGATGCCGTTTGGGGCAATAATTGGTAACCCCGTTACAGCAGGGATGTTGAAAGCCGTTGAGCTGGGGGGGGGGGGGGCACTTAGGCCAGCTTGGTAATTTGGTGGCCTTCGTCTGCTGAGGCGCGGGGTTGTTGGTAGTTGACGGCCACGGTGGGAGTGGAATTTAGCCGTCTGTAGTTGGGGGAAGCGTGGAACTAACAGCTTACAGAGTGGGTGTACTGACGGGCCAACTCGCCGCAGTGGCGAGATGTTAACTCCCTCGCTTGATATGCAGGAGGTCGTGGGTTTGATTGCGACGCTGACGCCTGCTGTATATTTGGAGTTTGCGTGTCTCTCCTCATGGTCGCGTGGATTTTTTCTCTGGGTCCTCTGGTTTTTTTGCCTCCACATTGGAAAACACGCGTTTAGAGTATTTGGCTGCGATAAATGTCCACGTGATGACAAGCCACTTCATTAAGCTTTGTAACTCCGTGGGTTTCACCTGGTAAAATGAAAACATTGTTTGACAGTTTAGTTTAAACTACAACTTGTCCATCCAGACTCCCCCTCCCACACACCCTGTGAGCTACCCCACCTGCTGTATTGCTCTCAAGTTCCAAAGTGTGTTCTGTTGAACCGGGTGAGAACTCCAGAGACCAGGATTGGGGCCATTTGCAAAGAGTCACCTGGGTCGCCAAACACGGCACAAGCGCAACAAAAACAAAGTTACAGCGATGAAGCGAATCAATCCGAGCAAAAAAATAGTCAACTATAACGTGAGGAATCGAAGATGTTGCAAACACCCATGAGCCACCGGTCTCTTGTGACTCTAAAGGTGGCATTTGACACCCACGGCTGAAGCACCCTGAGCAGACGTAATGCGCAACCCTCGTGTTAATCCACTGCTGGATGAGGGCCCTGCCCCACACCATGCGGGTCGTTGGCATTTCTTTGACCGTACCTCGCATGCTGAGTACATGGACGTTGGTTCATAGTACAGCACAACCATGTATGTTGATGCACTGGCCACCATGAAGCTCTTGCCATCTCTATGATAATAAATAAAAATGCGTGCTTAAGTGGTCACCCATCCAAGCACTCTCCAGACTCAACGCTGCTGAGCTTTCAAGCCCGAACAAACGAGATTGGCTGCATACCAGATTATTTGATCATACGCTGTTTAAAGGTACATGATATTGTTTTAACTATTTTTTTTCTCCGCTGATATGGTCATCGTGTGTGGTGTATGTTCAGATGTCACAAAATGAGAATTTTTTGTCATTTGACCATTAGCACAGGGCTTCGGTGACGTCTGTCGTGTCTCGTGTTCAAAATGAGATCCGCGGTCTTGTGTTATGGCCCAAGTTAACTTTTGGTGTGAACACACGAGTATGTAAAGTATTGTTTTGATTAACTTAAATTAACATTCGGCAATTTGTTGTTTAAAAAAATGTATCATGGTATCTGTTTTAAGTTTTTTTTTATTAAAACAAAAGGTGGGAAAGATGTTGGCCACTTTCCACAGCCACAGTAGTTTGTGTTGATTTCATACAGATGAATATATATGTATATATACAGCTTTGCAAAATGCCCCGTGACATTTCATGGCTTAAGATCCCACTTCTTGTGGTCGTCTCCCCAATTATTTCTCAAGTGTGTACATACACGGACTAGACAAAGATCCCCCGTATCGCCTTGACAGACTGTTGGGGCAAGTGCTGGAAGCGAGCACCTATGAAGGCCGGCACGGCACACGAGGGGGTGGCTGACCAACACTAGGCCCGGCCTTAGGCTTCCCAGTGGCGATGTTTACACGCCGCACCAGGTACTCATTTGAGGCTTAGTCGACCTAGGGGAGGCCCAGGACCGGTTCAGATAATCGTCACCAGTGTTGGCTGTGAGCTGGAATCGAAATCGGGTCGCCGGGTTTGTAGCGCTGCGTGCGAGCCGCTCCTACACTACCGCTCCCCGCTGTGGTAGTAACACGCTCACACACACGGAGCCCTAACAACAGTCCCGTGGTATAGCGATCAGAACAAAGACACAAACACTATCACGTGATGAATCGTAAACATGGCAAACTCACGCACGAGCTACACACGTCGTATCGTGACACCCGTGGCTTCAGTGTGCACAGTCCTTTTGTCAATCCACTGCTAGATGAGGGCATTCCCCTCCGACAATTTCTGCACGAGGTTATTTTCATTCTTCCCCTTTAATTTTCACCACCACGCCCCTCCTCCAACTCCACTCTCTCCCCTTACACCTGACGCGAGTTTAATTCTCTCCATGGCCCTGCCTCTCAACTCCTTCCATGTCACCCTCCTCTTCGTTCCCAATCTGCCTCTCACGCTGCCTGTGCCCATTCCCGTGATCGGTCCTTCTCCCTCCTTGCACCCCTCCACTGGAATCAACTTCCCCTTTGCATTAAACAGCACTGACCATAGCCCCAACACTGCCCACAGACTCAACTCTGCCCCTGTACCTGAAGCAGCCCCCCTCTTTCACCTCCTTCCGTTCCCTCACCTCTTCTTTATCGCCCATTCCCCTCCACTCCTCCCCGTCCCTCCCCTACCCTTCAGTGACCCCTCAGTACCCGAGTGTATCGCGTTGAGTCATTCCTCCCCTGCACGCCTCTGCCAACTAAAACAGGTCCCTGCAGGGTGGGCTGGTAGGACAAGTCTCTGCGCTGTCTATTGCTGATTTTACACCCAACAGCATGAGATTTCACTTCGTTAAAGTATTGAAAGGGGACGGACGGACGGACACATTAATCTATTGCAGGCTGGTACACTCAGTTTACAACTTCGTTCCTACCAGTATCATTCCATTATTATCACCGTTTTGTTTTTCTCACTATGTCACGTGCCTTGAGAGGAGCCGCTCTACAAATAATATAACATGAATAATGTAAATAATATCAATATAACAGATTGGAATCAGCAAGCCACAGTGCGGGTTGGGAAGGACTGGGAGCTATTGGCGTTTGTGTATAATATAGTGCAACATGGATTGTATTCACGCGCTCGTGATGTAGAGTATTCACAACTACTCACACCGGCACAGGTTCCCGCATCCAAGCAAGTTCAGGTGGACACGTGGTCCGAGTGGGGCTCTCAGTGCCTCCACACCACGAGGCCTCTGCGTTCAGGAAACCCTCCAGCAATGCGCTCGCATTTTAATCCGACCTTGGAAGCTACGCAGGAGGTTAAGGCCTGAGATTGTTTTACTCGATGGCTGACCAAGGCAGCTACTTGTGGTGTCAATGGTCAGCACGCCGCTCCTGCAACCCCGAGGGTCCTCCGGTTCGATTCCATCTCGTGACGCGGCGATCGAAGCAGTCTCACGAGATCCTTCGATCTCTCCCCGCCCAGCAGCGCGCCTGGGTTCAACCACAGCGATTCCATCCGAAAGGTCGCGTGTGTGGTGGGGTAACGCGTGGGTTCACTCTCCCACATCTTCGACGAACACCACGGGGTCGGCAACTTGCGGCTCTGTAAGGACTGCGTCGTGGCTCCCGACACGATCGTTGCAAAATAGAAAAAAAGCAAACCCCTCCGATGTATTTTCTATAAAATAGTGATTGAAGAAAACTATGGTCTGAATGCATTCATGAAGGACCGACTTGTATTCACATGCATCGCGGCTCTCGAAATATTGAGGGTTTTTTTTACTTAATTCCATAGCTGTCAACCCATGCGGTTTACCCAAATTCTTGTTCCAGGGAAATTGAGTGTTCAGGTCCATACGGCGTACAGCCGTTTCAATACGGGCAAAAAAAAGTTGTATGTGTTTATTCCCTTGTGATCGGACTTTGTAGGATGAACGTTGAGATCTATGAGGGCACGGGGTGACCAATATAAGGTCTGAATTGGACTGTAATAAGGTAGGGCACTGATAAGGGGTTGACAGCTCTGTTAATCGAAGAAAATGGCTCTTTTTTGTTACTTTTGCTGCCGACCCACGGTCACTGACGCGTCTTCTCCGAGTAAAACCAAAAAATCCCCTCTAAAGGGCTCCCTCTAGCGGAGGAGTCAGTCCCGACTGCCGGGCAGTGGCCGGGGAGCGATCAATCCCAGGGCTGCCCTTTCTGTTTCACTGCCCTCTGCTGCCCCACAACGCCTATTGCATCTTCAACGGAGCAGACGTTGGTAAACGCCTCCACTGTTGGGTGACCCCCACGCGGTGACCTGGACCGCCTTGACCCCTGAAAACGTCCACGCTCGCCTACCAATCGGTGGCGTTCATTTTATTCTTTGTAATCCACTGAAAACGGTAACCGGTTCCTGACTTTCACACGGGTTTACCGGTTATCGTTTTAACATCTCTTGACAATGTACAGACATTTCGATTCAAAGCTTTCGTGACTGCAAGGTTTCTTCTTTGGTTCTTTCGGTAAAGTCACGTAGAATGAGAATAAAATCATAAATTGATAAAATAACACAAAATTCTCACGACGTTTCGGCCACAACACAAGCGGCCTTCATCAGGTGAAGGGACGAGACTTTACCGAAAGAACCAAAGAAAATGTACAGACACATCTGGCTGTCCGCCTGATGAAGCTAGTTGTAATCACTGGCGAAACGTCGTTCTCAGATTGTAAATGTTGTGGATTTGCTCTTCAACACACCGGTGTGCTGTACTAGTAACGAATTGGCCACGTTCTGTTGACGTTACAAACCTTACTAGTTGGCTGTCGGGTAGTGGCGGGTTTAACAACACATTAATATATTTACGCGATCTAACAAAAAAACACACTACTATAGACTGTACAATATATTTAGCACAACGCAATGTACACGGTCGTTTATAGACATATAAAAAAGTCGAAATCTCCGCAAATTTGGCCCAAGAATAACTTGTGGAAAATATCGACATATTGATTCTTCTTCCAATGCTGTGGTCCATTTAATTTAAGCACGTCCCCGTGTCACCCTTCACGGTGCAGGGTGGAGCAGGCCAAATACGCGCTTCAGCTTGCCAGGCCTCGGAAAGCGAAGCAGGGCATTTGAGCCCGGATCGTGCTTGGATGATGGGTGGGTGGCTACCCGGCCCAAGCTTGGGTGCCGGTGCTGCTGCATTGCTTAGTAGGAGGGATTGCCAACTTTGAAGATATTCCGGGATATTTTTTATTCCACTCCAACATGACATAATATAACGACGCTCTATAGATGCTCGTGCACGCATCTTCTACCGCGTTAAACGAGGACTTACTTGACGTGTCAATAACACGGCTCTAAAATTAAAAGCATGCAGCGTGCATACTTTAGACATTCGCTCGTCACATCACGGCGACAAAAAAAGCTGACGTTTCTCTTGGCCTCTTGTGAGCAACAGAGGGCAGTGCAGTCCTATCCACTGCGCTCACATTCACCACCAACCCGCACTGACCGGCGTGCTGCAGCATGGTGGAATACCTCAAGGCCCGCGAGGCGTGGGGAGGCCGTCATCCAGCGGTGGAGTAACAGGAAGTGCAGCAGGCAAGGTTCCCGTGCAGCCCGAGTTTAAGTTGTGCATCATGAAGCCTTCGTCTCCATCCGTTGCATTTCCAGGTGTGTGGTTGAGATCGACTCGCGTTCCACAGGCGGTGATGGAGTGGTTTGTATCAACGCGTCTGCACGCGGCTCGGGAAACCGATAGGGGCAGCACAAAGGCTACCAGAAACCTTCCCCTCGTCCAACCCTGGAGAGGCTGGCCACGTGATGGGGTTGGGGGAACCTCGCGTGCCGCTCTTTTGGGCGTCGGCTTATCCACGGTGGCTACGAAATGTTAACTCCCTCGCCTGGTATGCAGGAGGTCGTGGGTTCGGTCCCGACCCTGTATATTTGGAGTTTGCATGGTCGCGTGGGTTTATATTCGGTTTTTTTTCCCGCCACATTAAGAATCAACAAGTGTTTGGCGTATTTTGCTGCCATGAATTTCCACGTGACAAGCCACTTCGTTGAACTATGTGGCCAGGACGCTTCTGAAAAAAAGCTACATGGCTCGGTGGGCCTTACCGGCTAAAATAAAAAAGTGTAGTTTCTGTAACACAGCACTGCTGCTCCAAGGCCACCGTGCAACACGAAGGCCACAGGGACCAGCCTCGCGACCTCTTCTACGTCACCCTGGATGGTTCACGCTTCCTTCCAGCTGAGCGCTCTCCCACTTCCAGCTCTTTATGTTATCGCGCGAGTGTAGGAAAGCCGCTGACATCCACGCGGAGGAACGGTCCTGTTCCATCTCAGCTGTGCCGTTAACGAGGCATGGCCTCTAGGTTCGTCGCTCGAGGTGCGTGGGCCTCATGCGAAAGATTTCATGCGCACGGTCGCGATGCAGTTTTGTAGACCTTGTGGCATCAGAACCCAGGTTGTACAATCAAGTCGTGGGCCCTACGGGATTCCCAATCGTTGCTCTAAAATAATCCTCAGCCAGAGCCACGTGATTTGGCAACTTGGCCACCTCTCGCGTTTTCCTCTCCTTTGATGCCTGCACACACTCATTTGGAATGACCAACAGGACCACGAGGCGCTGACAACAAACAGCATTGCACTGAGCAATGGTTGCAACCTTTATTAATAAATATTAAGGAAGACAGTGAACAGACAAGATTCCATGCACGTTTTGATAAAAACTTTGCTGTACCAATCTACTACCACGATATGTATTAAAATTTGTTAAAAACGGCCGATTCACACCAAGTGTGTGTTGTACATGCGTTGAAAGTACACGGCACGCGTGCGCGCTCGGCTTCCCAAGGCTGTGCGCGCTTTTCGAACGTCGACCGCTCTGCGCTCGCGCCGGCCACGTGACCGCGCCAGCGCACAGAGGAACGCGAGCACGTGGTGCGTGCACGCACAGCAGCTGCAGGCCACGTGGACTTACAGCCGTGCGTGGGAGCTACGCCGGTCAAGAACTGGCTGTGAAGCCAAGGCACACGCGCGCTCCCTCCTTGTGTATAAACGGACACACGGGGTTTTAAAAAAATGGCACAAATGTGGCCACTTAACTCACAGACAGCTCACTAGCGGACTAAACAACATCGTGGGATGAACGGTTTTGTATTTTATTACTTTAAATGTTCAGCACAATACCACCGAATAAACTAGGTGGGGGGGGGGGGCAGCAAATGGTCCGTGGAAACAACAAAAGGCGGCCAGACACATGGTGCCACTTTTTAGTTTCACTGCATTGGCGTCATCCACGGACTTGGCACGCATGGCAGTGCAGCACCACCCGTCTGGCACCCCCCCCCAGGTTTTCCAGGACGAGTCCGTAATACTCAATGCAAGATCAAGACTTTTTTTTCTCTCATGAACTCGGGGGCACACTTTTAGAATGGCCCACCCCCACCCCTCCCCCCCATCCCCACGCAAATTGATGACGTTTGCGCGAAGATGGGTCCCGCTGCCAGTCGCTCGCGGCCCCACGAAGTGACGGTCACGCACACACTACGGCACAGTTACCACACGACATAAGTGCAGGGCACGAGGGTCTGGTTCACATGCAGCTCTCCTCTCTCGCTCTGTTTGTGATGGGAGTGGCCGACCCTGTTGAGCAGAGTCAAAGCCACCGGGTGGGATCCTAGAAAAAGCCACACTCGGTCCATGGCTCCTGTCCAATCGATGCTTCTTTAAAGGCAAGGGGGCTCTATAAATTGGCAGCTGCAATACTGTAAACCTGTTGACGTTTTTATTTTCTCAATTCATATTTCGACTTGCACATGACAAAGCAGAATACGACCTCACGGCACTGTATTTTAAAAACTCTATATAAACACGTTAACAATGAATTCAGCTACTGAAGGCAGGTTTACAGTATTTAATAAACAAACGTTTAATGTTAGTTTGGCAATTGACACATTTAGTGAGTGGAGCGTTGGGGCATGGCCCTTGCAGGGTGTAGGGCTGGGGGTGGCGGCTGCGTCGTCTAGTAATACGTCTCTCTCTCCACCCAACCTGCACGCACACACAAGACAAAGACAAACGCACAGTCACACGGGGACAACGCCTGCCAAGGGAATGCACCGAGGCAAACCCCCGACATCAGCAGACTGCCCAACAACCTCACCTCGTTATCAAATTATGCGCAGCCCATTTTTGGAAATACCACAAATGAAGGGGCTTCTCCAGTCGTGGGGATTGGTTTTGCCCATACTTCACCACGACAGTCATGCGCAGATTGGTAAAAGGAGTGGGGGAGGGGCATAATCGGTTCAGCCATCACTCCCCACCGATGTTGGTCGTGGCTGGCAATCAAACTCGAGCTGGCAAGTTCTTTGTGCAGTGCGCCAACCGCTGTGACACCTCTCCTCGCCCACCCGCCACAACACCTCTTCTGGAGGCGAAGAACGACCGCAAGTCTAGGAATGTGGCGCGGTCCTCGCTCTGTGAACTCACCTCCAGGATGGCGCCTAAGGATGAATTTGCGCACCTCGTCGTACACGAAGATGAGGAGACTGTAGGGGAAGGCGCAGAACCACCAGCTCGGCCTGCACACACACACACGTGATTGTGAGGTGGTGCAACTCGCTGCACGATACCCGTCACGACACCGGTCAGAAAAATACGAACATTAACAAAAACTTTAGTGCAACAGAAATTGAAAAATGCGCCAAGAAGCACGGAGGGATTCGTGCTAAGAATGACAATGAGACAGAAAGAGGGAACGCGTCGCTCAAGAGAACATACACCCAGGTTAATGACATCATGCAAACTGCTACAAATAGCAATGTGGTGTTCGGCAGGACACGTCATGGGGAGAAGAGATGATGGCCAGAAATATCGACGGCGTGGCGGCTAAAGAATGGAACGCGGCCAGGGGACGTCCAGCGGGGAGATGGAGCCAAGGAAAAGTAGCTCGTGTAGAGGGGTGCATGGTGGGTCATTACATCGTAGGTTCATGGAAGATGGAGGCTGATTGGCGAGGCATTCATCCAGCAGCGGATTGACCATGGTTGATGATGAAAGGTACAACGCTGGCTTATGAACAGAAGAGCGAGTGAGCGAGTGGATTGGCCCTCACTTGAGCGGGTACATAATGAAAGGCACAACGCCGGCTTGCAGACAGACGAGCGAGTGAGTGAGCGAGTGAGAGAGCGAGTGGGTTGGCCCTCACTTGAGCGGGTACATGCGCAGGGCCACGTCCATGCCCGGGCAGTAGGAGAGGAAGGCGGCCAGGGCGGTCTCCTCAAACAGCCCAAATATCAGCACCTTGTTCCTGGGAGAGTGACAGAGCAGCCGTCAGCAGGGGGACTCCCTCCCGGCCGTGCCCGCCGGGCGGAGAGGGGCGGCACGGCCGGTCCACGGGGGCTGCCCGACTCCAAACTCCGCGTGACGCCGGACAAGCCGCGCAACTTCGTTAATCGACCAATCGCGATGACGGTGGTGCGGTCGGACGAAGGAGCGCCGCGTTTACGAGCGTCCGCGCGAGAGCCGAGGCGGCACTCACTTCATGCCCTGCTGGAACACGGAGTTGCGTCTCGTCTTGCAGATGATGAGATCGGCCCACTGCACCACGACGATGCTCACGAAGAACGAGGTGTGGCAGGTGTACTCCACGATCTTGCGCTGCTCGTACGTCTGGAACACGCGGGCACGCAAACACAAGCACGCAATGTGTACGTGACACCTTGCCAGCACACGAGTGTCTTGAGGGTCGTTATATTTAGACGCTTTAGAAAACCACAATTTGGGACTCTTTCCATCTGGTCACTCAACTCTTCGTGAAATCGTAACGGACGGCCGATGTATGCACACAACTTACTCTTAACGTCACAGACAGAACACTGCACGTGCATGGGTATGGATAAATACGACTACGATGATGATGACGACGACACTTACCCATTCCTGGCCGTAGCTGTCCTCCAAGTCATTGAGAGATTTGTCATCCCAGTTTATTCGGATGCCAATGAGGTTCCAAGGCAGGAACCCGTTCTCAGCCAGGATCACAAAGTAGGAGAAGAATCCTCCCAGGGCCTGGATCATGCCTGGGACCAAACACACGCACAGTTAGAGATCAGCAATGACAAAAGCAAAGGTGCAGCCCTGAAATTGCGTGACTATGAGAGCAACATCAGCAGCTGCCAAGACGAGACTGCGAGCACCCAAGAGACTCTTCCATCAGGGTCACGGAACCACGGGGAAGTCTGCGGGTAATGCCCGAGCTGCCTGTGTAGGTACAGGAGTTGGGAGCCGCACAGCTGAACCTGGGCACAAGCCAAGGGGCCCTCTCAACCGGGACTGGAACATGAGAGCTGCCGTCTGTGGTGAAGAGCGGACCGACTCCCTCGCTCATCTGCGCTGCCGTTGTCCGGTAGCCAACGATTACAGCTACGTTACCGACTGCACAAGGGTCCCCATCACCAACCACAAATGGTAATTGTTGATCCAAGTTGGTATGATGGACGTGAAATGGTGGGTAAAAAGGGTCCTTTGGGGAGATAGATGGCAGGCACACAGTACCCCATCAAAATTTACTCTGCAGTACGGTTCCCGTGCCCCGTAGATAGATAGCGGTGTCCGTGTGTGCGTCGCGCGGAAGATAGGGTCATGTGTCCGCGTACCGATCTGCCCGTAGGCGATGCTGATTAGCCGCTCGTTCACCAGTTTGTCGACGCGCGCGTTCCTCGGCTGCCGCTTCATGATGTCGCTCTCCGCCGCCTCGTACGCCAGGGAGATGGCGGGCACCTGCATCGCGTCAAACGCGTCGCGGTTAGAGTCGGGCTCCGGGGTTGGGATTCAACGTCCGCGCAGCTCCGGAGATGCCAAGATGCCACCACCGGCTTTGAGGTGCGCTGCCGTGCGCGCTGGCGCCGCGGAGGCCACTGCTCACCATGTCGGTGCCCAGGTCGATGCACAGGATTGTGACGGTGCCCAGCGGGAGGGGGATGTTGCACAGGATGAAGAAGAGGAAGGGCGTGATCTCGGGGATGTTACTCGTCAGGGTGTACGCGATCGACTTCTTGAGGTTGTCGAAGATCAGTCGTCCTGAAACGCAAACAACGGTCAGCGCTGGCATTGGCCCCGCTCTGTAGGTAGAACTTCTTTCGCACCGTACGTAGCCAACCGTGCACAGGAGCAGCCTCTTTCCACCCCGGAGGCGACTGCCGGAGAGCCACGCAACTTCTAACGACTAGACACAGCATGACGACCGGTATCGCCAGTGGCAAAGCAGGTCATGGTGGTGGTGGTGATGAAATTTGCACCGTCACTCACCCTCCTCTACGCCGGTGACGATGGAGGCAAAGTTGTCATCGAGCAGGATCATGTCGGCCGCCTGCTTGGACACATCAGAGCCCGCGATACCCATGGCGATGCCGATGTCGGCCTTCTTGAGCGCAGGCGAGTCGTTCACACCGTCTCCCGTCACGGCCACAATCGCACCCTGCAGGCAGACAGGGAGAGAGACACGTGCGGGCACACACGTCAACAAATCCCAGGACCATTCGCTTGACACGACCGTCAGTGCCAGAGGGTTTGGTTCTGCTTGAGGCAGTGCAGTTTGCGAGTGTACACGTACCTGTCTGGCAGCGTGTGCGTATGTGTGTGCGAGCACCTGTCTGCCAGCACGTGTGTGTGTGTGTACGTGCGTAAGCACCTGTCTTTGACAGCCCTCTACGATGATGAGCTTCTGCTGGGGGGAGGTGCGAGCGAACACGATCTCCGTGTGGTTCTTCAGGATGTCGTCCAGCTGAATCTCCGTCATGTCCTTCAGGTCCGAGCCGTGCACCACGCACGCCTTCGCGTCTCTGAGCGGCACAGAAGGACGAGAGCGCAGCACAACAAAGCGTCATCACACGGCACAGGGCAGCACCAATACACAGCAGCAGTAGTACAGGGCAGGATGGAGGCAGAGCATCAGCACGTGGTTGACAGAGCATGCATCTCCCAACTTTCGAAGTCTCAAGTCTAGATATTAAATTACCGACCGACGCGATGGCCAACCAAAAACAAAAACCCCCCGTTATAGCCTTAACAGACTTTTGGGGCACATGCTGTTAGCGAGCATCTATGAAGGCCGGTACGGCCACGGCAAACGAGGGGGTGGGTGGCCAACACCACACCGGGCCGCCTCCGTCTCCCAAGTGGCGATGTTTACACACCACACCAGCGACTCATTTGAGGCCGAGCCGAATTAGGGCAGGCCCAGGACCGGTTCAGGTAATTGTCACTGGTGTTGGTCATGAGCGGGTATCGATCTCTGGTCGCCGGGTTCGTAGCGCAGCGCGCCAACCACTACGCCACCGCTCCCTACAGCGAGGGGCAACCACACGCTCGCCAGCGAGTGAACGCCGGGCCGACACGAACTACGGGCCGCCGCGCTCACCTGGGGTTGACCTGGCTCACGGGGATGTTGAGTCGCGCCGCGATGTCCTCCACCGTCTCGTTGCCCTCGGAGATGATGCCCACGCCCTTGGCGATGGCCTTGGCTGTGATGGGATGGTCTCCGGTGACCATGATGACCTGGCCCGCAACACGATGGTGCCGTTGTTAAATAAATGATGAAAACCACGCACACCGACCACCGGCACGGAGCCAAACTGGTCGATTGACACTCGAGTTGGTACGAGTGGGCAATTGATCGACTGGAGGTTGATTACTTCAATTTAGAGTTGTAATCTATTGCGTTGCGAGCACTCGTTTAGCCAGGCCCCCCCCCCCCCCCCGTTCACAAACGGTGGTCATCCCGGCACCCTGCCTCCCCCCACGGTGGGATGACTTACCCCCACCCCCCCCAACATATATAATATGCAACCTCCACAAATGGGGGGGGGGGGGGGGGGGGGGAAACGCTCGATTACACGGCGCAAGGCCACACCTTGATGCCGGCGGAGCGGCACTTCCCCACGGCGTCGGGCACGGCGGCACGGGGAGGATCAATCATGGAGATGAGTCCGGTGAAGCACAGGTTGTCGGTGGTGAAGTTCACGTCGTCCGTGTCGAAGGCAAAGCCCTTGGGGTACTGGTCGATGGGCAGGTAGAACTGGCAGAATCCTGCGGTGGTGGGGGACAAGGGAGGGAACGATACAATTCGGAGGCGAGACGCAACAAGACACTTATCCCCTGGATAGCCCGAACAGACTTTTGTGGAATGTGGCCTCACGCTGACGCTGCCCGTGTACCCTACCTAGGCGAGGCCGTACGAATATCTCAGCGATCACAGCTCTTCCCATTCACAACAACCCCTTCCCTGAAACATGCACGCACACCAAGTGCGAGCCCTCAACTCACCCAGCACGCGCTCGCCCAGCCCTCCCAGCTCGAGGTAGGCGTTCTGGAAGGACTCCTTCAGCTCCTCGTCCAGAGGCTGCTCTTTGCCCTGGATGATGATGGAGGAGCAGCGGTCGAGGATGCGCTCCGGGGCGCCCTTCATGACCAACAGGTAGCGCGGGTCGCTGGCGTCCTCGGTCTCGTGGATGGACAGCTGACCCACGTGCACACACACACACGCGCGCATGTTAACAACGCACACGAAGGGGCCTACTACATCCACCGTCAGCAACAGCAACGAGGCTCGCTACCTGCACGATATGGGAACAACATCTCCTCGTTGCTTCCCCTAGGCAGACCGCTCTCACAGGGCTCTCCGAGCTCGAGAACCTCACGTGCAGAGGAGGCCAAGTGGGTGGCCGCAGATTAACCGGTAATGTCGAGACTCGGGGACACCGAGGGAGACACTCGTGGGGGGCTTTGCCAGGAGGGACTCTTAGGGTTTGGCACTAAAAAGGTAGTGCTCCCACACTTGTCTCGACCGTCAATTGAGGATGTTTCTCTTTATTTACGACCACTTGCAATGGCAAATGAAAAGCGGGGAGGGAGAGTCAGGGGGAGTGTAAGAGTACGCAGTGCCCCTACCTGGTACTTGTTGGTGGAGTTGAAGGGGATCTCGGCAATCTTCTTGTTCCTGTCACGCATGTCGCGCACGTTGCCAACGCACAGCTCGATGCACTTGAGCAGCGCAG
Source organism: Petromyzon marinus (assembly GCF_048934315.1). Taxonomy (NCBI): domain Eukaryota; kingdom Metazoa; phylum Chordata; class Hyperoartia; order Petromyzontiformes; family Petromyzontidae; genus Petromyzon; species Petromyzon marinus. Next base: position 13,627,021 of record NC_133698.1, read on the forward strand.
ACTCGGACGCGTCACCGGCCACATCACGCTGTCAAGGAAAATTAAATGACGAGTTGTTAGCGCGTCACTCTTGTCGAGTCTTTTCCACCGCACGACCGAGCCGTACCAGGGCCTGTGCCGAGCCAGCCTGGCACTGCTGCTGCGTTGGATAAAAAACCAGAATCGGAGCCGTGCAGCCGACGTCGCATGCAACGGATCAGATGAGAAGTGAAAAGGGGGCGGCGTGGCCACCCACCTTGAGCACGGGCACGTTCTCCTGGCCCGCCTGGAACACGGCGCGGTTGCACAGCGACGCCACACGCGCCAGGGCGGTCCACGTCGGCGAGCTCTTGTCGAACGCCGTTCCTGTCGCGAGGGCACAACCCCAACAGCGAACGTCAACGGGGCAATCGCATTTCCACACCGGATTCATCCCAATTTGTGCGATTGGCGCTTGTGTCACGAGGAATACATTCGGCCTCCCGCACAGCGGTTTAAACCCTTCGCATTACAGAAGCCGATGTAAAAGGAACTACTTCTGAGATCCCTTCAAAGTGACCCTCGGTTCAAGCAGCAGGGGACAACATTTCCCCACCCGTTCTGCCACGGAGAGCACCGTCTGTTGCATTCGAGTAAAAATCAATATTTTTTAATTCTCCAGAACTAGAATTAAAACCAAATGAAATGCAGAACCACATTTAAACGAGGCGTTTCCTTTCTTAGCACAGTCATCGGTGACTGGACTGAGACCGATCGCTCACGACCACCTGGCAGATCAGAGAAGAAACGTGACGGACCGTAGAGTGGAGGCGTCGGTCGAGCAGATCTCTCGCGCCTCTACTCCGCCGCATTCCCCCAACATCCCGTGGGCTCACAAGTCTTCCGGGGACGTGCCACCGAGACCGTGTGCGCGTCACTCGTGCCCGGGCACGGCGGAGCAGCAACATCGCGACGGCGCCCTGCGTCCGCGTACGGAGCTCGCGCGTGCTCTCACCGGACTGGTCCTCCGTGGTGTCCGCCTCGTGGATCTGGTTGTCGAACCACATGTGCGCCACCGTCATGCGGTTCTGCGTGAGCGTGCCCGTCTTGTCGGAGCAGATGGTGGAGGTGGAGCCCAGCGTCTCCACGGCCTCCAGGTTCTTCACCAGGCAGTTCTTCTTGGCCATGCGCTTGGCCGTCAGCGTCAGGCAGACCTGCGAGCGCACGCACGCGTGCATTTAGAAAAGATTCTACCCTTCCCCTGCTGTCAAATAATTCGCATTACATCACAACTTAGACTAACATTTCATCTCAACCATTCCGATGCCCTGCTGCAGTCTAGCCAAGGGGAGCTCCCAGTAGCAGATGGCTCTGCAGCAAAAGATCCACACGCAGCACCGGCCTGAAAATGGGTGTTTAGAAGTCTTCCAGTAGGGGGCAATGTTGCGACGTGGTGTTTACCAATTAAGTAATGTCTGAGTAATTCCATAAAATTTGGCAAATGTAGATCATGATGCGAGCCTACAATGGCAGCTCTTTCACATAACTTCCACTGTGAAGACGGTGGGTATATTTATGGTTAATACACAATGGCAGAAATAACCAGGGCGGCCGCTGGGCTCGAACCATGAATATTTGCAGCGAGCGGCGTACACGTTAACCACTCGGCCGGGTCACCGCCCACTCTGATGACAAACGAGGAGACGGGGAGGGCTGGCAACGCAGCGGCCTCTTAACTCACGGTGACGGTGGCCAGCAGACCCTCGGGCACGTTGGCCACGATGATGCCGATGAGGAAGATGACGGCCTCCAGCCAGCTGTATCCGAGGATGAGCGACAGGATGAAGAAGGAGACGCCGAGGAAGACGGCCACGCCGGTGATGATGTGAATGAAGTGCTCGATCTCGATGTTGATGGGAGTGCGGCCGCCCTCGAGCCCGGAGGCCAGCGTGGCGATACGGCCCATGACCGTGTGGTCACCGGTGTTGATGACGATTCCACGAGCGGTGCCTGCAGCACAACCAGATGGTCCCGCCCCAGTCACCACAGCATTCTAACAACTCATGGTCATGCCACGACAATTCACCCTTCGCCTCGGGATCACGTAGCGAGCTACGCCGACTCAATTTCTATTGAAACAATGCAGAGGGAGTGCATAACAGGTAAAAGGAGAGGTGGACGGTGATGCATCCTCAGCAGACGCACCCCCTCTCGCCGTACTGTGCGCACACGACACCCACCCTCGACGCAGTTGGTGGAGAAGAAGGCGATGTTGCGAGTTTCCAGCGGGTTGTCGTGCGTGAAGTCGGGGGAGCGGCTCTGAGGCTCCGACTCTCCGGTGAGCGAGGAGTTGTCGACCTGCGGATACCACGCAAGGGAACGGCGACCAGGTGAGACACGCCGCGGCGAAAAGTCTCATCCCTGCAGACACCCGCGGTGGTTGTTTTTCCTTCTATTTAAACAAGAATATTTTCACAATTGTAATCCCAATTGTGCCGGGAGGCGTCACGGAGCGAGACGAAGAACTCATTCAGGACTCTCGCAGAGCAGTGCAGCCCCTTCTTGTCACAGAGGACGACCCACGGAAGCGGAAACCACAGAACTGCTGCTTAGGGGATTCTCTTCAAGTGACCTCTGCTCCACATGGAAGGTGGGGGGGGGAGGCACTTTTTCCACCCCGTTCTGCCACTGAGAGCACAGCTCGGCAGAGGTCACCAAACGGAAGCTTTTAATCCTAACCAGCTGAAATTTCGCCAATTTAAGTATAGAACCAAATTTAATGTCAGGTTTTTTTTTCTGCAGCAAGTGATTAACCCGAGCCAAGACGACCGACTACACTTTACAGAGTCCGGATTAAATCGTTTTTTTATGGAATCGTGAAACAAGTGTGGAATGCTTTATCTTTAGAGCAATGCAAAAGGGGTGCACAGAATGAGGCGGGAGCTGGACCACGACAGGTTCTTGTGCAGTCGTTGGTAGCGGAGCCGAGGTTCGACCCCAGCATCTGGCTTATTAGGCATGTGCTTTTAGCACAGTGGCAGTTGAACTAACCTCGCAACTCAAAAAGATAAGCAAAAGACTATTTGAAATGGCAAGAACAGTTACAAATCAACGTCTGGATTATTTAGCCAGTTGCAAATTGTTAAGATGAGCACCACGGAATAACACACTATATAAATCTATGCAAAAGAAACTATGAACTAAGCGACCGGTGGACCGGTGATCATCGAAGCGAGCCGGTGGTCCGCTCTGGTGCTCCCGGCGCTCTCCGTTCCCAGCGTACCTTGCAGCCATGCGATGAGACAATGCGCAGGTCGGCGGGGATGCGATCTCCTCCCTTGATCTCCACCAGGTCCCCCAGCACCACCAGCTCCGCATTCAGCTGCGTCTTCTCACCCTCGCGGATCACCAGCGCTTGCTGCAGGGCGGGGCACGCGTCGCAGACTTTTAACGCGACACATTGCCTTTTGTGCCAGCCGTTGCACTCTTTTACAAAACCGCACGTTTAACGTGCTTGTTAAAAAACAACTCAAAGTGTGCAAAGGAAAGCGTGGGCGTGACAAACACTTGGGATTACTCGAGACTGAAAGGAGATAGCATGTAGTGGAGCACACAGCGCATGTTCAAATGCAGAATTTTCACTGATAGGGAAAGAAAATGGGCTCGGGTAGGACAAATGGACGGAGTGGCAACCAAACGAGGCAATGCCTGCTGCGGACATGGAGAAAAGGTACAAAATCGGCTCGTTTGTAGGTGAATTGTTACATGACACGGCTGAGAACTGGTGACAACTTGGGGTGGGCCATAATCCAGCAAGTGGATCGACTTTGACCGATGATGAAATATACCTTTAATGCGGTGCCATCAAAGACCATAGGCAGATGCCACCAAAAACGACCCAGGTGGGGGGGTGGGTGTCACATTTATTTACCTGTGGGACCATGTTCCTAAAGGAGTCCATGATACGGGAGCTCTTGCTTTCCTGGTAGTAGGAGAAGCAGCCGGTGATGATCACCACGGCCGACAGCACCACCCCCAGGTACAGCTGCACACACACAAATTATTAGTATAAGGTACACCTGCTATTCCCGCCATTCTTATCACACGAGGCTATCGGAGAAGGCGCTTTGGCTTCACCCACGAGCTGTCCTGCCAAGAGGGGACAACATTGTTGCATGGCTTTTAACTGGTAGGTTTGGCGAGGTAAAAAAACACCCGGAGCATTAACCAGGGCGGCCGCTGGGATCGTGAGCGAGAGCCTCCCAAAACGAGTTGGCAAAACGCGCTATCGCAGGGGCCCACGTGAAAGGTCACGGTCGTTAAGCTCCCACCCCGGGCCAGTCCACTTTGGCAGCCGGCAAAAAGAACGACACGCGTCGGCATGCCAGCGCCCACGAGAGCTTCTTCCGGCGGAGCAGTGGACTCACGTTGTCGTTGGAGGGCTCGTCTTCAGTGGCGGCCTGGATGCCGTAGGCCAGGAAGCACAGGATGGCTCCCACCCACAGCAGCAGCGAGAAGCCCCCAAACAGCTGCTTGCAGAACTTGACCCACTCCGGGGTGGTCGGGGGAGGGGTCAGGGCGTTGGGGCCGTCTCGAGCCAGGATCTCCGCGGCTCGCACGTTCGTCAGGCCCTGAGACACGGGCAAGGGGACACGGAGGAAGCAGCGGTAGCCCGCACACGCACACACACACACAACGCACACAAATAAACACACGGTACCTACCTATAAAAGCATATGTAAGCAGAAGTGTTCTGCGTCTGCACCCAAGTAAAAATATTTTGTTTGTTCATCAACGCATTAGCTGTTTGGACCAACCAAGCCGAATCTGTTGAAAGTTACCGGAATCTGGCGTTGACGCCTGGAAGGACAAAGCCGGTCCAGCATCTGATCGCTTCAACATATGGCTGCTTGATCATATTTGTCTGCAAGGGCAATAGGCTAACAGACTGGAGGAACTTTTATTCAAATGTGGATAGAGAATGCCATTTGTTTATTTACGCTTCTCAACATAATGCTCCAGCATGGCACACGCAACATTTGTGAACGGAAAAAACTGCCCGTACTGGTTACATAAGACCTCCACGAGGAGAACATGGCGTGCACGTGTGGAAAAGAAGATTGCTATCAATGATAACCATCGCACCAAATACGTAAACGCCGCAAAAACAAATCAGGGAAGGCTCTTTCATCGAGCGCGCATGTCTCCAAATCGCAATGTTTACGTAAATAATTTAATAAAGGAAACAAGGCATGTTTTGTAGCTGCCAATGACACGTGACCCCTGACTTTAAGCGGAGCTCAAACGTGGCCGAGTGGAAGGTAGAATGCGAGAGCGCCGCAGCGTCACCTTTAATTAAATTCAAACAATCGCCTCGCTTGTTCGTGAACCGCTAAGCCGCCCAGCTCACCTCGTATCGCGCGCCGCTGGCTCTCGACCGGGGCCCATCGACCGGGGCCCATCGACGCACGCGGCCATCCGGCCGTTGGCGTACGCGCGCACGCCTCCTTTGCTTGGTCGTGTGCGCTCGGGAGTCAATTACGACCACGTGCGCGACAGCCCCATTACCGACGCCACAGCGGGGAAAAAAACTGCGTGTGTCAAGGGAAGCACCCCCGGGCTGGGTCGCAACTTTGGAAAATGACCAGGCGATCCAACGGCAAGCGCGCTCGCGCGCCGTGCCCGTGCGCATGACGCGCACAGAGCTTCTCCTCCGTGACGTGCACGGTGCGTGCGAATGGTTGTGTTTCGGTGCCGCTCACCCCACCCCCGGGTACTTACACGGCTCAGATCCGTCCCGTACTTGCGGTGCAGTTCGTCTAACGACAACTTATGATCGTCCTTAAAAAGCGAACAGAAAACAACAACACGGGACACTCAGCATGCGGCGCATCGGGCAACACAGACCTGCACGGGGTCCGTGCCGTTTTTACAGCAGACTTCCTCCACAGACATCTTGTGCTCAGTCTAACCTCCCATCCCCCCCCGAAGCCCCACCGTATCAACCACCCACCACGAGGAGGTGGAGACAGAACGAGAATGTTACACGTAACCATGGAAAATGACCAAGCATCCATGCGTGGGCAATCCCATGGGAAGAGAGAGGAGAGGAATGAGAGGCGCGTTGTGAGCGCGAGTTGCGGGTTACACAGATAGGAGGGTGCGTTAAAGAGGGGGGGGGCGAGTGAGATAGACGGCGACGTGGAGATGCAGGCAGGAGGTGGTTTGACGCATACAGGAAAGTGACGAGCGATGAGGACAAGACGGAGAGGGTGGGGTGGAGGGTGACAGCGATGTTGTGTGTGAAAGGGCAGGCGAGCAGAGGGATTTATTGCACGAGTCGGGGCGAGTGAGCGCAAAAGTTATGGGAGAGGTGGGGGGGGGCACGGGAGAACGGAGCGTAGTAGTGCGGTTGCCGCCCGCGTTGAGCAGCGGGAGGTTTTTTCCCCCCCGTAGAGAAGTTAGGAAACAGGTGGACGAGCCAGGAAACCGGGAGCAGCACCAAGTAGAAGGGAGGCATCGGTTCGCATGTGCAGGGCACAGACAGGGAGAGGGGGAGGGCTTCGTTAGTGCGCAGCTCGGCAGGGGTCACCACACGCGCACGCGGTGCGGCGTGAAGAAACACGGCTGCCCGAAGCGATCAAAGACGAGGGAAGCGCGTCGAGAATAACAAAACATCAAGGAGGCGGCCGTGGCATGCTCCGTACCCACGGAACGTCGCATGTTCTACCAAGTCAACGCTCAGTCACTGCAGATTGTTCAACCACATTAAACCGTTATTGCTCTTTTCAGTTTGTTCAACAGGCACACACCGGAAATAAATAAATAAGTGATAGGCATTCTATTTTGTTAATAAGACATGTATATTTTAATAATACATTTACATCACATGTAGAGCAAACATAGGAGACGAGTCAGAAAAACAACGCGGTGTCAGTGGACAATCGAGGTGGGGGGGGGGACCGTCACATGGACATTGTTGCCAAAATATATTTAGCTCGTGCAGGCCCGTTGCAGCCACTCTACCAGGGCTCAAACTGCGCTGCTGCCACTGCCACCGCTCTGCTAGGAGACCTGCAAAGTCCTGAGACGTACTGTCACCCAACCGCTGCCAGGAGTAGAACTCACGTCTATGTTGTGCGCTATCTGGAACGCTCTTCCTGCCGATATTAGGAATCCATTGGAGGCATGTCCATTTGAATGTAGATGGGGAAAACTCGTGTTGCTAATCAATTTCGAAATTGAAATCTAATTTTTTTTACAACTGCTTTTTGCGTTTACTTTATCATCCTTCCCCTGCACCTCCAATTAGTATGGTTGGCTACATACGGTGTGAAAAAAAGTTCATACAAAATGTAACCGGATCACGTGATATTCATTTCACTGCCAAACGAATGTAGTAAATGCCGGGTGGATGGATAGCCCAGCGGATGTACGGGGCGGGTTTCACCGCACAACTAGTTTTCACACGCCACATCGGTTCATTCTTGCCCCTGGAGCGTTACGGCTCGCGACCAAACAAGCAAAGTGCGTGGGCCTGCCCGCCAGTAAAGTAAGTTGGTGAAACGGAACGCTTCTGATATCGTTTACACGAAGAGCCCTATTACGCGTAAGAGATATAAAAGGGTCAACAAGCTGGGAGCAGTCCCAAAACATTAGTCAATATTGAGGGAAAACATCAACGCTAATACGCAAGTGTCAAACTATTACTCGGGCAGAGCCCACGCTTGCGCAACAAGTCCGTCACGCACCCCCTCGCAGATTGAGAAAGTTTTTTTAAACTCGGCCTTTCAGCTCCAAGGGCAATAAGGCGGCAGCATTGTGCATGAGTCACTGGGGTTGTTAGTTGTAATTGATACCGGAGTAAAAGGCACCTCTAGTCAGATTTTAATGAAGGCATGGGATTAAGTACGACTCAGTGAAAGCCACCCCCCCTACTCCTGCCGTTCCCTCCCACATATTTTGTTCGCACTTACTTCGTAATTATAAAGGTAACTAAACAATGCATAAGCATGTCCCTTGCTGACGGTTGTAAACAGAGACTCTGAAAACCCCGTGCAACGGACTGCCCCCACATCACTCGTTTATGCCCATCTGGGGCTAATTTAATGAAGCAGTGAGCGGAGTGGAAATTTACTTGCTACTTTGACCACACGCATAAGCTAAAGTGACAAAGCCACCCACAACCACACAGCATTCACACACGTGGGAGTTTTACATAAATCGCCAAATCACAAGTGGCCTAGTTTAAGGCATCAACACATGGTGGGTCTGGAGGTGAGAATAGGGGGCAGTGGAAGGTGGGTGATGGCATGGAGGATGGTAGGCAGCCTTACCAGGGAAACCTCCTTCTTCAAGTCATCCATGTTGTTCTTTTTCTCCAGCTTACGGTCTTTCTTGCTCTTCTTCTCAACCTTGTTGGGAACGTCATCCTTCCCATACTGCAGGCACACATGCGCACACGGCAACAGGCACAAACGAGCAACAGACATCAGCGACAGCGTCCCGGACTAGACCAAGCGAGCGAGTTGCTTGGTCGCATGCCGACATGCGAGGGAGCGCGACAGCCTTGCCGACCTTAGGATTTGGGAGACCCTGCTCCGCAATCCAACCGTCGTCCTTCAGGTAAGAGACCTTTGAACATCCCTTACACAGCTGACCAACGAGCACACACAAGTGATAGAAAATCCCTGCAATTGCTTGCTCATGCTGGCATCCACTAAAGGGAGCACCACAGAGGAACCCTGAGAGGGTAAATTGGCTTAATCTTTTTCAATGCTGGTCTTGGACGAGGTGGGTACAACCCACTTTACCCCACTCCAGGCGACCTGCTGATCAACTGTGAGTCCCATATATACAGCAGAGTGGACAGAGGTGGAGATGGCATTTAAGAAACTTGGGCACAGATAAAATACCATGAATTTAGTCACCACACCAACAAACATTGAATCACACCCAACCAGGGCACTCATTTAAACTATTATCTTGCACTAGTATATTGAACTCCGTGCACACAATCACGGGGTGTCCACCAGCAGCACAAGGCGTTCACCCCTGCGAAGGACTCACAAGGGACAAAAGGGGAACCCCTTATCAGCCGCTGCATGCCATTAACTCCGCACAAGGATGAAAAATACCTCCTTGGGCTCACACTGTACTCTCAAGCACACCCCCATGCCCTCAGCTCTTCAGGGATAAGATAATCATTAGTTGTTAAAGCTGAACTTTGTACAACTCGGTACACGAAGTCCAAAAATGCTAGCAGGACCCTCAAGAAAAAATTCCCATCGATGCAAGGTCAACGTGACGTCACCTCACACTTACGGAGTCTTTGTGCACGCAAAAAAATCAAATGGGAAGGAAAGAGCACGTGCAAATAGGGAGAAAAAAACTCCACCACCAAAAGTTTGGTCGACATCGCATACAGGTGACATCGCACTCAATTGTTCAGACACATGGGGGGTCGTTTTTTGGCCAAACCCCACGACTAGCACAGCACCCTCACACACCGTCCTCCCGTGTGTCACAGACCCCTGACAAATGCAACAAGCATCACACATGTTGGATAGTGCAGACATTGAGCTATTTTCTTGCCCGTATTATTTTTAAGCGGGTGGAGAACGCGAGGCCAGCAGTTAGTGGCATTGCGCTATGAATCCGAGAAACCTGCGTTCAATCCCCAGCCACATTTTAACATCTATGACAAGAGTGATAAATGATGGACCCCCCCCGCCGCCCGTCTGCCCCAAGCAAATTCACCAGGTTTCCTGCACCCAGCAGCGGGATTTGATATAGGGTTGAGAGTTAAAACGACCGCAAAAAGAAGACTTCTAAAACAAAGTCGGTTAAGTACAATATAGCCGATTAAACCGGTATTCAATGTAATAGAGTGCTTCAAAAGGTAGGGCACGTATTTCATACCAGCGAAGACAGCATTTAATAAACTTGGAACGGTTCAGAATCTTTCCCATCCAATAACAAGAAAAACACCACCACAGCTGGATTCAAATTTCAAAGGACATTTTGGTTTGTTTTCCACAAGCCCGGAGTGCAACCCACCACAACACGCATATCCAATCAGACGTGCGCACACGTACAGTGTGGGACCCCATTGTGGGATGATAATCCCATGTGCATGCTAAAACAAACACCAGCCTCAAACAGCCAAGGCTAGAGGACGACTGGTCTGCTCCCAGCAAAACGCAGAACAAAACCCAGATTACACACAACCTGAGTCATTGTGTTTGGCCAGAGCCAGGAAGTACAACAAGCAAATGCTAAGCCATGTGCACACACACCACATCGTCACAGCTTCCCCCCACTACACCAGAGCCAAATTGGAATTTTCCATTCTGAAGTTACAAAACATACTTTGTTCACAGCACTTAAACCACGGCTGGGTGCCCCTCCCCGTAACCTGTCCCTGCCGTTACCCCATTGGTAATTCTCCTCCACTCACCCGTGATTGGCACTACATCAGATCCCGCCGCGCTGACCCCGTAGTTACGAACGATGTCCAACTTACTACAGAGTCAGCCGGCACTATTCCAGCTCTGCGCAGAGACCGTTTACGGCTCCGGTCAGCCAACCGCAGGTGCGTCCCCCTCTTCCCATCTCCGTGTGGTCATTCCTACCACATCTACCCATCTCCTCTCACTTTCAGCTTCTTAAACTTCACTGAAGTGATTTGTTAGAACGCGCGATGGCACATGGTAATATTATCAATACTGTGATCACAATTATCTTCATTTATGTCCCAAGCATTTACTACACTTTTCTGATTCACCGGTTCAAACAAAATTTTTATAACAGTGACCAACAGCTTACAATACAGTACAACTTCATGAATGACTTGTCATACATCCACACTATGCACATCTACAGTACTTTACTTTTGTTGCAATATCATATTTGGTAAAATGAGCTGACATGAGTTATAGCAAGTCAACTAAAAAGTAAAAAAAATGGCATTACAGCAATGATATGGTTACCATCATAATAATCATCATAGCACTCACCCCACGCCCCATGGTTAGGCCGAGGAAGGTGCCCGAGCAGACGCACGTGTACTTGGTTTGCTGTGCCTGCTGCTCACAGCCTCTCCAGCCAGAACAAGAGCTTCAGTGAAGCTCACAGGACTTTAAGCCAAAAGCCAAGCCCACCAGCCAATCCGGTCGCAACTAAAGAGAGGCGAGGCCATGCCCCTTTCCCAGCCAACCAACGGGAATCCCTGCCAGCTTTAGGCGATGACATTCACACGCTAAACTTGAAGGTCATTTTACAAGAAACTTTGTCGCCCTCTTACTTTCAGCATTACCCTTCTTTTACATTCCATTTTTTTTGTTATTTTCTTTCTTCAAAATCCGGTTCTCTGACGTCACAAGGAGGGTCATGGAGGCCATGCTGTATTTCAAGGTCAAAACTACAAGGAGTGGTGGCTGCATTAAAAATGTCCCCCACAACTATACAACGCAGAGGCGCATCAACATTCACGGCCACACACCAGACAGGGACACGGGCATTGTATGCACGGCACAAAACCACAGAAACACTCGCATAGACGTTCACTCGAACACTCGGTTATATAAAACAAAACACACACTAACACTTTCTCTTACACACCAAAGTTAAATATCCCCCTTAGACTTTAACTAGCTGTTGGGGCAAGTGGTGTTAGCAAGCATCTACGAAGGCCGGCACACCACACGAGGGGCTGGTGTGGCTACTACCAAGTGTTGGGTCGCCTTTGTCTCCCCAGTTGTGACGTTAATACGCAGCACCGGGTGCTCATTTATGGCTGAGTCTACCTAGGGGAGGCTCAGGACCCGTTCAAATATTCGCCATTTATGTTAGCTGCGAGTGGGAACCGACACGTACAGACAAGTTCAACTCTACATACAAGTTTTTATATACACACCAGACACACTAACTAGTACAGTATATACATATCACTTTCAAAGATATTTGCAATTCCATTCTCCATGCATACATGTATGCACACAATAGTTTTACAAACACCCACCATTCATAAATGCACACACCAATACTCCCTTTACACAATACCATGCAAGCACTCCTAGAAATATTCAATTTCACATCCACTATCTCAAACTCGCAGATGTTCAAATAAACACCGTACACACACACAGACATTCAATTCCATGTACACGCACACTTGGAGTTGCTCAAATACACAGACGAAGATACACCTCCCCCCCCCCCCCCAGTCATCTCCACAGGCTGTTGGGGCAAGTGCTGTTTTGGGACCCGACTCTTTCCATACTCAGAACTGTTCAAATGCACACATGCGTACACCAACCCTTTCTCTAATACACAGTTCAAATACAAAAATACACACTAACAATGACATTAATAAAGTGGTGTGGACATCACCACACCTGACCCGCCTTTGTTTACTCAGTGGCAATGTTTAAACATCGCATCAGGTATACAATTAAGGCCGAGTCGACCTAGGGGAGGCCCAGGACCGGTACAAATAATAATCACCAGTGTTGGCCATAAGCGGGAATCAAACCTCGGACCGACGGGTTTGTAGTGCAGCACGTTAACCATTGCACCACTGCTCCCCACGCACATTAAGTGAAATCAGCAAATTCACCACAGTGACACTCGCAGAGATAACAGCGAGCAGACTGCGGCCACACACAATGGATCAGGTGAATTGTAACAAGAGAGAGAGAGAGAACACCCTCAAGGCCCCTCCACCTACAGGAGTGGCTGTGTCCAGTTAGTTCTGGAACACAGTGGCCAGGCAGCCGGAGGCTATATTTAAAAACCACATACCAAGATTTTCATTTGGTAGGTGTAGGTAGTGGCACACCCAACATCCATCCCCACGATCTCCCTGCGTTCGCATGCACGGGGCGCAGCATAATGGAGAACTCTCTCAAGGATGTACATACAAACATTCTATCACTGTGGCATGGATTGCCAATGGGCATCATGCTTTGAAGAAAGGCAGGCTCCGGCCAAGTCACACCTACATTTTATGTGATTAAAAACAAACGTGAGAAGGCTTGCGCTAGTTTTCGTTCCTGCAGGATCCATGCACGAGAAATTGTGAGGGGGACAGCCGTGGCTCTCCCATCGGTCCCCGTTCGAGAGAGGCCACTATGGGGACGTGATCACGGCCATGGCGAGAAAGACAATGCCCCCCAGAGCCCCGCGCGCTCCTTTCCCCACACACCTTTAGGCATCGTAACCTATGCTCAGCTGTAAACGGGTGCTACTCATTAACTTACATTCTCCACGGAGAGGGCAGTTAATGGAGTGTGAACATTAACCTGCCCTCCCATGGAAAGGTTGAGCTGCTCGCTAGTTTGTTCTGGTCCCCTCCAAACCTCCCCACTGCCTCAGCCCCTTGACTGTTGCTTAAAGGGCAAAGAGGCAGACTTGCTGCCGATCTGCTTAAATATTCACTTGTAAAAAAAAAAGGGGAAAATGGCTGAAATCTGTGCACATCTAAACAGGGCACATCTCAGGCCATGGCAAGACCTTCACCCCCCACCACCTTTGCAATGAGCAAACACAGCAAAGTATCACAAAAGCCCGCCACCCCGACCAGCTCCTTGACTGCAAGCCCCACACGGTGTGACACAATTAACCGTGTAGTTTCTCAGAACCCACACCATGGCCTGGTTTTAATTTGTACCAAATATCAAACACGGGCAAATGTGTAGAGAAGGCATATTGTGTATAGGTGGAGGACACAGAGACAGAACGTGGGAACCGCATCGAATCATTATTATATTTATTGCCCCAAGTAGGATGATGAGGGCAGCAGTGGTGCTGTGGTGCTGTGGTTAGCGCACCGAGCTACGAACCTGATGACCTTGAGTTCGACTCCCGGCCCATAGCTAGTTAACGTTAGTGCCGAGTGATGGCCTAAGCACTCCACCCATCTCTATTCAGCAAGCCATATTGACCAGTGTGGTGAAGTATGGTAAAAAAAAAACCTCTTAGCAAAATGGTTGAAGCAATCATCCAGCAGTCAGATAACTATCCACTTTTAAAAGAGACCGACAGTTCAGTTTTATATATTAATTTACACGCAATTTAAACACTTCAAAAGTAACTAAATATGCAATTAATGAAAGTAGTCCATATCGTAAATGTAAAATACGGTAGATGCATGTTCATGAAAGCATATGAATCATTTTGAAACGACAGCACCACCACCTGAATTTTCTATAAAGGACATAGGCTGAAAAAAATATTCTCTGCAAACTGGTCTCCTTTTCTATTCCTTAGACGTTTACATGAAACGCCACAATACGCAAGGTCCCAAACTATACAAGCGAAGAGATAAAGTATTACAATGATGATGATGAATAATCAAAACGTACACACTTGTCACCCCACAGCTGGATCCATAATTCCCTAAACCAGGTTTGGCCATGATTGGTGTATGGCCACTTTTCCCACATTGGTTCCTGTGTGGTGGTAAAAGGGGTCTCCAAGATCATTTCATACATCACTCAACTGATATATTACCCATGAAACTCACGTGGCTGGATTAATAGGGAAGTGCGTCAACCACTGCGCCACCAACCCCATTCCATCACGTCTATGCGCTCCACTAAAAGAGTTATGTTTGTACATAAAGCGCAGCGCACCTATATCTTGGCATCTGCGTATCGGGGTTCCATCGCACATGCATATAACATGCAGCGACTGTTCTCCCTTCTGCAGAGTCATGCTTGTCAGCCAGAAACACATTCCAAAGTAAGCACTCCCAGGTGGCCAAGAGGGAAGACGATAGGATGTGTAATTTTTTTGAAGTTTAGAAACAGATATGCAGCAGACTTATTGGCTGCTCGTCTATTTTATTATTCCAGGAGGTGGTTGGTACCGACACAGCATCGGATGTAACCCCCCACCACTCAACCACTGCAGGGGCCACTCATCCACCCATGGGGTTGTGTTAACTTAACAGCAGAACAAAGGCTCTTGTATATTTAGAGTAGGCACCTCTGGGCTCAAGAGTTTCAGCAACACAGGATCAAACACACCTGGAAAAGTATTTTATGGAGCACACAGACATCAAACGTTATCCATTAGGGGCCCGTGTTTGCCTCTCGTCTGCCAAATGTAAACAAATCTCCTTGGTCCAGCTTAGAAGGTAGATTTTAATTAAGACCAGCCGCAAGCCAATTATGGAAAGCTTATCGGTGGCTTGCACCATATCAGCCATTACCTGGAAGCAACCATTTGAGGATTATGTGCAGACATGTATTGCTTGCTTATCTATTTTATCAGTGAAGGATTAGTCAGAAAGCAAACCTCTCCTGCTGGTGGTCGCATATACATTTCTGATACCCGGAAAGAGATGTCCAATACACAGCCTAGTAGACATCACAACTAATTTAAAGGGTTTGATACACTGGGCTAAAACCCACTGCTGGAGGAGTGCCTCGGGACGCCATGAGTGTAGGGGGTTATTTCACCGTGCTTCACGTTACGTGATCGTGGGATGGTGAAGGTGGGGGGAGGACACGTGCGTGTGTGTGTGTGAGCATAGGGGTAGCGTACAACAAATAATGTTGCTACATGTGGGAGCATGGGGCAGAGTACAGTCAAGAAAGTATATATTTTTTTAGGAAAACATTTGAAGGATCAACAGGTGCATTTACAGGAGTGCCTGGACAGTGTCCCATAGACTCACTGGGGACTGAGGTACAGGCAGATATGGGAAAAGGCTCAGATTTGCGGACACCCTTTTCATGGAGATGTTCCATCATTCACGCGTGCACGCCTGCTGTGGGTGGTGTGCGGTGTGTCTTGCATGTGGTGTGCGCCAGCGCAATCCCAACCATTGCTTTCCTGACCACAGCTATGTCCCAGCTGGAATGCACAGCAAGCTCCAATGCTATTGCCGCAACTCGTGATCCCCGTGACTTTGTTAGAACTAACGACCCCTCCAGCAGAGCTTGAAGGGGGTGAGACAGCATATCCGCGACCCCTAAGAGGGTATAGGCACGCAGTGTGGCGGCACTCCTGGTGCTGTGCCCTTCCCATATGTTTTACGCGCGTGGTCCCGCACCATCACAAACCCTTCTGTGCCTGCCATTATGAATTAAACTACACACGGGCCAGGTACAATGCGGGCAGAGATGCAGAGGGATTTAATGGATCCGAGGATGATAAACGCCGAAGAGATGGAGCGATGAAATTAGCTCGTGCGCAGGTGTTGGGCGGTTTGTTACACTGTTACATTGCGGGACCTCAGTAAATGGTAGAGGCTTGTGATGGCCTTCATCCAGCAGTGGATTAACCATGACTGATGATGAAAATATTGTAAAATGCCTTCACCATGACCAATCCTATGCTTTAAGGGTCAGACTCCCACAGATGGTTTCCACATGATTAAATAATTATGTACATGCCACCTTCCCTCCACACCGAGATGGCAGGACTTGCAGACAGTCTGGATTTGTTCATATTTACAGCCCTTTTGTCAATCCACTGCTGGATGAAGGGCTTCCCCATGCCATGCTGGTCACGCAAGGTGTTTAACCATACTTCACTAAGCTGGTCAGGTAGTTTAAAGGGGCAGCCGTACAGAACCCTTTCATACACGACAATTCGTCACCGATGTTAGCCCGTGGCTGGCAATCGAGCTCGCTGGGTTTGTAGCGCGGTGGGTTAACCACTGCGTCACCACTCCAAACGTCCCATGGATTGTTGGGACTGTGGAATTGCCAGAGGCTCAACAAAACAAACACTGCAGCATGGCAGACAGGGAAAGGAGAAACAACATGGAAACGGCGTAATCTTGGAAACAAGCCATGGTATTCAACAGGCGGTTGGGCGAGGGGCTAGGCAGACCAAGGCCGCTCACAAGTGCAGTCACGCCTACACGGGAAAATGGCAGCGAAAGCTGCACAGACAACTTCCCTGCACCACAGTTTTTGCCCACTCCACCTCACCCTCCTGGTGAATTTGCCACAAATTTATGTTTCGGAAGGGGTGAAACAGTGTCTACAGCGGTTAAGAGCAATTGTGCTACGGGCCCGGCAACTCTAAGTTTGATTCTCGGCCACAACTCGGGACAGCGGCGAGCGCCATTAGAACCCTGCATGGTTTTCCTCCACCACCCCCCAAATCCCCCGATCCACTCGCGCAATCATCCACAGGGACCGCTCCATGGTGAAGAGAGGCCAAAACAACCTCCTTGCGACTGACACGTGGCATGGGAAGGCCTTTGGACACCGCTGGATTGAGAATAAAGCAGAATAAAAAAAATGTAGACAGTTTTTAAATGGAGCCACCCAAAGTCTTAAGAGCGAGCGAAAACAGGCTCTTGGCAAGTCACGGTGAAGAGGGTGGCTAGCAAGCGGGTGTCAAATGTGCAAGCGACCGCTCCTACCAAGCTCGTGCCAAAACAACGCTGTACTTATCTAATACGTGGAAGATTATACATTTACTCCATTGTGCAAGAGTTCTAAAAAGAATCGCTTCCCATAAGGTCCACTCAAAGTTCAGCACCCTCAGTGGTCTTATCCACCACAAGGTCAAAGTTCTGATTATTTAAAAGAAATATGGAAAATATTTCCCGTTGATAGCATTCTTGAAACTCCAAAGCCAAAGGATTAATCTTGAACTGAAAACGTGGATGACAAACAACTATTTGTTTGCCTTTCCTGTTGAGAAGGCATAACTGTAACCAGTGTTCAAGCTAACCAGGCTAGATTCATGACGATTGCATAAGGAGTGGAAATATCTAAAAAGAAAAAAAATTCCAACAGGCAAAAATCTGAATGACAGAGCAGAGTTGCGCAACAGGGACCCATGGGGGCGGGGTGTCCTTCATTCCCGTGGTTTAATCGTTATTTATAAAATTATCATCTTCCACTGCCTCACTGGGTTTGGAAGGTGTGCTTGCACAATTAACTGTACCCTATAAAACAGCCTATTTGTACAACATTTATATACCCTTTAACAATCCACCGATTAATGTAGGACTCCGCAACGTTTAGGTCTTGGGGGTTTGTTTGACCATACTTCACCATGCTGGACAACGTGGGTTAGTTAAGGCGGAGGGAGGCCTAGGAACAGTTCAGAGATCACGTCGCTGTGACCAGAAGCAGTGCAGTGCGCTAACTTGATCCTCAAAACTGAAAAAGAGTCCAAAAATTAATCTCTAATTGGCTGCGTCTCACCTGGGTTAATGTTTCAATGCCGAAAGTCACTTTGGGTTTTATGGTTACAATCGCAAAGCGAAGCCATAGTCCAAGGTTCGGAATGGCTAAAGGCGGCGTGAAGGCACTGGGTTTAACAGTGCAGTATTACACCATGAAATCAACGTGAACGGTATGAACTCGACCTGCATGGCCACTCAGGCAAATTGTAAACCTATGCAGGACCTCTCACTGCCATCCAACGCATTGGTGTGCACGGCCCTGCATTGGCGAAGGACATCATCTTCATAGTTATAACATTCCTTTCACGACTCGCCAACATCCAGCTATACGATTATACACTCACAAACCCTTGTTCTCCGGCTCATTTCCGAACGACCATTTGAGTCCGCCACCTGTTCATGAATTTTGTATCGGTGTACGGGAGACAGGAATTGATTGCTACCAGAGCTGTGGTGGAACTGTGCCGAATTTCATTCCAGTAAACTGCAGTTATGATGGAGCTAGGTAGATCGACTGAGAAATGTCTGGGTTTGGTCTGTGACAGGTGGCAAACGCTCAGGGGACCATGCTACACCATGCTCGTCAGCATCTGGTGGTATAGGGGAGGAGCATATTGCAGTACAAGCTGGATATAAGCACTCCTTGTGAGTAAGCGCAATTGTGCTTATATCCAAAGTAGTGCATTTGTATTACAAGTTATCCCATCACGTTCCTCCACACCAGTGTAAGACAAGAATGTGTTTCTAATATACACAATTGTGCTTTCATATCCAGCTTCTACTCAACAATAGATGTTGCTGCACTGCCCTCTCCAAACACCTGTTTTATTTATGCATGGTGGTCCCCCACCCAAAAAAACACGCAATCCAGGCTCAAACCTGCTTAGCCAGCGGGATGAGACCACATTCCAGGTGATTTGATCACAGGCTCTATACAAACACGAATCTCCAATAATCTTTACAAACAGGAGAAGATCAATGGGCACCCAGAATGGCTCTTTATGCAATCGGCTGGCATCTGGAGCCAGACGTATTTTTTTGCAAGGACAGACATTAAGCCAATTAGGAAACAGAGCACATGGTGGGTGTTAATCATTGGTGTAATAATGCTTGATTTGTGGCACTGGAATATCTTTGTTTAACATTACAAACACAGCATTTTCATCAATACATCCAAAGTGAGATTTGCTTTAAATACAATTAACTTTAGCTCAATAAAAGGATAAATATATACGGTTCTAATGTTGACAAAAGTAGTTAAGAAATTACCACAATGACGACAATAATAGTTTTTACATGACTGTAATATAATATGGCCTAATGACAAAACCCAGAGCACTCCACCCAATTAAATCTCTGAAGTCCATCTGGGTTGAGCCTGGTTCGTGTGCTTGTACTGGCGACCACCACGCACAAAGTTGTCACAGGGATATGTACAGTGCAGAAAAATCAATTGGTGCACTGTACATCTATTCCCCCCCCCTCTTCACCATTCCACACTGACCAGCATGGTGTAGTATGGTTGAAGAAGGCCACCATGACCTGCACGGCTTGTGCAGGGCTTCAACCAAACACCGGATCGTCAAACATATTTTAATTTTAACTGCGGGCGGTCCACGTATATGAAACATAACACGATCAACTCCACAGCTCAGCCGATGACGCCACACTTCCTACACGGTTCCAGCCGATGTTGCTTAACAATGAAGCTTAATTTATCGACTGGATTCAATAAAATACAAGGAAACGCGATCGCCGGTTTAAACAAATGATGCACTCGTCGAAGGTAAAGCAGGCCCGATAGATTGTGAAAGAAATCATTTTGATTTTATTTTTATGTTGAGAGACCAATAAAGGAGGTGGCCCATGGTCTGCCTATGCAACTTTTTTTTAACAGCCCTAGAATTACACCACAGCCACACTTTGTTTAAAGTAAAACTTCCTCGAACAAAAGGGCTGTACTTTACTCACATGGACTCAAGTCTGTTCGAGGTGGAGGGTGTTAATTGGTAACCAGACTGACACCGTTGTGCGATTATTACATTGGCTTCACGCATATGGGCACGAGTAGGTGAACTGTTTGGATACACAGTGCTGGACTCGTCCGCTAGGGAAGGAATACACAAATAATAACAAAGCCTCATTAAGCAGCTAGCTGGGAGAGACGTCGAGTGGTGGGACCTTTGTTTTGCAAACGTAAATGTGGCTCACAAAGTGCCGCTCACGGCTGGAGGGCTGCAGGCGACAACAATTGAGGCCCGATAAGAATGACGTTAAAAATGTTTCCGGATTTAAAAAAAAACCCACCGAGTTATAAATTGGCATATGAAGTTACCTAAGAATTGACATTGGAGCAAAACATCTTTCAATAATCTAAAATGTATAAGCTTTATATTCTTGGTTCTTTCGGTAAAGTCACGTAGGTCTACGTTACTTTACCGAAAGAACCAAGAATATGAATCCCTGCTGTCACGCAAGCTTTACATCAAAATTTGTATAAGCTTTGTTTTAAACCAATATCTGTTCCAATAGGAAGGCTATCAGAATAAGGGCATGTCTGGAGCAAGTCAGCCTAGAAGCGCAGTATCCGTTAAATTAAACCAAATCAAATAGTTACTCGATTTCTCTTTGTTCCTCTGTTGCCTTTACAACAGTGAGTGGTGCTCCAGGGCTACAAATGGGCTGGCTGCCTTCAATTTAGTCTTTGCATTCGTCCCCCCACCCCCACCTCCCCCAACTTAGAGCTGATTGCGCTATCAGCCTCATGTCTTACACTACTTTTGTATGGCCGATGCAAAGAAAGAGCAAACCACAATTTCACAAAAATCAGGTGGTCAAGCCAAATAATGATGTCAGGAGTAGCGGAGTATATCGGTGTGATCTCGTATAAAGAGATTGTGCTACACTAAGTGTGCAACACAAAAAGTAAGTCTTGCACAGCAGTCTTTTTTTCCAGGCGGCTGCCTTTATTTGAAACCCAGAGTCGCAGTGGTTGCCAGCTCAGCACTCCGACCTCCTGAGCCACCCGGTCGACTCTTCTGTCACCTCTTCTAAAAGGGCTGCGTTAAGCACGTGCTGACTATGGCAGTGGCAATCTTCCGGACTCGGAAACCATTATTGAGAGATCAGCAGTTCAGTTTCCTAAACCATCGACTCATCAACTTGTAACGCAATTAACCCAATTGCTGAATGCAGGCATATATTTTTCTTGAATTGGCCTTCAATCAGGCAGATAAGCAGGTCTTTAACATTGCACTCAATGTCTGCACTCTACAATAAACATCGTAAATCAGCATACAAGAACAAAATACTCAATTTCTGTGCAAGCAAATTGCTGTAATGTTTTCAAGTGGGTTCAGCTGTAACACAGCAGTCGCACTCCAGTTGATGCTGAAAGTAGCAATCATGCTGGCAAGGCTACCGTTGGTAGTGGTAGGCGGCAATGGTTGTGATATGGCAGCTGACAGTAGTGCTACTGCGAGTACTGGTGGTGACGGCGGTACTACAGCCGATGGTGCTGTTGCTGAGAGTACTTGCAAAAGACTGGTACCAGCGGTGTCAGGATCGGCCCCTATGGAGGAGGCCCGCGAAGGACGCTACCGAGCAGTTGAGAGGCAGTTATCCTCCAAGAATAACTGAGGGCAGAGGAGTGACGCCAACAACGAGCGGAGCATCGGGTGTCTAAAATGCAGCAAGTTGGCACAGTGGACAAAGGTGGTGCATCTGCCAGTTATTGGAGTCAGTTAACCCATGGCACCTGGGTATGTCCCCTAAACTTCAGTCAGCAAGCCTTCGACACTTCACATGTCCTCCGAGTGCACCAGGCCTGGCAGACACCGTGGTGATGTCACCTCCACTTGGTGGCGAATGGCGACTGTTGTTGTGGGGATGATACTGCTGGTGGAGCCATCAGTAGCGGCAATGGTGGTGGAACTGCAGCCGTTTAAACGCTGGTGCTGGTGGTGGGCAGCAGAGCTCCGCACAGCGCTCGGGTAAGCGGGTGTGGCTGCGAGCGCCACTCAAACCGCTCTAGGCCGCTGTGAGAGGAGGGCACGCTTCAGTAGCAGCCCGGGGTATGCACGAGTTCACGGGATGCATGTGCAAGCCGGGTGGATCCGGATCAGACGAGGCAAGACAGGCACAGTGCGCCCCTTCCCCTCACTTTAACTCCTTACATTGTGTTCTTAGGGGATGGATGCCTGCCGTTTGACAGAACCCGCACTGACAAAAAGGAGGAATGGCTGGGAATAAATGGAGAGCCATTTGAAAATGAGTGAGAGCCAAGATCTTTGAAACTCCAGCAAATCCACCGAACATGGGTAATTGAGTGACATTAATGATCATGGAATTACAATGATTTGTTTTGCTATGCATTCTACACACCTGGGACGCTAATTCTTTAGAAAATATGTACTCAAGTTATCAAATCAGACAGTTAGACATCAGAGTATCAAAATAACCCTAATAATACGTCTATAATTTTTAAATCAATTATATCTAGTGTTAGAAAATACAGCTCATTCTTGGAAGAGGTGAATGATTTAAACCGCTTTTTGTGTTTTGTTTGGCATGCTTCCCCACACCTCCGATTAGCACCGTTGGTTACGTACGGTGCGAAAGAAGTTCAACATGCATACAAAAAAGCCATGCAACATGGATAACATGTGAAAACATGGCATTCTACGCACAAATAACTTCACATGGGTTCATGTACCATGCCCAAGTGAAATGACAATTCCATCATAATACTAAGGGTTACTCGAATCTTTAAACGGTGTCTTAAATGTACATTCCGAATCGTGGACATGCCCAGCAACAAATTAATTAAGGAAATGTGTGCAGCGGACAGAAAGCAAAGAATATAAGTACACTGCATAGCCCCCGGGCTATGGAACACTCTTCCACGAGATATCAATCAGCATCTGAGTTTGTGGAGATTTTGAAAATGCACCTTAAAACCGATTTACACTTCCGCTGATTAAACTTTTAGTTCATTCGTAAATGCTTTTTTAAATGTATTTATATTTTCATGCCGAGTGTCTGCTGCTGCTGTGTCCTGTATAGTGCTTTGAGATCCTTGATAAAAAGCGCTATCTAAATGTAATTATTATTATAAGCATGCTTGGATTACCCAAGGGTGGAGGATGGTGATGGAACTTTCAATAGGCATACAATATTTTCAGATACAAGCACAGCCGACCTTCCTCCATCCAAAAGGGGTGTGCTTAGTTACTGAAAAATGTTAAACGTTTCAAATAGTGCTAACCACATGAAATAATAAACCACGGTGGAACGGTTAGCACGCCGAATTTTCAGAGGGCACGATCCAGAGGTTTGCTGGTTTATTTCAACCTCCACGCACAGAAGTTGAATAATTTCTTACATTTTAACTGAAGGTAAGAAGGGCAACCAGTGAATTTGTTACTCTCAATCCAATGGAAACTTAGTCATGAATGAAAACGGTTACACTGGTGTACTGGTTATTGTTTAACCCTGACAGTTACCCACAGACGTATGTCCTCTTACAAGTAAATCTCACCGATTCCAACGTCATTGCGTGCTTATCGCTGTACCTTGCGTTGATCTAGCGCAGCGGGTGTTGAACCCAGCTAACATTGGCAAGACAGGAGAAGCAACATACCAACCACAGTAGCCACACACGCATGTATGCCGCCTGCCTACCAGCATGCCCGCATGTCCCTGGGTTAAAAGGGCCAGGGGGAGTACATTTTGCTTTCTCCGGGTCGTCCAGATGAATCGCAGACCACACAACTCTACACGCGTTAAACAACCTTACGTCAACAGTTTGCTCTAACTCACCAGAGCCTGTCCTACAGCTGTAATATGATTATATTAAAATCGGCAATGTTTTGAACGATGGCCTTCATCATAGGACATTCACGTGGCAGTGTCATTTGACGAATGCGAGTTTTTTTAATTTGTGCACAAGTGCCAACACAGCAGGACCACCACCAAATCATTTCTTATTGTACACTTATAAAAACGTAAATCCACACTTTCCTACAGCCAAAACATGTGCGCTAGTTTGTAGAAAATGCACACTCATCAATTAATGTTTGTTCTCAAGCTCACGATAGACAAAATTAATAACCGAGTGTAAAAATCAATATTTTTCCATTTGTATGCCATACACGCTTGGGATTACATTGCGAGACATAAAAATGAAAACAAGGATGAGGGAATAAAAAACACAACCCCGCGACATCATTGATAATTGAGAAAATTGGGATAGCCTTCGGACGAGGTTGGTGACGGAACGGCAGCCCAAGGACAGAACTCTTGTACCACGTCGACTGCCGTGGAGATTGAACCATGAGATGAGCTCGTGTGCAGGAGCGAGATGGATGGGAAGCAGCAGTGCACAGATTATTACATAATTGGGTGGCCTTCATTTAGCAGTGGATAGAAAATGGCTAATGACGCTTTTTTTATCTAATGGGCTCACATGACCTCTGTACCCACCACAATATCTTAAGTGGATAACATTCTTAAATTTAACTTTAACACCAAAGAGTTTTTGTATTGCCAGGTAAGGTGCATACTTACTATCCTAACTTACATGTGCCCAGCAATTTGTAAGTATGCGCCATATACCTACAGAGGAATTAAATGCTCAAAGTTCAGCGTGCGTTTTAACGAGCAGGTTAAGAACACTGTGTCCCAGAGGCAGTGTTTATAAAAGGGTGTAGATCGCTCCCATGCCTTCCAAGCGCATGTGGAGCTGGCACGCCGCATTAGCGCTGGAAATCTGCGACACAGCATGAACATTTTGCTTTGGTGCGTTCTGAGCAAAGCACACACACACACACAGATCCTCCATATGCTACTGTGCAAGTTTCGTGGCTGCGCACTATATCTCTCTGATGTGTTTTTGGAGTTCTACCGCGTGTCTTTCGAGCACTTTAGACGTTTCGCTCCACATGCTGGGAGGTTCTTCAAAAGAGCCCACATAGGCTTTTGGGGGCAAGTGCTGTTAAGCAAGCACCTATGGAGGCTGCCACGGTGCACAAGGGAGTAGTGGTAGGGTCAGAACCACACGCCCGGCAGCCTTTGTCTCCCTCGTACTGATGTTTATATGCTGCGCCAGGTACTCATTTTAAGGCCGTGTCGACCCAGGAGAGGGCGTTGGAATGGTTCTCATTTGTATCACTAATCTACTGATGTCAGCCATGGGCGGGAATCAAAACCCAGGTTGGGATAAGCAGTGCGCTTACCACTGCATTACCACGCCCCCACACACACATGGATAAACAGCATGCACTTTCAAACACCTTTACAACACACATACATGTCTATAAAAATGTGGCACAAAGCACAATATGGTGATAGTGTGAACATGAAGAATAGGTAGGCACTGCAGGACATGCTGGATAATACACCTGACTATGCTCTACACACATACTACACAAATAATTATCTTTTAGAAAAAGGATTACCGATCGTGACACTGAACCACTTTCTGTAAGCTCGGGTCAAACTCCTCTTGATGCCATCGAATGGTTTGCCAATGTCAACAGACTTACAATGTAAGGTGCCTTTTCAAATGCCATACAAAAAAGGTGTTATGATTAGTGTTCCCTGCGATCCATAGGATCGCGATTCATTAATGGATTTTCTTTTTGCACCGTGGCAATTCTTTCGTAGGGTTCACGTGAAACCTTTCCATGTGACAAATACACGATTAAAAAAGGAGACTTACAATCGTGAGTCGATGCACGCATCATGAACTTTAGAATTTGTATATTCAAGTGACGAATCGACACATCGTTACATTGCTAATTTTAAAGCACCTGCACATATGGAAGTCCTGGGTACATATAGTAATATGGCTGATCTTACCCCCGACCCTCACCCCGGTCAAAGGCACTGCCTCGCTGGAAACTGCCGCGCAAATGCAAGGCCAACATTTTTGTGAATGGCGGTCAACGTTTAGAACACCTATGATAGGTTCCACACCCCGGCTTATGATACCACTAAAATGGGAGAGGCAATAGCAGAAGCTGCACGACTCCCATGAACAAAGTGCGTGCCTTTCTGTTAAAGACTGCTGGGAACGTTCTCTGAAAAGGTGACCTTAATCCCCTCCTACGTTTGGAAGTGGAGAAGCCACCACAAACTGTACAAGCAAGCTGTGCTTTGCAAAACCACCAAGTACACTTCCCCAACTGCACGCTCAATGAAAACAAAGGGGCTGCATAGCAATCGCGGAGGACGGACGCCACGCGGGAAGGGTAGCGCTGGCTCCGCACATTGCGGAGTGACCTCAATCTTTGCCATGGAAACCCCGCCAGCCACCCTTGCATCGTCGACCGAGAGCAAGCACAGCTACAGTGAGAGTGGTGCTGCTCATCTGCCGCGCAGCGAACTTGTAGACAACCGTCGTCGTCATTAAAAGCCATGTGCTCAAACCACTGCTGGCTGAAAGCCTCCCCCAAGCCATCGCCATCTCTAGCAATCCTACGATGCAATAATCCACCAAGCAATTAGCTTTAATAGCTATCTCCGTGGAGGCTCTTCTCCAAATGCGTTCCATTCCTTGGCTGCCACTCCATCGTTATTCTTGACCACCGACCATTTAATTCCTTCTAAGCACCGCATTCTGCACAGTCCACTTGATTTCTAACGAGTTCGAATGATGTTTTTTAAGCTGTGTAACTTATCTAATGCACCCGTTCCCTTTTGACTGTCAACGCAATCCCGAAGACGCACACATTACATTTTTTGCAAGTAAACCTTCCCATCAAATAAACCAATTCTACCACTTCCTGCAAATGATGACAAACTCTGGACCGTATTCCTACTACACAAGGGGATTTCTGGATGGCGTGACTACTGGCTCAGTCCTCCAATGCCTTGTACGTCAATTGAAAACCAGTTTGAATGTGTACTCGCATACACGTTTCAGGACACCAAGTCACTGTTGTGGCCATACTATTAAGGCAGCGGTAAGCTGATAATGGTATACCGACATAGGAATCAATCAGTACAGCAAGTCCTTCATTGCTTTGTGAACAAACCCTTTCCAATTACTATAGGGACAGGTTGGCGCTATCCGGTTTACCTTTTCAATGTATGTTTGCCACAATGTTCTCAGCTGATCAGGTAGAATTACCGGCTGACACTTTCCCTCGAGCTACGCAATAAGACAAACGCTAAAAAGAGTATTGCACACAGCGGTGTTTGGAAGCAGTGTGTTTTTAACACCGTTGCAAAATTCCCAAGCGCATCGTCGCCACGAGCGAGATTTACTTGGGCCCATTAACATTGCAAATAACTCCAAACTATCTTCTTGGTTCTTTCGGTAAAGTCACGTGACTTTACCGTGACGTGACTTTACCGAAAGAACCAGGAAGATGAATAACTGCAGTCACGAAAGCTTTAAATCGAAATTTAACTCCAAACTACTGTACGGTTTATGAAAGAAAATCTGGCAGGCAACGCTTAATCGCGTGCAGAATTCACCACAGAGGAAGAGACACCGCAAGGGGCCCACTATCGCCACCATGGTCAGCGCCAGCTGTAACGTGACGCTCCAGACTCGTTGTTGCAATCTTCTCAAGTTTTATCTACAAGCCGTGGGCGATCACGTGGTTTAAAGAAAGGCAACCTCTGCACATACCTAGCTACCCTGGCTACAAGATCATCATCAACTTAACCCAAATGGCCAACAATGCATTTTAAAGCATCTGGATTGCCCTCGTTTTGAATGTCTGTTACACGTCCGTGTGTGAACATGGAGCAACAAGACAACTGTGATACAGCGATGATGGCAGTGGTAACGTTGTGGGGCAATGACCTTTCTGCCAAGCACTCATTGGTGCTAAGAGCCATTTCCATAAAATATCCAACAATCGTTTACAATTGTATATTTTTTTCCTCTTTAGACCGTGTCATTAACGAATGTGTGTAGTTGTTTTTAATGGTGCAACGGTAGCCCAGAGCATTATGAAATAAAGAGAGTGGTGGGAGGGATTGGGGAAAAAAAAATAGAAAAATAACACCAAAGTACAGCAGTAATAAAATGGCTCAAGAGCGTACATTGTGCATCGTGTTTGTTGTAACCATCATGGGGGAAGAGTAAACACGAGGGAGTGCTTCACTGCCAAGGGTAGGGTAAAACATACTGCAATAACAAAATTAATAATTAATCCCACTCCCCCCCCCCCTTATAAACCCACCATTTTGTTACTTCACACGTCTCTCTCCACCAAGGCTCGTTCTGTTCATCACCGCCGCGTTGCTGGCAGTTCCCCGTGCACTTATCGCCTGATTAGCTGCAGCTTCACAACTTCGCGGTGACGATGACAGGAGATAACACGACACAGTTTAAAACAAAAAGGTAAAACTAAAATATTGAACAAGGTAATTTCAAGAGGAATGAGCCTCCACAATATACAGCAACTTTGTGGCCATTTCCTGAATAGAACGAGGCAAGGGCAAATGAGGGGCACTCTGTTCGGTGCCGTGTGATACAGGATCTCGGAGCTGCATTGCGGGGTGTCATGAGCCAGCCCCACACAACGTTTTCAGGTTGAGACTCCAATTCACACGGATGCTTTGTCGAGGTCTAAAAAAAAACTTAAACCGTGCGATGTGCAAACCCCTGCACACAAACACACCATCTGGAAGTCCATCTGCCCTTACATATGTGCAACTGCCCAAGATGATACGCCAAGCACATCGAGTGACCAGCAGAGTAAAATAAAAACAAGATTGTGTAAGTAAATCCCTTTGTACAATCCACTGCTAAATGCGGGTGCAGGTAATGGGGGCTTACTTGCACAAACCGCACTGATCAGTGGGTTGAGGCAGGGAGCATACATTTGGGAGCATAGTACAGTATAACAATGGATTGTGCGACACTGCAGTGTGCTGTCCACAACATCGGCCAAAACCTATAAACACCGATGTTATGGTGATCATCCAAGGACTATTCAGGCTCGACCTTGTTTGACATCTAGCAAGATCATGTGCATTGTGAGCGAGTTGGTCAAAGGCCTTGTTTGACATCTAGCAAGATCATGTGCATTGTGAGCGAGTTGGTCAAAGGCATGTCTTTTTTTTATTTGTAATAGTTTTTTATTCAAATTGGATCATTAGATTAAGTGTTGAAACACACATGCATCCTAAGAGTAAAGGCTGTATGTCTCCAATTTGTTTTACCCATTGTAAAATTAGGAGACAAAATAACCGTCTTGAACCCATGCACCGTCACATCCATGTGACAAGTCCACCCCCATCTCTTCTGGTAGCAACAAAGCAAACCAAGACTGTCACTTAAAACACAACACACGCGTGGAGGGGCAGAGGAGTCTTAAAAAGTAATCGTAAGATGAAGGCTTCCACAGTTTCCATTCTTCATGGTCATGCAATGAAATCATCCATCAAGCAGCGGCACACGAGCCGAGTTCGTCTCTCCATCTCCGCGGGGGATATCGCCTTAGGCTCATTTGGCTCCTACTCCATAGTTAAGTTGACCGCTGGCCATCATCCCTTCCCTTCCCAACGTATTTTGCCTACGCCCACTCACTAAACAGTCAATGGGGACTTGATCATTTGTGTAGGATGTTGACTCCCCTAAAAGTAGCGGTTAAATTTCGCAATAGGGTGTCTTTACGACAGCACGCATCGAAGTACGTCCGCCAGTTCCATTACGTGTAAATCAATTACCCAGAAAAAAAAAGTCTTACAGAGTCTCAGTACACTGTGCAGGAGGGTCCTGCATTTGGATGCTTGGCAAATGCTGAAAGCAAATGTCGAATCCACGGAAGAAACACCTAGCACTGCCATCTCCTGGAAGAAAGTAGAATACTTAATTTCGCAGTATAGTGCCGTCACAACGTGTGCGGCAGGGTTAATTACACCGGCACGTCCCATTATATTTAATTCATTTATCCAGGTAAAAAAAACCCGAGGTTGGGATTCTTGCAGGCCCGCGAGAGAGAGTCAACGTGTTGATCGCGGTTACTGTCAAACTCTGCTGCCTGCTTGGCAGGCCTCGCTCGCAGTGGCAGGGAGTCGGGGTTGTCAATGGTCGCTTTATTGGACGGGCTCTCTGCTCGGGGTGGCTTTCTGGCCTCTGACTTGGCCACAGCGCCCTCACGCGGCCGCCCAAAGTGTTCGCGCAGAACCAATTTACTACCCGACACAAGGGGGACCATTGATCTCGACATCAACAGCGCGGAGAATAGCACCTTCTTTAAATTTCAAGGGATTAAAACCGGTCCATTTAAATTTCGGGGGGGGGGGGGCCCAAAACAGCAGCGAATGTAAAACCCACCCACGGTGCCTTGAAGCTGCCCAATTCCTCTCCCTTCGTTGTATTTTATCTACCGTGACATTTTATCAAACGCGATATCATTAATAGCGGGGCTTGGATCCCATCCACCGCTGGATGAGTGCCCCAACCCCCAAAAGACGTCGCCATTCCCCTTACGGTCACCACGACGCCACCAATGAATCATCTCGCTCATGCATTTAGAATCCGACCTCACACCCCTACAAACCCAACGCTCTCATCGCGACCACAATTGGGGCGAGTTCACGCGCGAGGCTGTCACGACGTTGTTAGTCGTCTCGACCACCGCCGGGTCCATCCATCATCCCTTCTAGCCGTCACGTGGAGTGGGGGCCCCGTGTCCTGCCCCATTCGTGCCGATTTTCACGCACACCAAAAAGACATCCGACGCGAGCGCTCCCCTCCGAAACCACACGTTCCTATTTCAGTTTCAATTCGAAGCACGTGCCTCCCTCTCGCTCTCTCTCCTCCCCCTACGCTTCGTTTGATCGCTTTTCAACTCTCGATCCTTTCTGTTTGCCGGTGTTTCTAATCGGAAACATCGGGTGGACACATTCCCTCCCGACTTGAATTCGAGCCGGCAGATGGGCACAGTGCTCCAAGGCGGCCGGGCGGGCTTGGCAGACTCGAGATCCTCGGAAATAGCTGCGCGCCTCACCGCGACCAAAATAGATCGTTCCAACGGAATATCACACACACATATAGCACATAACACACATGCATATCACACACACACGGGGGTTATCACACACACCAACACACGCACGAATGCGAGATGGCGCGCTGTCTGTGTGCCCGTATAAAATTAACTCTTGCTCCCTCCCGCCTCCACCGGACCTCGAATCCGTCTTGACACTCGGGAGATGCTGGGAGACCACTGCCACAGGTCACAGGGAACAAAGATAACGGTGCCTCGGCGACTACTGCCCACAGAGATAAATGAATGCAGTCTACCACACAATCTCCCTTACAGCCATTGACAAGGTCTGATACAGACAGAGCTACACAAAGACACGTGGACGCCCCGAAATGGACACGATTTCCTCTACACCGACAAGCATACACTTGGGAATCCCTTACACATGGATAACCACAGACAACCACACAACCACATGGGTTTGCCTAGATACACAGAGCGACGTATTCTCTCCTACAGATGCATGAGCCAACACACACACATTATACCCTTCACAAAACCACACGAAGCCACAGGCAAATGGTTGCCCTTACAGAGCCACAGGATATTTACAACAAAACCATAGACAACATGGTCCGCCCCTAAGCCCACAAGTCATAGGCTTCGCTGGCAGAGAGCTACAATGAGGTGCTTCACGGTATCTCCTTCCCCTCCAGAGAAGACAAATGAACGCATACTTCCCCTTACGCGGGGGGAGGAGACGGGTGCGAACGAGCCACGCACACACAGAGCGAGCCTCCATGTACACGGTGTGGCTCGCGCCACACCGGCTCCCATCACGCGCGGCGCCTGGCTCGGTGTTACCGCCCGCCGCCGCCGCCGTGCCGGTGCCGTCCCGCTTACCCCATATCACCCCCCACCTGTCCTCCCCCTCCCCACCCCGGTCTCTGTCACTCGCCCCGTCACCGGCGAGGCTCCCGGGACCCCGCGACTCTCCCCGCTCACCTGTGCCTCCTGATGCTGCTCCGGGGTGGTCGCCATTTTGTGAGCGGGCCACGTGACGCGCAGTGCCCTCGGCTTATATAGCCCGCCTCGTGACGTCACGTGCCGCCATCACGCGTCCACGCCCCCCCCCCTCCTCGCCCCCCCCGGACGTCGTGGAGACTGCGCGGGGGCGAAAGGACAGCAGCAGCGGTCCCCCCCAGCCCCCCCCCCCAGTCCCCCCCCCAGCCCCTCCCCCAGTCCCCCCCAGCCCCCCCCCCAGTCCCCCCCAGCACCCCCCCAGTCCCCCCCAGCCCCCTCCTCCCCCTAATTCAGAATCAGACTCAACAGTAAAGCCCCCCTCCCCCCCCCATTCTATATTTGTTTATCTGATTTCTCGTTGGTTGGTTTCTGCTCTCATTTCTGAGTATTGGTATGATTTTAATGTTGTCATTGTTTTATTTTAATGTTGTCCATTTTGTAATTTAGTTGACCCAGGGGTCACTCTTGCTATCCCTGCTCTGTTGCCTTCTCATCAGGTTACGCAATCTAGAGCAGGCCTTCAGTATTAACACAAACACGACAGCTTGCACACACCCATAGCCAAACATCGGCCAGGTGTACCCTAGCAGCCCACTTAGACCAGGATGACATTTCTTATTAAAGTATTTAAGTTCCCTTGACATGGGACATCTCATATTCTTGGTTCTTTAGGTGAAGTCACGTAGAAGGGAAACAATAAAATGGTGATTGCTTGTGTTGCAGTCGAAGCGTCGTGATAATTTTGTTGTTTTGTGTTTTTATTTTATTGTTTTACTTTTACCGAAAGAACCAAGAATATGAATCCCTGCAGTCACGAAAGCTTTAAATCAAAATGGGACATCTCGTTTGCATGGGTCTCGACGGTGTCAACTGATATACCCAAAGGTATGCAATTTATTAATCGGATGAGAACATCTGGATATATAGAAAACCGCAGAGCTTGGGTCATTGTTGGCTCACTGCCTGTCTGAATTCCAGCTTGTCTGTGGTATTCAGTGTTTTGGGATACAATTTGCACGGGCTACACTGTATAATACGAAACAGTATTATCAGATTAATACCCAATTAGACCAGGCTTCTACTATTCCACAAATATTGTATTTCGATTAAATCAGACCTCCCCTATGACTTAAGCAAGGCTTTCACCACTCACCCTATGCAGTTAATTTCTAATCAAACCATGCACCATTCCAAACACCATTAAACCCCCTGGCCTCGTAGATCAACGTTATCCACCACCATTGTATTAAGCTGGCAAACTCTGGACTGGTTTTCACCCAGGTCTCTTAATCATAATAATACATTCACTGTCGGGGCTCGACCGGCAATCCGTACAAGTGTCACACTTTCAAACATCAACAATGATAGTAGGCAGGTATGATCGATATAAATAATTGTTGACATCCTCCTGTCAATCCACTGCTGGGAGAAGGCTTCCCATTGCTCTGATGGTCAGGACGGGGTTGATTGACCGTACTCCACCACTCGCCATTGATGTTAGCCACAGTTAGGAATCAACTCAGATAGCCAAACTCATAGTGCGGTACACTAACCACTGTAGCCACTGCTTCATTATATACAAACGTGATGCAAGATGGAACAACAAAATATATATTTGAATGTATTTTGTCTTGGGCTCCAGCCAGTTATTTAATTTCTATTCTTCTTCTTGCGTATGGCATTGTGAATGAATGCAACGGTTCCTCATCCGCCCCCCTTGATGTGGTTGACGCAGTGTGGATATCAGCGATACCCCCAGGATGTGCATGGATGGAGCGTTCATCGGCGACATGCTTGGATGGTTCGGACTTCTCCACAGTCGCAGTCGGGCGATTCTTTGATATTCCATTTATGGAACGTGCACGCGCATCTGCCGTGTCGTGTTCAAGCGCGGTTCAGCGTGGTCCGTAGTCGTAGTGGGAGAGATAATCCCGGTACTTCCACCGTCGGATCGTGAATTATGTTTTTGTTTGCTACGTCCATAGCCGCCCACGATTCTCAGAGCACCGAGTGGCGGTGTCTTTAGTTTGGGCTGCAAGAGTGGAGGCGCGTATCCAGAACGTTTTCCTGGATTTTAGCCTTGGGCGTGGGGGTTCCTTTAGATGTTCATGGAGCGGCAGAGTGAAGTTCTTCATTATCTTGTTGTGCTCCCGTACCGTCGCATCATATTTAATTTCTATAGGATTGTACAATACAATTATATAAATTGGGATTTTATAAAGCATCTAAATGTCTACGAATCTCAAGACCCTGAACCACGGGAGCACGGATATTGATGTATGGCCAATGAGATGGCCTGAAGCACTTGTCACAAAATGATGTGCTCGGAAATAGAACATTCGTCTTCTCAGCCTATTTATCATAATCCTTGTTCCACTGCCCTTTGGTTGTCCTTGTCCTGGCCTTGCTCCCCTCCCACCCCCCCGTGTGTGCCATATCTGCTGCCTCCTCGTCCCATTACTGGCAGCAGAACAATCCATCTCTTTCAAATAAGCCTTCTACCCTAGCGCGTTCGCTTTTCACGGCTCACATCTGCCGGTTAGCACTGATCCACTTTCAGACGCATGTACACACTGGAACTTCCTGGACACACACAACGGAACCAGAATGGTTTGCAGCTTGCTTTTAGTTTTGTGTGGTGCAGACATTCCCACGTTGGCCCAACAACATTCCGGTTTCTCGGTGATGTCTTGGTTCTTATTTTCACAAACGCGATTACTTGATGCTTGCAGAGGCTCAATATATCCACCAGGTGGAAACCTTGCAACGCCACATCTACAGGGAAGTGTCTCTCTGGCACTTTGCCGCCGGTGTGACGGTAGCAAGAGATTTAATACAGTGTAATATACAAGATGCAACACCCTGTCATCTTTTTACTCAATAATCGATTCGAGCCCGAGCAGCTTGTTATTTATTTATTTTCAAACTGGAATAATTCATTGATGTGACACAGCAGGAGGTGGCTACATCCAGGGAATAGCAGCCATTGGACTGAATGAATGCATTTCACCCTTGACCCCGTGGACTCGATCGAAATCAATGCCCCGAGATGGTGAGGCTGCTGGTGCAGTTAAACCCATTAGAGAGATTTAGTCGCTACCACACATTCACTGATACGCACATTGCATTTGCTCGCCACCTCAACCGATCTGAGCAGCAGGCTGCCTATAAGAAACCCTTTTACCGCATGTGCTGATTTACCAATCATATGGCGTTTTACGGTATACGTATATTAATGATTTACGGTATACGTATATTAATGATTTACGCTATACGTATATTAATGTTTTACGGTATACGTATATTAATGCATACCACGTTTGACGCAATTAACATCGACAGCGTACCTTATAAACCGGTACGAGTGATAGGTTCGAATAATGTGCGTGTGCACATAGCTGTAAATGATATGTTTTACTTTGTTTACGTATCTTATGTCTAAATACATTATTAAATATTCAAATTTACGGCACACTCCGAGGGCTTAACTGGAGAAATATGAAAAAACACACAAGTAAAAACATACACACAAAGGAGCATACATTACGTGTTCATGAAAATACAAGTTTGTAATTCTGCTCAAACTCCCCCAGGTCTCCCTTGAAACATATGGAATTGTATTCTGATAGATTTTTACCTGGCATTTTAATTAAACTTTTTGACTTTGGAGGAAATATAATAGATTGCTCCACAGTGGCAATTTGTCATCGCAATGTTGTTTAATCGATATTATTGTTAAATGTGCCATAACCCATTGATACTGTGACTATATGCAACGCTATGGGGTTATGTGTGTTGGGCAGCACACGGCAGCGCAGCAAAACATCCTTTGTTGTACTGAACTTATATGCTGCCACATCGATCCCTCGGCCTATTCACCAACGCACTCTGTTACCAGTGTGGTGAATTATGGCCAAAATGACCCTCCTGACCCACGACGACGTGGGATCGAGACCATCATCCAGCAGTGGATTGACGAAGGTCTGCACAAATGCATATACGACCTTCAAGGAAATATGTGAAAGTCACGGAGCAGAACGAGTGGTACTGGGCCATTGGTCAGGCTTGTGAGAGAGGCGTGACCCAGCGCGCCGTGCCAGGTGAGAGCAAGCAGGTGAACAGGGGGAGGCGCACCTTCAGTGGCCACAGGGCATGCGAACAGAGTGCCAAGTCGGAGAGTGTGGGCTGAGAGCAGGAGGAGAGAGGACCTGCTGGACGCCTCGTCCACTCAACCTGCTTTCCCGTCAACCCGTGCCTCTGCTTGGGCATCGTCCTCGGCTTGGCCATGGGGCGTAGGGTGAGTGCTGATGCCACTGTTTGGTGCCTGTCTTGTGAATAACGCCTTTCTTTAACAGCCAGCCAATGTGGCTTTAACCGACCTAAACCGGTCCTGATGGTGATGGTGGAGCAACCGAGTTCCTGTGTGGAATAGATAAATAAAAGTTGCTTGTGTGGTACTGAGTTGGGGGACAGTGGTGCACAACTTAAATAACAGACACCGAACACGTGTTCATAAAGCTGTACTCAAACAGGAAAACAAGCAGGCAACGTTTCGGGCAGTGACCCTTTCTCAGTCTCTTCGCAGTGCAGAAACACAATTCGCATGAATTGTATCCTATTGTTAAAACACGTTGTTTGCCTCTTTAGAGGCAAGTGTTATTTGCGGCTGCGTTTAGTGTTGTGCTTCAAAACGAGGTGATCTGTTAAAAAAAGAGCTTGATAGCTAATCGGATTCCTCCAGTGAGTCTAAATACAGATTTCAATGTTGTACTCAAAACTGAGTCGACACGGGCAAATGCTTTACATAGCTCCCGCCCATATAATCTGGGACGAGGAAAGACGCGTGCGGTTTTGGACTTCTTTTAAAACAACAGATTTGTGCTTTATTTGATTCGTGTGATTGCGCCACAGAACGCTGTCTTGCCTGTGCCTCCCTGTTGTGTCATGACACACACGAGGGAGCGGTGGCGCAGTGGTTAGCGCGCCGCGCGACAAAACCGAAGTCCCGAGTTCGATTTCCTCTCACGGCCAACACCAGTGGCGATTATCCAAACCGGTCCTGGGCCACCCCTAGGCCGACTCGACCTCAAATGAGCACCTGGTGCGGTGTGTAAACATCGCCACTCGGGAGACAAAGGCGGCCCGGCGTGGTGTTGGCCTCCCACCCCCTCGTGTGCCGTGCCGGCCTTCATAGGTGCTCGCTGACAGCACTTGTCTGTTGAGGCTGCACGGGGGAATCTTTTCGTCGTGACACACAACGAGGTTGCACGCGTCACTCAATCCCCGTTATCGACGCGAGAGACACGTGCTCGTATTATCCAATCGTCGTCGTGCACTGCAGGTGCTCGAGTACGTCACACGTTGTGCATTGTTTAATATCGTTCAAGGAACCCCTAAGAGATTGTAAGCGGCATTACTGCTATAATTGACAACATCCAGAATGATTTATGCTTCTTTCTTTCTTATCAACAAGACACATCACACACTCCGTGACAAAAGGGTCAGCTGGTGCAACCCTTACTTTTCTTGAAGAAGAAAAAAAACCAGTCGTGCAGGTTTTAAATGAAACCCAAATTCCCTTTCATGTCATCAGCCCCCCCCCCCCAATCCTCTCCAATTCCTTCTCGCTCAAACATTTTTTTAAAAAACGAGGCCGGGGGGGGTGAGAGTGGGGGGTCTGGGCTGAGCCACGCCGTGTAAGTGGCGGGGCGGTGTCTTATCCTCCTCGACAATAGTTCCCAGGCGGGTTATTGTTAAGATTACAGATGCACGGTGACCCATTAATTGCCAATGCTGTTATTAATTATTCTTGTTGTAGTACTGTACTGACAAACACTATTTAACATGCGCATTAACTCCTCTGAACTACTGCACTATAATTATAGTGTCTATCCAACTACCACATTGGCTGCTGACTTTAATACATTTCTTAATTTTTTCGTTTGTTCCATTTCAGTTCCATTTATTTGGTGTAGCCCTGTGAGCCATTCGGCTCTTGAATCGGGTGCAACCGCAACAAACAAAAAACAAAAACACGAACAAGAAAAACATCTTGAAGTGACTATGTGCATGTGCAAACAGAAAATCCAGAAAAAAACATCAAAATATTACAGCAAAAGCACCGTACACCAACGCTGTGTGCAAAATCCCAGTGGGATGCAAGTTAAACAACAACAACAACCACAAGACAACTTAGATTAAGGCCATCAGTCTAACTCCGAACTACAACAAACAAAAACATGGCCAAACCAAAAAACGTTTTCGAAATCACCAAAATAAAGCCATAAATGCAATGTAACAGTGATCACAGGGACTGTGACTGAATTTTTAACAATAAACTACATAAATAACATGTAACACCAAACCCTAGAGCACTGTGTATTTTGAGGGTGTCGTTGTCAGCATAATCACTCGTGTTTACATCGAAGGGAGAAAAACGCAAAGCAAACATGCCATGACATTTGATCAACACCTTCTGTTCGTCAAAAATTATCAACGTCGGTGGCGGCGGGACACACCGTGACCCCACCCACAGTGGCTGTGCTTCTGCCATGAGCTGGATTATTCAATGGCCTTCATACCCATACACAAACGCCCGGTTATGCGCGGAGTTATAATCCTACCAACAACAACACAAAACTAACCATACAATATTAACTGGTATTGGGCAAACATCCCAATGCTGGAAGATTACTTGCTAGATTATCTCAATTGGAATTTAATGTATGTTGAACTTCTTTCACGTCGCACGTGGCTAACCGTGCAAAGGACAACACACTAAACATACAACACACAACAATAAACAATATAGCAACATAGCGCTCCATCTGTACTGCGAAAACTTTTGGGGAAACTTCAAGATAAATAATCTTGACACACAATGGGGCTTCACTCGGTAAACAAAATCGAATTCTGAGCCTGGTTAGTGCTTGGATGGGGCGACAAACTACCGTGCCCAAGAAAGGTGTAACACACCGACCGCCACGTCACCTTCAACCCGCACTCATAATCGCATCGGAGGTGAATTTCGCTTGAACACCCCTCGTGGCCCACAGGGCACCTGGAGGCCCACATCCAGCAGTGGACTGACGGAACGGGCCGTACGTCTCCTGCACAAGGGTACAAGAGTGGCAGATCCGCTAAAGTTTGTGGAGTGGCAGTGCCCTGTCTGGCAACCCCTGTTTGATGTAACATCTGCACGAAGCAGTATTATTTTAATCATCACTGTACTTTTAAAACCAAACTATTCTTCTTTACATTCTAGACATTAGGGTTGCTGTCTTTAACTCGGCACTCGGTCTATTATCACGACTGTGCATGACACCGTGATAGAGCTCAGCATGATACCACCATCACATCTCGGGACACATCTACACAGTATCTGCCACCGAAACCACAGGTACTAATCCCCCATAGCCCGGGACAAGTAGAAACCGCCCCGCGCATCCTAGAAATGCAGCGATCAACGTGTTTTTCATTGGTAGGCACAATTTGCCACTGTGTGCCTTTAATGTCCTGCTGGAGGAATGTCCGTGTGACTGCATACTTGCTGGAAGGGCTCCTGTAACCTGTAGAACTCGTTACCTGGAGATGTCTATCTCGATGCACAGCCCGGCGCTTCGAGCCAGCATTCTGTTTCCTTGGGGGCCCTGAATGCTGTGGAGATGAGCGTTGCGTGCGGCTAACATATTCGCTTGGGTTTATTCACACTCGGACGCTACCACAGCGGTGTCATAGTTCGCACGGTGGACTTGCAATCCAGCCAGCAGTATAAATGTGTTCACCAACATTTAGTCGATCGAGATGTCGCTTATGGTGGGCTAAAATGTGGGTACTCCCACCTCTTACCAAGATGTCTAACCCGGAGGGGGATTTCTAGAGGTCTCCCTTCAGACAGCAGTGGCGTGAGTGAGAAATTGCAGGGCTGCGCTTTTACATTGGGCTTAAAACTTGTGTGGTACGATAGCTTTTGGAAATAAAAAAAACCGAGCCAGCCAAGCCAAAAGAACATCCTCACTGCGTGTTACACCATCATGTTTATCTCTGCGAATCACCAACTCTTCGCTTCAATTTTCCTCGGAATTGCTCACTGATAATCAACCCCCTGATGGGATTACCAAGAGCGCCCAACCCTGTCATCCCCCTTTAATTAAACGTACGCAGGGTGGCTACCTATCACTCGGCAACAGGCAAGTACACGTATGTGTTCAGAATATAGAGGGTGATCCATTTGTTAACACAAATAACTAATAATATAATATCGAGAAATATCAAGAAAAACTTGTTTTTGTTATTTCAATAGTTGTTCTTTGTCTCACCAAGAACACATTCCCACAATGCAATGTGCTAATAACTTGTTATAATTTTACATTTAATAGAAATCAGTTTATTATTTAGTAGTAATACGTCGTGATTATCGAAGGGAGTTGGTACTCAGTAGTTACGTCGAGTGAAACTATTCATATCCCCACTTAAAACTGGTCATCAGAAAATATAAAAAAAATTTGAATTCCAATCAGGCCCTGCATTGTAAATAAGTGCAGTATCCATTCTCGTAAACTCTTATCTCTGTGGCTTATGTGCTATGAAGGAGAGCCATTGCCTGAAACGTCATCGCACATATATATTTTGTTATTTTCAGGTCACAATGTTCTTGATGGATGAGTTGAGTTATTTTATTTTAAAGCCTCTGCACGTTTCCCACCAAGCTCGATGTGCTTATTAAATCTCTCCACTATCTTGTCTAAGACAGAGAGCCATCACTTTCACAACATTTAATTAGCTGTTCACAACAGAGTACGAAGGTGATTCGAAACCAGTAGGTGAACTATAAACGGATCACCCTGCACGTGTACACTGTTTGTCCGCGGGAGCGACGGTGCAGTGGTTTGTGCCCGGCGCCATGAACCCGGTGACCCGAGTCAGATTTCTGCTGGCCATAGCTAACATCAGTGGTGAGTAGGGCGTCCACCTTTACCACTGTGGACAAAACCCAGACAGATCCCTCAGTCGGCACGAAGTATATTATCAAAACCGTGCAGTCTCCTGTCATAAAGTTCAATGGAATACTGCCACCACCACCACCAGACCTTGGGACAAATGAATTCTTGCCACCCGAACCCAAACACCGATTCCCGGACTGTACCG
Source organism: Petromyzon marinus (assembly GCF_048934315.1). Taxonomy (NCBI): domain Eukaryota; kingdom Metazoa; phylum Chordata; class Hyperoartia; order Petromyzontiformes; family Petromyzontidae; genus Petromyzon; species Petromyzon marinus. The sequence continues at coordinate 13,668,268 of NC_133698.1, forward strand.
GGTCAGACCTGGGCAGGTGGCGACCCTCACTGCACAGTGGTATCTGAATAAGTCTCGCCCCCACCCCCCACCATTATTCAACCTGCACTGACCAGTGTGGTGAAGTATGACCAAACAACCGCCACAACCAACACATTATGAGGCATTCAGCCCAGCAGTGGCTTGACAAATCAAACGGCTGTAAGTTATACAGATTATTATGGTATTATATTACAGCTATTTATCTGTTGGCGTGGCTACGTACGGTGCGAAAGACATTCAACATACATACGTACACTGTCGACTCTGCGTAGAGGAACTAGCAAGGTGTGTGGGGGGTCACGTATAATTAATTTGTAGAGTTCACATCTGCGCCTCGATTGGAAGGAAATCGACGAAGGCGGCCCTGAGTCAAGGGCACTCAAAAAACACATGACCAGCGTCACAAAGCCGTGACACGAAGGCCCCCAAAAAATAAAATCTGAGACGTGGATCTGTACATGCGCCACATTGATAGATACGGTACAATTACACTTAAACAGCTGTCCGAGAAGCAGTAGCTTTGCTCTTTGCATACCCGGAATGTGATGTGTACCGGTCGAATCAAGGTGGAGGGCAACGCGTGCGGAGATGGCAAAGCCAGGATCTTGCGTAGGGAAAATATAAAAAGAACTCAAATCCTTTTTTTAATTTTTGGCAGTGGTTCACGCGATGCGATATGGGCCCAGCAACCTGAGTTGGAGTTCCGGCCACAGCCCACGATACCGACGGCGAGTGATATCTGAACCGGTCCAGGCGCCCGTCCCTCACCCTTCAGCAACGTGCACCGAGCAGCGCGACAACAAATAAATAAATATGTAGACAACATCCCTCTTCCCCATATCTACTGATTAGATAGCGTCATAAAGATTGTCTCCGGTGATGCTGTATTGACAGTCGTGCGCACGCGTAAATAACAACAAAGACTCAATTAATTCATGGGTTTTGAAAAAGGGCCATTGCCCCAAACGTGCTATATGATTCAAACAAAATAATTTTAAGGCCACAGTGTTGTTGACGAACCCGTTGAGGTTATTATTATTATTGCTGTGCGTGATAAACTATGGGCAAACAGCCCACGTGACTGATCCAGCGTGGGGAGACCGTGAGCAGTGCACTCGGTGGCCGCGTGCGGATCTCGCAGAGACGGTGGCGGAGTAAACTCCAACCATCAGCACAGGGGGTGCGGCAATGGATCAGGTGGGACCCCAATATTTGATTCGTCTCTCATGGTGGCTGTCAAGGGGCCCCCCAACTCGTAGTTTGGGCCACTGGGTTAGGGGGATGGCACCCCCTCTGCCCCTGCGCTAGTTACGCGACTGCGTAGAGACCTCCACTAAACTAAGTGGATAGTCACCGACACCACGCGATACTCTTTGCATAGAGCCGCAGCTATGGTGTGCGTTGCCATCATGAAGGCCCCCCCAATACGGTGGAGGTTGGCCCCATAAAGACCTGATACCTGTACCTCCCCCCACCCCCCTCTGATGGCGTGGCAGGGTGAAGCTGGGTGGATAGCCTGTAGGATCCGCGATAAGGAACCAGTTTGGAGCTGATTTTGCCCTCCATTCCTCCTGCCAGCCGGTGTCTGCTGAGCAGTCATGGGGCGGCTGTTTGTACTGCGGTGCGTGTCACGATGACGGAAGGCGTGCGGCGCGTGGATGTTGGAGATCTTCGAGTCGCGACAGACACGGGTTGGCGTTGACCTTCTCCAGTAGCTGGCGAGTTGCAACTTCTCGTTGGATGTGAGGGGCAAGAATGTTGCTCGGGACTGGAAGCCTTGGTAGAGGGGTCGATGGAAGAGTTCCCGAGATGATGAGCACCGATAATTACAAAGGGACGTAATTATTAGAATCAATTAGACACGTTGTGAAAGCGTAGGCTTTTGCAACCAATATTATCCAGTTCATTCTACTGGCTAGCTTTTTCAGCGTACACACATTCCTCACACACCTGCCAAATTGTTCAAGGTGCAAAGCAGCAAACCTTTTTGGAGTGCTCTTGATTGCTCTATGTTTATGTAAATGTGTGGCAATTTGAAAAACGTCTTGCCAGCTGTTGTCCGCGTGATGTCGACCGACTGTTCGCGTCCCCACCTCTGAGTCTGTGCGTCTGCGTGGGGGTGCGCTCAGCGTGAAGAGGACGAACCTCCCAACAAGGTCGAGGAGAAGCCCAATATGTTCTGCTGGAAGCGAAAGAGCAACATGGAAGAGCTGAAGAAAGAGGTGTCCTTGGTAAGCAGATCTTGTCGCGACTTAACACGTCGCCTTTCAATCTCACGACGATGGCCAATCGCTCCTCCGATACAGATTCATGATACTCTATTTGTAAAACGCCTTTTGTGTTTGTGACGTGTTTCACATTTGGATCGATGTATTGATGAGGGTTTTCACGGCTCGATGAATGAGAAATGTTCGCCAAAGCTGCTCTTTCGGAATAGCGGTGGAGAGCGCTGCTACTTTCTCCTTCGCGACGTATCGCCGCCCCCGTTGGAGGATGCTTCTTGTAGACGCCTCCATCGTGGGAGGAGGTGAAACGGCGCAAAGGAGAAGACAGCAGCGCTCCCCACGGCTATCCTGAAAGAGGAGCTTTCAAGACCATTTCTCAATTGGATCAATACTTGTAAGGGTTGCTGCCACAGTGGTGTAATGTTTCCCACGCTGCACTTGCAATCCGGAGGGCATTGTATCACCAACATCCCATTAAACGTGTAACGTTGGGCCAACGACGGCATGCGGTTGGAACCGTTGGGTCAACGTTGGGTCAACGTTTGTTCAAAGTTGGGGCAACGTTGATACAACGATACACGTTTACAGGGATAGGCATTCACTTAACTAAACTTGACCCAGGGCGAAGGCAGATTATGGGACTCGGGAGGGACGGCAGTGTCGAATTTTGCAGTCCGATGGGCCTGCCGGAAGAGCAGGCAGGCGACACGCGATGAGGTCTGTGCATGTGCGCTGAGGTGGTGGCGTTCGCTCTCGCTTGAAGGACGATCACAAGCTGTCGATGGACGAGCTGCACCACAAGTACGGGACCAATCTGCTTCGGGTGAGTACTGCGGCACGGCTCGCATCGTCGCCATCGCCTTCGTGCATCGTTTCTACTGCGGCTCCCACGCTGTACACCTCCAGGCACTGGAGCAGAGATGGGGGTATTTGCGATTTATGTTTTTTGGCGTCGTCCGATCGTAGTCCAAACAGATATGACGTTCAAACACGACGCGGAGTAGACAACGTGCTGGGCGCCAGTTGGCGGCCACGCTGGTGGCCTGTAACCCGGCAATGTTGTGGTGGCGGCAGGCGGCAGCAAGGGTTGGTAGATCACCGCGCAAATGTTGCGAAACTCCCTTTCATGTGGGCGTCGAAAAGGTGCCTTATATTGGCCCGACAGGAGGTGGTATGGCAAATGTGGACTAATAACATCCGTCCTAATCTGTACGGGGATGGAGCATTGTCTCCTCGCTCATACGCATAGGTTTTCTCCGGGTGCTTCGGTTTCCTCCCACACGTATAAACACTCACTGATTGGCTGGAAACATCTCGATCTACGCACCTGCGTGTGTTTGTTTATACGCGCTGTCGTGTGGTGCAGTTTGCATAAATTACGCTACTTTATAAACTCGCATTATTACTTTATGCAACAAACTGGACGAAAGAAAATTTAAATGCTGAACTGCGCTTGGGACTACTCCCCTCCTTGCCCACTTCATCTGAGTTATGGATACGCTATCTGCAAACGACGTCGTTAATTTAGCCTTTAAGTCGATGGGTTGTGCATGTTTTCCGATCGGGAGGTGATGTGGTAATTGCACCACGGTGAATACAAGGAGGTGGTGTGGTAATCGAACCACGGTGAATACAAGGAGGTGATGTGGTAATCGCACCACGGTGAATACAAGGAGGTGGTGTGGTAATCGCACCACAGTGAATACAAGGAGGTGGTGTGGTAATCGCACCACGGTGAATACAAGGAGGTGATGTGGTAATCGCACCACGGTGAATACAAGGAGGTGGTGTGGTAATCGCACCACGGTGAATACAAGGAGGTGGTGTGGTAATCGCACCACGGTGAATACAAGGAGGTGGTGTGGTAATCACACCACGGCGGCAATGTAAGTTTCTATGACCCAAGAGTCTCTCTTTATGGCCCTGCCATATTTAATAAACTAAACTATTTTTATTTGACCGGATAAGGCCCACTGAGCTATAAAGCTATTTTTCAGAAGCAACCTTGCATAAATCATAGCCTAATGATGTGGCTTATCACGTGGAAATGTATTTTAGCCATGTTGATTCGAAATTTGGAGGTAAAAACCGGAGGACTCAGAAAAATGCACGGGACCGCGGGGAGAACATGTAAACTACAAATATACAGCATCAGTTGGGATGTAACCCACGACCTCCCATATACCAGGCGAGGTAGTTAACATCTTCCCACTGCGGCGCCAAGCTTGATGGGGGCCTCTACACGGCAGTGACCTTTGCAGGTCAAGGGTGGAAAGATTAATCGTCGCCCCCCTCCCCCACATCTGCAAAAGCCGTCATGCCACTGCCGCGGCCCGTGCTCACCGCATGTATCGAACATTGATGCACATGCTCATGTCCCCTCGCCCGTCTCTCAGGGCCTGACGAACGTGCAAGCCGCGGAGATCCTGGCTCGAGACGGCCCCAACGCCCTGACCCCTCCCCCGACCACCCCAGAGTGGGTCAAGTTCTGCAAGCAGCTGTTTGGGGGCTTCTCGCTGCTGCTGTGGGTGGGAGCCATCCTGTGCTTCCTGGCCTACGGCATCCAGGCCGTCACTGAAGACGAGCCCTCCAACGACAACGTGAGCGTAGAGCAGAGACGGTTCGTCCATTCGGTCCATTAAATTGCTCATGTAGCTGCTGATGGAAGAGCCTCCACTAGAATTCCTCTAGAGGGTATCTTGCCCTCCTCTGCCATGGTTAGCCAGACTCTGAAGAGTACTCAACTACTTTATTGTGGTTGATTACTCGGGCCTCTTTAAAAATGGCAGCCGCCCCCACAGTCCGGCCTCCTGAAAGCTGGAAATCCCGTACAAGCCACGCCCATCGCGATTTCATCACCAAAACCCCACCCAGCACCTCCTGTCCCGCGGCATATGTGGGTACAGAGGTGAAACTTGTTTTTATTCCCCCCCCCCCCCTCCAGCTGTTTTCGTGCTCATCCGATTATCGGATGAGTAATAAAACCGATTGGTGAAATAACGGACGGCCCGGCTGCACACAGGTGCGATCATTTGCACCTGGCGTGCCTAGGAGTGCACACAGAAGAGGCCGTGCACACCCTGGTGTAGCCAACGGCAATGCCAAAGTGTGCACCTGATACACGCGTGGGGAACACAAGACTCTCTTCCTGTGCGGGAATGCGGCTACGAGCCCCAAACTATGGACTGTGTAACTTTGCACTGCCCCAAATACAAATTTGAAGGTGGTTGGGTGAGATGGTGGGTAGGTGAGTGGGTGGACGAGTGGGCGTGAGAGGAGTGGGGAGCGGTAGTGTCACGGTTAGCGCGCTGCGCTATGAACCTGGCGACCCGGGTTCGATTCCCGCTCACGGCCAACACCAGTGACGATTATCTGAACCGGTCCCGGGCCTCCCCTAGGTCGATTCAGCCTCAAATGAGTACCTGGTGCGGTGTGTAAACATCGCCACTAGGGAGACAAAGGCGGTCGGGCGTGGTGCTGGCCACCCACCCCCTCGTGTACCGTTCCGGCCTTCATAGGTGCTCTCTAACAGCACTTGCCCCTACAGTCTGTTAAGGCTATATGGGGAATCTTTATCTTTGTTGTGAGAGGAGTGGTAGTGTACTGGTTAGTGCACTGCACTTCGAACTCGGTTACCCGAGTTCGATTCTCGCTCACAGCAAACACCGGTGACGAATATCTAAACAGGTCTTGGACCTCCCCTATGGTGTGGTGTGTAAACATCACCACTGGAGATACAAAGGTCACCGAGTGTGGTGCTAGGCATACCAACTCCTCGTGTGCCATGTTGACCTTTATAGGTGCTCGCTAACAGCACTGTCCCCAAAAGCGTGGGACCTTTGTCTTTGTAGAGGTGGGTACTTACCAACAGCACTTGCCCAACAGTCGACATAGGCTACATGGGGGATCTTTGTCTTTGTTGTCCATGTGCAGCTGTACCTGGGGGTGGTGCTGTCGGCCGTGGTGATCATCACCGCCTGCTTCTCCTACTACCAGGAAAGCAAGAGCTCCCGTATCATGGACTCCTTTAAGAACATGGTCCCACAGGTCCTGAGCAGCTACATATACATCACACACACACAAGTACAACAGCTATTGTTCGCTACTCAAGTGATGGTGATGTCACCATGGCGCTCGTGCCAGGCTATATGCACTTTGAGGCCGTCAGGTGAAGTGTGGAAGGCTCAAGGTGTTGAATGGGGTTGACTAACTGAGATGTGCTTGTCGATGCAACACTATGCGTCCCCACTGTGTCATCACACAATACTGTGTCACCAGGAAGACTCCCGTATAGCCTTAATAGGTTTTTAGGGCATGTGCTGTTAGCGATTAGCACGTATGAAGGCTGGAATGACATACGAGGGTGTGGGTGGCCAGCACCATGTCCAGCAGCATTTGTCTCCATAAGTGGCGATGTTTACACACCGCACCAGGAAATCATTTGAGGCTAAGTCGACCAAGGAGAGGCCCAGGACCGGTTCGGATAATCGTCACTGGTGTTGGCCGTGAGTGGGAATTGAACTCGGGTCGCCTCCGTTCCCCACGTACAGACACACATACACACATAGACACACATAGACACATACAGACATAGACACACATACACACAGACATAGACACATACACACAGACATAGACACACATACACACAGACATAGACACACATACAGACATAGACACACATACACACAGACATAGACACACATACACACAGACATAGACACACAGACATAGACACACATACACACAGACATAGACACACATACACACAGACATATACACACACAGACATAGACACACATACACACAGACATAGACACACATACACACAGACATAGACACACATACACACAGACATAGACACACATACACACAGACATAGACACACACACAGACATAGACACACATACACACAGACATAGACACACACACAGACATAGACACACACAGACATAGACACACATACACACAGACATAGACACATATACACAGACATAGACACACATACACATAGACATGCACAAACCCACCTCTAACACACTGCTAAAAAACAATAGACTACAATAGGATTGATATTGCGCATACATTCAACCGCACCTCCAGGGGCTGTACAAAACATTGGGATATGAGTATCACAGGCAAACAAAGGGATATATATATTCGTAGTTACTCGTGTATATATATTTTATAGAAGAGACAATCGATCATCGGCTAAGGAAAGTCTCGAGTGAGGACTTGAACAGGTGCAGGGTTGTGCGGACTTGAACAGGTACAGGGTTGTGTGGACTTGAACAGGTGCAGGGTTGTGTGGACTTGAACAGGTGCAGGGTTGGTTGGGGGAGGAAGGGATTCCTAGGTGATGGAGGGCAGAAAATGAGGCCCCTCGCAGTGAACGGAGGTCGACTGGGGACGTTCAGCAGAAGGCGTTAATTGCCGGAGTGTGGGCGGTTAGAGCCCCACTTAGATACGCGCAGCTCTGCCTAACATCTGCGTAGACTCTCAGACGGTTCAACATGCCGCACGACAGAAGCTTTCTGTTTCTGGCAGGCGGTTTGCTGTCACCATATGCCACTTCACGACTGGCTGTCTTTTACAAACAACGCGGTAATGCCACGCCTGGCCAGACGCCGGCACGTTTGCCTAAGTTCCACGGGGACTGCTTCGCCCTTCTTCATCACGAGGCCTGGCTTCTCACAGCCGTAGACAGATTTAAGGTGTAGCAGCTTCCCAAGCGGCAAAGGGAAATTCGTTTTATCCCAGAACTGGGGTCTTGCCCTGCTGATGAGCAAGGCGAAACTGCCGCACACGTGCCGATTTCATGGCTCCACCTCCACAGTGGACATCTTCCCCCCTTTGGCTGCAATGCCACCGTTAGTCTCAACCGCCGACCGTCATCCCTGCTAGCGACGTTGTCCTCCCCAAGCCCACTTTGTTACGTCAGCGTGCTCACAGTCGCAGCACATGGCAGCAGAATCCCTTGATCCCTGCGAATCAGTGTGCAATTACCCTTCGCGCAGCAAGCGCTGGTGATCCGCGAGGGCGAGAAGGTGCAGCTGAATGTGGAGCAGGTGGTGCTGGGAGACCTGGTGGAGATCAAGAGCGGAGACCGCATCCCCGCCGACCTGCGCATTGTGTCGTCCCACAGCTGCAAGGTACGCTGGGTAAAGGACAGAGGTCAAGCGTCTCGCCTCCATTAGAGATGCATCGTCACCCGTCGCAAGGTGTATAGAGTCACACAGAGATACATTAAAGACAAGCCACAGGAGTGCGACTGTGTATGTATGTTGAACTTCTTTCGCACCGTACGTAGCCAACCGCGCTAATCAGAGGTGCGACTACGACCATGCAACCAAACTATGGACCGCACAGCAAACCCACTGCGGTCTGCACTCTTTCAATAGAGGAGGAGAAACAGAAAAACTACTCAAACTCTCTATCTGCTGAAGCCCTATCGTCGTGGTCAGCAACAGACCTCCACATCGGCATTCAGCACCTGAACACGCTGCTTCTGCTGCTGCCATCGTCGTGCGCAAGAATAGATTGGGTCATGGCGGGATGGCGATCGTTGACGTCGCTCTCTGGATTACGGCTATCTGAGTTGGGATAACAGTTTGGGAAAAGACGAAAAGAATTGAAAAGCACAAACCGCGCACGTGCCTCAGGGAACACGGCGCGTCTCACGCGGCCGCCATGCTCCTGGCGTGACGCCCCCAGGTCGACAACTCCTCGCTGACTGGCGTGTCGGAGCCTCAGAGTCGCTCGCCCAACTTCACGCACGACAACCCGCTGGAGACTCGCAACATCGCCTTCTTCTCCACGGACTGCGTCGAGGGTGGGTGCCGTGAGCGTGCGGGCGTCTGTGCACCTTGCTCACAGGTGCTTTGGAGTTCGCAAAGTGATTTTCGATTGAAACCAATCTCATTGGTTTTGCTTCCCGGAGTAGCAGATTAGGGATTAAATATAAGCGAGCAAAATAAAATATGTTTAAATAGCCCCTCCTCGAGCCGACTTCTCGGCTGTTGGAGGGATTTAGGCGATTCCGATGACTGAGCGCGAGCTGCTGTGCTGCAGGAACCGCTTGTGGAATCGTCATCAACACCGGTGACCGCACGGTCATGGGCCGTATCGCCACGCTGGCCTCCGGGCTCGAGGGCGGCCGCACTCCCATCAACATCGAGATCGAGCACTTCATGCACATCATCATGGGCGTGGCCGTCTTCCTCGGCGTCTCCTTCTTCATCCTGTCTCTCATCCTCGGATACAGCTGGCTGGAGGCCGTCATCTTCCTCATCGGCATCATCGTGGCCAACGTGCCTGAGGGTCTGCTGGCCACCGTCACCGTGAGTTTCGTTGCACGACCGCACCGGGGGGGGGGGGAGGGGGGGGGCATGCCGAGCCAGCCCGGCCATGGCTCAAGAGGTGCCAGAGGTTGTTTTTTCCCCCCACTGCAGAACCCGAGCCGTGCCGCTGATGTCAAGAGCGCGATGAACGCGCATATTCAAGCATCCTGACTGATGCGACATATGTCAAAAATTATAGACCGTGCCCTTGGCTCTGCTTGGCTCTGAGCCAGATGCAGATGTCTTGAAGCCTGAGTTTCAAGGTGTTTGCTTTGGCTCAGCTCAGCAAATGGCCAGATAAAAAAAAGCAACACCTGTACCACGAATGGAAGCGTTGTGTCAGAGACGCCACGTTGTAAGTACAGTACTTGTGTTTAGTCGCCAGAGTGAAATTCACAGCAGCAGGAGGGGGGAAATTGTCTAATCGCATGCACGTGTTTGTGTGCGCACGTTGTATATGTGTGAACGTGGGGAGGGAGAGTGTATTGGTTAGCATGCTGTGCTACGAGACCTGGCGACCCGAGTTCGAGTCTCACCCACGGATAATAACAGTGTCAAATATTTGAACCGGTTCATGGCCTCCCCAAGACAAAGGCGGCCGGGCATGGTGCTGGCCATCCACCCGCTCATGTGCCGTGCCGGCCCTCACTAGCTGTTCACTCACAACACTTGCCCCAACGGTGTATTAGAGACTATATGGGGGATCTTTGTCCATTGCATGTGCGTTCGCAGGTCTGCCTGACGCTGACGGCCAAGCGCATGGCCAAGAAGAACTGCCTGGTGAAGAACCTGGAGGCCGTGGAGACGCTGGGCTCCACCTCCACCATCTGCTCCGACAAGACGGGCACGCTCACGCAGAACCGCATGACGGTGGCGCACATGTGGTTCGACAACCAGATCCACGAGGCGGACACCACGGAGGACCAGTCCGGTGAGAGCGCGCGCGAGCTCCGTACGCGGACGCAGGGCGCCGTCGCTGGCAGGCATGACGGGCGGGGGGTGCTCCTTCTTCGGGAGGCCACTCTGCCTGCAGTGGCGTGAGCGTGACCGAGGAATTGCAGGGTTGCACCTGTACCACCCGCGATGTTTCCTCCGCGCCAGGCACGGCGTTCGACAGGAGCTCCCCGACGTGGAGCGCCCTGGCGCGCGTGGCGGCGCTGTGCAACCGCGCCGTCTTCCAGGCGGGCCAGGAGAGCAGGGCCGTGCTCAAGGTGGGTGACCGCCCCTCTGCTCACCGCGTCGCTTCACTCTCCCTCCCCGCTCTCTCTCTCTCAGCTGGGGGTGTCAGAAGGGTGGGATTTTTTTTTTTGGCCATTGATGTCTTTGATACTCCTTTTCCACTGGCAAATCCGAGCTACACCAGGGCCGTGCCGTGCCAGGCCGTGACGGCTTAGGAGGCGCCAGGTTGTTTACCACTGACATCGCACGCATTGAACAAATCGGGACGTGTGTAGGCGATGCACTGACGCCGTTTCCTCAGTGTAATGGCTGACATCACGCACAATAAATGCATCATTATCCCCACGCGTGGCCCTGTTTGCCCCCCCCCCCGAGATTGATTCAGGGTTTTTCTTTTGAGGCCAGCATAGCATGGTTTTTGTCACGGCTTGGCAAATAAGACAGTGGAAAATCACCCGTCCTGTGAGGGTCCTGCATTGTCTCCGCTCATGCAGTGCCAGTGGAAAAGGGGCACGACTGGAGAAAAATCCTCAAGTGTGACGATGACGACTGCTACCCACCAGACACCAAAGCGCGACCGACTTTGAGGGGGCACAAGAATAACTCGCGTGAACGGGAGACGCACGCCAAGATAAACCGGTGACGTTGTTAGAGGCAGCAGTGCACGGTGGAAGATCACAAAACGATAATTGTCTTTATATGCAGGAAAAACATTGAAACTAAACAATCAATAATTCTTGACGTTTAGATACATTTTATATTGTACTACATTCGATCTGTCTTGTCTAAACAAGCAGCTGAAATAAACACGCTGTTGGGAAAACCTATTATCAACTTGGTTCTCTTGAGAGCAAAACAAATTTGCGGCTTCTGAAACGTTTAGCTGGGTGCGCTGCTGGGCCTACTCAATGGCACTGAGAGAGGAAGTTGGTCAGGCGTGACTGCTGGGCGTGTGTGCATGTGTGGGTGCACGTGTATGTGTGTGTGTGCATGTGTGGGCGCACGTGTATTTGTGTGTGTGCATGTGTGGGCGCACGTGTATGTGTGTGTATGTGTGGGCGCACGTGTATGTGTGTGTGTGCATGTGTGGGCGGACGTGTATGTGTGTGTGTGCATGTGTGGGCGCACGTGTATGCGTGTGTGTGCATGTGTGGACGCACGTGTATGTGTGTGTGTGCATGTGTGGGCGCACGTGTATGTGTGTGTGAGCATGTGTGGGCACACGTGTATGTGTGTGCATGTGTGGGCACACGTGTATGTGTGTGTGTGCATGTGTGGGCGCACGTGTATGTGTGTGTGTGCATGTGTGGGCGCACGTGTATGTGTGCATGTGTGGGCGCACGTGTATGTGTGTGTGTGCATGTGTGGGCGCACGTGTATGTGTGTGTGTGCATGTGTGGGCGCACGTGTATGTGTGTGTGTGCATGTGTGGGCGCACGTGTATGTGTGTGTGTGTGCATGTGTGGGCGCACGTGTATGTGTGTGTGTGTGCATATGTGGGCGCACGTGTATGTGTGTGTGAGCATGTGTGGGCACACGTGTATGTGTGTGTGCATGTGTGGGCACACGTGTATGTGTGTGTGTGTGCATGTGTGGGCGCACGTGTATGTGTGTGTGTGCATGTGTGGGCGCACGTGTATGTGTGTGTGTGCATGTGTGGGCGCACGTGTATGTGTGTGTGTGCATGTGTGGGCGCACGTGTATGTGTGTGTGCATGTGTGGGCGGACGTGTATGTGTGTGTGTGCATGTGTGGGCGCACTTGTATGTGTGTGTGAGCATGTGTGGGCACACGTGTATGTGTGTGTGCATGTGTGGGCACACGTGTATGTGTGTGTGTGTGCATGTGTGGGCGCACGTGTATGTGTGTGTGTGCATGTGTGGGCGCACGTGTATGTGTGTGTGTGCATGTGTGGGCACACGTGCATGTGTGTGTGTGCATGTGTGGGCGCACGTGTATGTGTGCGTGTGCATGTGTGGGCGCACGTGTATGTGTGTGTGTGTGCATGTGTGGGCGCACGTGTATGTGTGCGTGTGCATGTGTGGGTGCACGTGTATGTGTGTGTGTGCATGTGTGGGCGCACGTGTATGTGTGTGTGTGCATGTGTGGGCGCACGTGTATGTGTGTGTGTGTGCATTTGTGGGCGCACGTGCATGTGTGTGTGTGCATCGCAGCGCAACGTGGTTGGTGACGCGTCCGAGTCGGCGCTACTGCGGTGCGTGGAGCTGTGCGTAGGAAACGTGCGCGACATGCGCAGCAGAAACCAGAAGGTGGCCGAGATACCCTTCGACTCCACCATCAAGTACCAGGTACCTGCACATGCAGAGACACAGGTGCCACCGTACAGCCTTTAATAGGCCGTTCGCTCACAGCACTTGCCCCAATAGCCTGTTAAAAGCTATACCGGGGGTCTTTGTCTCTGCGTGCGTGCCAGCTGTCCATCCACGAGTCGGATGAACCAAACGACCCACGCTACCTGCTGGTCATGAAGGGTGCCCCGGAGCGCATCCTCGACCGCTGCTCCTCCATCATCATCGAGGGTCAGGAGGAATCTCTGGACGAGGAGCTGGAGGAGGCCTTCCAGAACGCCTACCTCGAGCTGGGCGGGCTGGGCGAGCGCGTGCTGGGTGAGTGGTCGCCGACCGCCGCAAGGACGGCGAGGCGACCCAGTGGCGGTGTCGGCGGAAAGTGTTTGCTCACCACGGGTTTGGTTCCGGCGGCCGCCCAGATAAATACTTCGGTGTTGATGGGGGTGGTGTGTGAATCGTCGAAAGAACATTGCCATCGTGTGCCGGAATCACGGTCCAGATTCGATAAATTTCACCTGCAAATCACTCAATTGAATCTACGGAGAAATTGTCGCCACCCCCCCTCCCCCCTGCTGTGAAGACGTGGGCAGAACCCTCATAAAAAAGAGTCATGAGACTCAGTGAGGCTCTCCTGGGTGATCAAGCAGAATATTAACTCTCGAAGCCCTTCCTCTGGATGGAATCCTGTGACCCTCACCTGACCCCTGTGGCCAATCACCACGAACCTGATGCTCGCCACTCTTCCGAGTCTCCTCCCTCCCTCTGCCTTTGTCCTTCGGATCTTTAACGTCCACTGTGAAGCAAGCTGCGCAGAATATTTGCTTAATTTGGCCGCAGCAGTATTCACCAGGGCGGCCGCCGGGCTCGAACCACGAAACCTACGAGCGGCTCCTGCGCGTGCTCTCAGGCGCTCGCGAGAGGCTGCCGCTGAGTTGGCCGACGGCCGACCATGGGTAACGCTCTGTGTGCCTCGCAGGGCTGTGCCAACTCCGCCTCCCGGTCGACCAGTTCCCCAGGGGGTACGCTTTCGACACAGAGAACATCAACTTCCCCATGGAGGACCTGTGCCTGGTTGGCCTCATGTCCATGATCGATCCTCCTCGTGCCACCGTGCCCGACGCCGTGGGCAAGTGTCGCTCGGCTGGAATCAAGGTGAGATTCCAATTTGCGTGCGGTTTATTCACAGTGCACGATGATCTTCTTGTTCTTAAATTCTCTGCCCAACGGCTGATTATGGTGATGATGTTGCTTTGTGTGGATTATAGGTCATTATGGCAACAGGAGACCATCCCATTACCGCAAAGGCCATCGCCAAGAGCGTTGGCATCATCTCCGAGGGCAACGAAACGGTAGAGGACATTGCAGCGCGACTCAACATCCCCGTAAACCAGGTGGACCCAAGGTGAGGACAACATCTCCCCCATCGCTATCGTCTCACATCCACCAACATCATCTTCACCATCACCACCACCATCTCACGTCCACCAGCATTACCTCTACCACCACCATCACCCTCGGCGTGTGTAGCAGCGTGTGAGTTATTTTTGTGAGTTGTTTTGCGTGAGTGTAAACTGTGCGTGAGAATATGTGACAATGCGAGTGAGAATGAGCTGTGTGAGTGAGCCGCGCGTGTGTGAGTGAGCCGTGTGTGAGTGAGCCGAGTGAGTGAGAGTGTGTGAGAGTGAGTGCGTGTGAGTGAGCCGTGTGTACACTACACTAGTCTAGACTAGTCTGGACAGGCAGGTTTGCGTGTTCCCGCGTGCACGTACACCCATCATCATCATCACAATCCATCTTCACCACCCATCATGATTACCATTCATCACCAACACCATCACCCATCATCAACACTCCGGTAATCAATAAATGTTCTTATGGAACATTCTTAATCTATAAGTAAATTAAACGTAATTGAGGATTCACGCTTTGCCTAGAAACAGGTTAGTAGGCCTCAAGCATTAGGCCTAACGGTTTAAACTTTAATTTGGTTACCCAACTAAGGTGTTTAAAAACTTAATTGCAGAGATCTATAGGTGGCAGATCTTCAGTCACCCCTAAATCTGTTAGTGCATTTTTAACTAATTTGAGGATTAATTCTCACGCCACAGGCTTCGTCTAATAACAGGTTAATAGGCCTCACGCCTAAAGATTTAAACTTTAATTTAGCTCCCCATCTAAAGTATTTAATAACTTAACCATTTTACAGAGGTCCTTCGATGGAAAATTATCAGTCACCTCTTAATCTATAAGTATTTTTAAAACTAAATTGAGGATCAATTATCTTGCCGCAGGCTTCGCCTAGTACCAGATTAGTAGGCCTAAATATATAAACTTTCAATTTGTTTACTCATAGAAGGTGTTTAATAACGTAACAATTTTTACCGAGATCCATAAATTGCAGATTATATGTCACCCCTTAATCTACAAGTAATTTTGTTAAATGTAATTTGGGGATTAGTTATCTGTCATGTTATCGTGGTTCGAGCTGTTCATAAATGTTGCAGAGGTAAAGGTGCAGTCCTGCAACTGCCGGCTCATGCCGCCACGAGAGGAGGCTCTCGAAGCCTGATGAGATCTTCCTCAAGACATGGCCCAGGCCTAGTTAATAGTGCGACGGACCCCAAGCTGTGTCCCTGCCAAGGCAACATCGCGACGGACCCCAAGCTGTGTTCCTGGAAAAGAATGAAAATAACTCGTATAATTCTGTAGATTTTTCTGGCAGGAAAGGTGTTGGTTTTCTACATGTCAACATCAGAGGGCTTGTGATTAAATTAAGTCAATTAAAACTAGAAGTGGCAAATCTTGACCCGGAAATTTTTCGCATAACAGAAACATTTCTCACGCCTGCCGTCAATGACTTGCAGATTCTGATTGACAACTACAACCTTTTCGGTTTGACCGAGGATCTAAAGGAGGTGGAATTGCCATCTATGTTCGTAATACTATTGCATGTTCACTAGCTCACTCCTTGTTTAAAAAAAATGTTGCTTTGAAGGTCTGGCTTTTAAAATAACTCTTCCAAATAATCAACAGATATTGGTAGTGTGCTGCTATCGACCGCCTAGTGGGAAGGATGTTAAAGCTGCATCTGCACTGAGAGAGCTTTTTGGGGGCCTCCCTAAAAGTGAAATAGTTTTAGTGGGTGATCTCAATTGGAATTGGCTAAACCCGCCGGCCATGGCCACACATTTTGCGGATGAATTTAATCTGTTTAAATTAATAAATGTCCCCACAAGACCCAACCTAAAAAATCTGGGACAGTCATCTCTGCTTGACGTCCTATTGACAAATGCCCCTCACAATTTCACACTGACTGGTGTTCTGGGTAATAACCTTAGTGATCACTCCTTCATTTTTGGGGTGAGATCATCAGCCAGACCCAAAGCCCCCCCTAAATTCGTTGAGAAGCACTCTATGAGACACTTCAGCACTCAGGCATTTACTAATGATGTGCTTCACTCGGATATTGACAAGGTCTGTGATATCCCCAACCTGACTACGGCTTGGGAGACCTTCAGGTACACGTTTCTCCAAATTCTTAACAAACATGCTCCATTAGATTTAAAACTAAAGGCAACCGCCCACTATGGTTTGATCCTTTGATTACAAAGCTCATGAAAACTAGGGACAAGGCTTGGGCATGTGCTCAGAAAAGTAATTTGGTCAATGACTGGCTAGAATACAGGATTTTAAGGAAGAGATGCGCCAAAAAAATATGGCATGCAAAAAATGCCTACTTTTCCTCCACTCTCCTGGAATCATGGAAATGCCAGGATTTTCTGGAAAACAATCAAATGTATCGAAAAGGCATCCAAAACAGACAATCTGCCCATTGAGCTTAACCGAAATGGGGAATATTTTTCAGATCCCAAAAAAATAGTTGACAATTTTAACCTTCATTTTTCTGAAGCTGGTAATCTTTTTGATAATGTATTGGGAGTCACCCCTGCTCATGCAAATTCCTACACCCCTCTCCAAACATTAAACGAATTTAGTTTCCAGCCAATCCACGAAAGTAATGTTCTGAAACAACTGTCCTACCTCAAAGGGTCCTCCTCTACCGGAGCAGATAGTATTCCCATCTTTGCTCTACTAACTGTTGGTCACCTAATATACAAACCTATAGCCCATATTTTCAACCTGTCCATCAAAGAAGCATCAGTTCCTCTAGAATAGAAACATTCCTATGTATGTCTGTCCACTTCACAAAGGGGGCCCTAAAGATGATCCAAATAACTACCGACCTATCTCAATTTTTTCCCCGTTGATGAAAATTTTTGAAAAATTGACCTACCAAATTAGCAGTTTCCTGTCCACCAACAATCTACTACATCTAAAACAATCTGGGTTCCGAAAAAAATACAGCACCACATTTCCTGCATTAGACTCTCTGAATCACATTTACAGTAGCCTTGATAATAAGCAGTACTGTGCCTGTCTTTTTCTAGACCTGTCCAAAGCTTTTGATACAGTAGACCACAACACCCTGCTTAGTAAACTAAGTTACCTCGGTTTTTCCGAAAACGCAGTAAAATGGTTACAAAATTACCTCTTTTCTCGCACCCAAACTGTATTCACAGATGGTTGGAGGTCAAACAGTGAAGGGGTTCCACAGGGTCCCATCCTCGGCCCCCTTTTGTTCTCTCTTTATGTCAATGACTTGGGCACCGACCTGGATCATTCCAGGGTAAATCTTTTTGCAGATGACACGATACTGATTACTGCTGGCCGCTCTCCGGATGACGTGATTGCAAAGCTACAGGGTGATTTCAACAAACTACAACATCAGCTAGTTGCTCTTAAACTAGTCCTGAATACCTCCAAGACCAAGCTGCTATGCTTCTCACCAGGACTAAAGCAGGAAGTTATTTTTCCCAAATTACATTCCTTAAATAATTATCAAATAGAGCAAGTCAAGATCTATAAGTATCTTGGGGTCATCCTGGATTCAAAACTGAATTTTGAAGATCACATTGATTATATTGGTAAAAAGACAAAAATTGGTTTTCTGTATCGACACAAGCACTGCTTCCCCCAATGTTCTGTTTGGAATTGATAAAAGCTACCATACTGCCTCTACTTGACTACTGTGACATCGTGTATAAATCAGCCCCAAGTACTGTACTGAAGAAGCTTGATTCTATCTATCACTCGGTCTTAAGATTTATATTGAACTGCCCATATAGGACTCACCACTGTGATCTCTACATTGGGTCAAACTTAACATATCTTAATGTTCGACGGCTTGTGCACCAGATCTTATTTATCCACGATGTATTTACAAAAAAATCCGCAGGCTACCTGCTGGATCTCCTCTCTGTTTCAAAGAACAAATTTGACCTCAGGTCTTCGCTCATTTACCAGCTTCACATTCCCTATTGCCGTACAAAAACTGGAAGAAGGGCCTTTGCTATTGATGCCCCCAGAGTCTGGAATGCTATTGCCACTAAAATGCAACTTGAATCGCTATCTCTCAAAACTGCTCTAGAGTTGTACACCCCTAGCTGCCACTGCTATTCATTGGCGTAAAATAAAATAAAATGTTTCGCTCCGGATGACGCTGCAAAGTATTATCTGTATTTTGAATTAGCGTGCTGATCTTAAAGGTGCATTGAAAAATTTGATATTCCGACTGATGCCTCTGTTGTTGTGGAGTAACTCATGCAGCCAGCTATGGCTCTAGGATTTGGTGTTACATGTTATTTATGTAGTTTATTGTAAAAAATTCGGTCACAGTCCCTGTGATCACTCTTACATTGCAATTATGGCTTCATTTTTTGGTGATTTGGAAAACGTTTTTTTTTGGTTTGGACATGTTTGTTTTGTTGTAGTACGGAGTTAGACTGATAGCCTTAATCTAAATTTTCTTGTGGTTGTTGTTGTTTGACTTGCATCCCACTGGGATTTTTGCACACAGCGTTGGTGTACGCTGCTTTTTTCAGGAATATTTTGCTGTTTTTTTCTTGGATTTTCTGTTAGCACAGTCACATAGTCACTTTAAGATATTTTTCTTGTTCGTGTTTTTGTTTGTTGTGGTTGCACCCGATTCAAGAGCCGAATGTCTCACAGGGCTATACCAAAATAAATAAACTGAAAATGAAAACTTAATCGTCCCCACCAACATCTTCGCATTACCAATATGGGGAATTGACGGGGTCACTCGCGTGCATTCTGGCCAGCACTCTCTCACCGGCCAACGCGCGGGGCACTCGCTAGACCGCGGTCCCCACGTGGCCTCCTCGGCCTTCTGATGCTGGGCTCTCCTGTCATCCTTCCGTGCCGCTCAGAGATGCGAAGGCGTGCGTGGTGCACGGTTCGGACCTCAAGAACATGACGGAGACTCAGCTGGACGACATCCTTAAGAACTACACGGAGATCGTGTTCGCTCGCACCTCCCCCCAGCAGAAGCTCATCATCGTGGAGGGCTGCCAGAGACAGGTGCTCACACGCACACACACACACGCATGCCATACGCCATGCTGCTCCAAGTAAAAACAGAGCTTTTGGCACCAACAGCTGGGCATAGTGGCCGATTTTGGGATTTGTTGACACGCGTGTGTGTGTGCGTCTCTCCGTGTTTGCCTGCAGGGTGCGATTGTGGCTGTGACGGGAGACGGTGTGAACGACTCCCTGGCGCTCAAGAAGGCCGACATCGGCATCGCCATGGGTATTGTGGGCTCTGATGTGTCTAAGCAGGCTGCCGACATGATCCTGCTCGATGACAACTTTGCCTCCATCGTCACCGGCGTGGAAGAGGGTGAGTGACCCTCGAGTTTCATCGTCATCAGAATCATCTTTGGTGTCATCACTACCACCATTGCCTCCTTTGTGAGGCTAGCGTGGTACCGGCTGTCACGCTGTGTCGAGTTGTCGGATGTTGGTGGCTCTCCAGCGATCGTCTCCGGGGTGGAGAGACGCAGTTCCTGTGCATTGCGAGTGCACAGCGGGGCCAATGCCAGCGCTGACCGTTGTTTGCGTTTCAGGACGACTGATCTTCGACAACCTCAAGAAGTCGATCGCGTACACCCTGACGAGTAACATCCCCGAGATCACGCCCTTCCTCTTCTTCATCCTGTGCAACATCCCCCTCCCGCTGGGCACCGTCACAATCCTGTGCATCGACCTGGGCACCGACATGGTGAGCAGTGGCCTCCGCGGCGCCAGCGCGCACGGCAGCGCACCTCAAAGCCGGCGGTGGCATCTTGGCATCTCCGGAGCTGCGCGGACGTTGAATCCCAACCCCGGAGCCCGACTCTAACCGCGACGCGTTTGACGCGATGCAGGTGCCCGCCATCTCCCTGGCGTACGAGGCGGCGGAGAGCGACATCATGAAGCGGCAGCCGAGGAATGTGCGCGTCGACAAACTGGTGAACGAGCGGCTAATCAGCATCGCCTACGGGCAGATCGGTACGTGGGCACGCGATCCTAGCTTCTGCGCCTCGCGACGCACGCACGCACGGTCACCGCTACCAGTGGCCACCGCAGCCCCATGATACAGAGGGAGCAGCGATCCACGGACTCGCACATTCTCAGCCATCGTCCGATTAGCACAGTTGGCTCCGTACGGTGCAACAAAAATTCAACCCACATAAGTACATCGTCAGCCGTGGTCTTTGCATCACCTCCACGCCGTTTTACATGAAAGTCACATTTATCGGTATGCTGCGGTGATGTCTTGGCTACCACACTGGACTTGCAACCCAAGATGTTGCTGGTTCGATATACTGGCAGCTTAAACATCGATCACTTTTCTTAATTCCCCTCTGACCTCTGTCCACCCAGTCGTATAAATGGGAACACCACAATCAGCTGGTTGCGTGTGGTGGGGTAAACCAGTGGGCAAAATATCCTCTGGAGGGGCTCTCCAGAGCTCTATCTCTTGGGGGCCTTCCACCAGCGGTGGCGTGAGTGACCAATTGCAGGATTGCACTTTGCTGTCTGCTGTGTGCACGTTTGTTGGTGCCAGGCATGATCCAGGCCCTGGGAGGATTCTTCACCTACTTCGTGATCATGGCCGAGAACGGGTTCCTGCCGTCCAAACTCATGGGGCTCCGCATCGAATGGAACACGAGGTCACAGAACGAGCTGGAGGACAGCTACGGCCAGGAGTGGGTGAGAGTCCGCGCACCACATGAGCCTCTCCAAGGATGCATACGTGCAAGGGCAGACGTGCGGTAGACTGTGCTCGCATGTGTGTGTGTGTGTGCGTGCTTGTCTGCTCGCTAACAGAACTTTCCCCAACAGTCTGTTAGCGCTATATGGGGAATATTTGTCCAAATTGCACACGCCGGCATGTTCCAGACGTACGAGCAGCGCAAGATCGTGGAGTACACCTGCCACACCTCGTTCTTCGTGAGCATCGTCGTGGTGCAGTGGGCCGATCTCATCATCTGCAAGACGAGACGCAACTCCGTGTTCCAGCAGGGCATGAAGTGAGTGCCGCCTCGGCTCTCGCGCGGACGCTCGTAAACGCGGCGCTCCTTCGTCCGACCGCACCACCGTCATCGCGATTGGTCGATTAACGAAGTTGCGCGGCTTGTCCGGCGTCACGCGGAGTTTGGAGTCGGGCAGCCACCGTGGACCGGCCGTGCCGCCCCTCTCCGCCCGGCGGGCACGGCCGGGAGGCAGTCCCCCTGCTGACGGCTGCTCTGTCACTCTCCCAGGAACAAGGTGCTGATATTTGGGCTGTTTGAGGAGACCGCCCTGGCCGCCTTCCTCTCCTACTGCCCGGGCATGGACGTGGCCCTGCGCATGTACCCGCTCAAGTGAGGGCCAACCCACTCGCTCTCTCACTGGCTCACTCACTCGCTCGTCTGTCTGCAAGCCAGCGTTGTACCTTTCATTATGTACCCGCTCAAGTGAGGGCCAACCCACTCGCTCACTCACTCGCTCGTCTGTCTGCAAGCCAGCGTTGTACCTTTCATAGTCATTATTGTCGTCGTCAACCGTGACCAATCCGTCTCCATCCACCTCGCACCATTCCTCTACACAAGCCGATTTTCATCGTTCCATCTCTTCGCAGCGACGTTCCATTCTTTAGCCACCACTCCGTCGATATCCTCGACCATCAACCATCGTCCCCGCCAGCGAGGGCCTGCAAGTGACGCCGACGGGCGCTGCATGCACGGCTTCTGTGCTGCACGCACGGCTTCTGTCTTGCTCACTGGTGTCCCACTCGTCGGCCCGTTCCACCCGAGTCTGTCCAGTAGGTGGTAGGGCGCGGATTCAGAGGCCAAGGCGTTAAGATGGCGCTTATGAGAATCCTGGGTTCGAAGCCAAGAAGCTGCCTTGTGACTCAACGGAGCTTCTCCAGTGAAGCGCTGAATCGATGGTGTTAGCCAGGTCACTCAATGGCTGCGCACAGAAAAGCATCACAGTACAGAAATTAGTTATATTCTTAATTGATCAAAATGTCAGCTCTCACAACTCGAGTCATAACATGAACATTGCTCACACGTGGCAAGGCAGGTGGACAAGTGCTGTCCTCGACTGTGTGGACCAGAGGTAACCTAAAGGGACTTCAGATGTAGCTCTGTGATATCCGCTTCTGTGAGCCATTCTCTAACAGAGGGTTGCACCGAGTGAATACTTTGCCGCGTGACACAACGCCTCTAGCACAATCGGGATACAATGAAGGAACTTTATTTAAAAAAAAGCAGCTGAGCAAGAAGAGTTATGAGAACAGAAACGAAGTGCTTTGAGTTTCATTGAATTTTTGAGCCAGGCAACCGGAGAACACGCACTTAGATAAACCACACAACACTTGTGTCTGCCCTGTGACCTGCCAGCGTGCCTTTGGGTCGCACGCTGCACCTCTCCTGGCACAGCAGTGAGTGGTGGTTGTTGTGGGTGTTGTTGTGTGTGTGCGCAGGTTGAGCTGGTGGTTCTGCGCCTTCCCCTACAGCATCCTCATCTTCGTGTACGACGAGGTGCGCAAACTCATCATCCGGCGCAACCCTGGGGGTGAGCGTTCCAGTCGTTGTCCGACCCGCCGCAGCTGGCGCTACCCAGCCTTGTGGGAGCATCAATACCAAATAAACTAATTAGTATTCAAAGGAAATTTTAGAAAAATGTTGCTGGCACATTGCACTGTGGGAAAGTTGGAGCATTGCAGAAATTGTCTGGGGGAGGGGGGGGGGTGTTGACCGTACTTCACTGTCAGTGCACGTTGGTCAAGGTGAGGTATATCGGTGTTGGAGTACAGTTGATTAAAAAAAACTATCTAAATCAAATCCATTTTTATCAGCCTGGACCTCTTGCTAGATCAACCTAGCCCATGGTGCCCGGGCACGGTGCTGGCCACGGGTCGCTATCACAAGCCACATTGCCTTATTAGGTGCTCCTCCACCAAAGAGCACTTGCCTCAATTGTGTGCATGGCTGAACACGGGACCTTTGATCTGTGCGGGATGGGGCTATGTGTATGAGCGTTACATGTTTAGGTCTTTGATGGAGAGATGAGTTGTCGTATCTGATGGTATTGATTGTGTGTGCGTGCATGCGTGTGCGGCGGTTAGCGCAATGCGCTACGAACCCGGCAACCCTAGCTCGATTGCCGCTCACAAGCCAACATCGGTGATAATTATATGAAATGGGCATGGGCCTCCCCTAGGTCGACTCATCCTTAAACATTAGTAACTGGTGCGGTGTTTAGACATCACCATTAGGGAGACAGGAGGACGGCCACGGTACTGGCCACCCAACCCCTCGTGCGCTGTGCTGGCCTTAATAGGTGTTCGCTAACAGCACTTCCCCCAACAGTCTGTTAAATGTGAAATGGGGGATTTCTGTCTTTTTGTGTGTGTGCAGGCTGGGTAGAGAAGGAAACCTACTACTAGGAGCCGCTCTCCTTCTGTTGGCTACAATTGTCAATTGCCCAGCTATTCGCGTCGTAATAAATGCGGATTAATCACAGCAGAACACCTTTAGACGTCTAACCACTTAAACCGCTGTTTGTGGAATTCAAACGGAATATTGCGGACATGAAATCAATTTATTTAACGAGCTTCGAGGAATATTTACTCAACCGGAATTCCAGTTTTTCATCTGCCGATTGGCACAGCCCTCGTCTTCACGAGACATCGCGGTGGAGCGGAAGCAGAACGACGGCGGAGCCACCCGTGGATCGCACCCCGCGCTCGTGCGGGGGGACAAGGCAGGAGCTGCACGCGACACCAACCCCCCTTCCCCACTCGCCCGCCCGCCCTAGCGTCGCCTCGTCACTACTCTCGGCGGCAGCCTGGCTGTCAAGAGCGTAGGAGGTGGAACTGTGCCAGCGCCCATGGGACAAAGGAAGCCTTGGCGCTGGGGTCACAGAGAGGGGGTGGGGCTTGCTGCCCCCCCCCCCCCTCCCCATTTGATTTCTTGTACTCGGGTCCAATGGCGGCCCCACGACACTCTGACCGCCGTCTCAGCGATTTTCCGTAAGGCTTTCACCATTGTGGGGTTTGTTTGTTTGTTTGTGTTTTAAGTTGCAATCGCACTGGGGCGGTGACGCACTGGGGCTTGTTGCAGAGGGTCACGGTTCGAGTTCAGTGGCTGCCATGGTTAATACTGCGGGCTAGGCGCCGTTTATTTCGCAGTTAATGATGCCGTGACGTTATTCGACGAAGATTCGGCCACATATGCCGGTGACATTGTCCATATTCGATCAATTACTCGCAAACTACTTATTGGAGAAATATACATCGCAACATCGTCCCTCTACTTGTAGACTCGTGCCCATTGGCAGGCTGGCACTGCACCCACCTGATGCCACGCAAGAGAAGCTGGGAGTCCCACAGGCCACACAACCGCAGGGCAACAGGAGAGTTGAGATGAGACGTGATGCAAGGCGCTTGCCGAGAGGCATCTCGGCAAGCGTCACTCTCAATGTAAATCCTCACGGCGTCGCTCCAGCGCCGGAGCGGAGATGGCGACGAGAAGCCGTGAGAGCGAGCGGTACTTTTAACGCTCGAGGAGGTCAAGAGGTCACAGTAGCGTGAGCTCCACGCTGGGCTCCTTCACGCCGCTCCATCTACGGTAGGAGGCATAATGGAAGGGTGGGGGTGGGGGGTCTCAGCAAAGTGAGCGTGTGTCAAGAGGGGGCATTGCGGGGGGAGCTGGAGGGCCATTTCGATTGGGTCTCAGGTGGCAGTTCATTTTGCGAATGAAATGAGTGGCGAATATATTCCTCGACGAAGCTTTTTTTGTTTTTATTTTAGTCAACGATGGATGGAAATCATGGAGCGTGGCTATGGCTACGGCAACTACCGACTACCACGGCGCGGTTGTGACGAGACGAAAATAATGAGTAGAGAGTCGTGTGAATGGAGGGCCGGGCTAATATAATTTAGTAATGTTGTTAGAGACGCTGGGGTGAGGGGGTGTATCACGCACCCCTCACACCCGCGTGTAATCACTGAGAGTGTTGGTCTAAATGCGTCACTGTTTTAATCAGCCAACGAGTTATGACTCCACGAGATTCACAGTCTCAGACTCCATGGGCTCGTGAGAGAATGGGGGTGTGTGCTCGGGTACTACGGGGAGGGAGAGGTATCTCGCAGGAGTTAGGGGGGGGGGCGGGGGTCTCAGGCAACCGCTGCAGCTGATTGGGAGCGGAACGCAGGGGGCCCGATGCGTCCACCTAACGAGCTCGAGCGCACACCTCGTTTTGGCGCGACCTTTGGCTCACCAAGCCCCGTGCAGACACTCGGGACGTGCGAGCTCGGGCCGAGGGAAGGGCTCCCTTGGGGTCGAGTGTGCGATGTTCCCATGCGCCTGGCGGACACTTCAACCACGCGTTCACCATTAAGAAAGAGATACGGGCAGCAGAGAGAGAGATTGTGTGTCTGAGTATGTCTTTGTGGGTTAGCCGGGCGGATAAAATGCAGCAAGTTGGCACAGTATGGGGGCACAGATGGCGCATCAGCCAGTCATCTCAGTCAGCCAATCCATGGCACCTGGGTCTGTCCCGAGACCTTTGTGTCAGCGAGCCTTCGACACTTCACGTGGCCTCGGAGTGCACCTGGCCTGGCACAAGTGCCGTGATGACGTCCCTTCCACTTAGTGGCGAATGGCGGCTTTTGTTGTGCCTGCAGCTGCTGCTGTCTGAGTGTTTGTGGCTTGGGACAGGAATGCCTCGTAGCCGTAGGTAGCGGGTGGCCGTGGCTAGCAGGGCCGAGCCGCCTCAAATCTATTCACTGACTAGCGCCCGAGCCCAGCTGCCACAGACAACCTCTCGAAGCCGGACTCGTCCGAGGGAGCGCGAGGTCGCTACTTGCGAACTACGTGGCAGACAGACGCAATAGGTGGACCCCTGCGGGCCATTGGGTCGCGAATCTACCATATCTGCTCGTGGAAAACTTGCTCTCTCTCATTATTATTGGACATCGGTTTGCTAAAATTTCGTTTTTAATCATTTCAATTTCTTCAAAATGTAATTTCTGCCATTCCCTAAAATGTATCTTACCCCCCCCACCACCCGAAAATAATATTTCACCTGCCGCATGTGCTTGTGGGCAGGGCTCTGCTGTCCAGCCGTCACCGTGCCTGGCACTGGGAGATTGCTGAAGCATTCACGTCACGTGAAACCCTTTCCCCTGCCACACCCCGAGCCACGCGAGCGTGTGGCCTTGGTGGCACTGGTGATTAAATGCCGTGCTGAATCGGGACAACATCGTGTTACGCTGGCACAAGACATCTGAATCTGGCTCGTGGCCAAGCAGGGCCGTGGGGTGGGGGGGGTTAATAATTTTCGTCACGTGACAGTGAAACGGCTCTAGCTCTGCAGTGGAAAAAAAAACTTGCCACCTCCAGAGCCGTGCCGAGATGGCTGCGCATGGCCCCGGCACGGCTCGGTTGTACAGTGGAAAATCGATGTTTGTCCTTGAGAACGAATTTAGGGTGTTCAGAGTGGTGGGACTGTGTGGTCGTTTGACTTTAGGTTATGCTTTTGGTGCGTGGGCGTGTTTTTGTTAAACGTATGCCCATCAATTGTATTGAAACAGGTGAAATATTAGACGTCTATTTTAAAATCAGATGAAATCCACGACACAGGGTGACGTCTCTGTGATCGACCTCGGCGTGGGAGCAAAACATTCCCAATAAAACATTTCGTGCTCACGGGGAGAGTGTTGGCCGGTAGTAGTGCATTATATATGAGAACATAGATAGTTTACTGTAGTTGGTGTTTCAGAAAGCAACACATTTCAAGAGTGATAAAGATCCGAAGTTGTTGGTGGTGGGTCTGCACAAGTAGTAATGTGTGCCGTATCTTTATCTGGACATCTGTGAACGTCTGGACATGTGTGAACAAGAGCTTCATAGCTCATCGGATTCCTTTAAACACTTAAGAACTATACAGCTCCTTCAGGTGAACACGTTAAATCACACAATACAGGAGACCCTTGAATTACCGCGGGGGTTACGTTCTTGGAAAGTGCCGCGAAAGCCAAAACCGCGATATTCAATACTTAAACCTTAGCTGAATAATGAGGTTAGACACGGCCACCAAAGACGTCACAATTTGGAATAAGTACTGTGATGTATATGCCAAATTAACTAAATTGAAATAAACATGGAACACTCCTTCACACAAAAGACTTTCCTAGACAATAAATAGGAGTGCAATAAATGCCGTGTTACTTATTGATGATGATGATGATGATTCAAAGCGGGTGTGTGTTTGTGTTTGTCCGCGAATGGGGGGAGCGGTCGTGTCGTGGTGAGCGCTACGCTGCGCTACGAACCTGGCCACCCGAGTTCGACTCCCACTCACGCCCAGCACCTTTCACGATTATCTGAATGGGTCCTAGGCCTCTCCTAGGTCGACTCAGCCTCAAATGAGTACCTAGGTGCGATGTGTAAACATTTGTAAACATCGCCACGGGGGATACAAAAGCGGACGGGCGGTCGTGCGGGCGTGGTGCTGGCCACCCACCCCCTCGTGTGCCGTTTCGCCCTTCATAGGTGCTACTCACGAACAGCACTTTCCCCTACAGTCTGTTCATGAGCTACACGGGGGAGCTTTGTCTTTGCCCGCGAGATACTTGCAAAGGCTGAGGTGCCACTCACTGCCTCGAGTCCTTCGCGCGCCCCGCACCGCTGGCGAAAGGACAAAAATAACCCGGCGATATTCAAGGGTCTCCTGTACAGCACATTGACTTACTACAAATCACCCTGAAGTGTGCCCGATCTCGCCAGATCGCCGAAGCCAATGCAAGGTTGAGGATGGTTCGTGCGTGCACGGGAAACTACCTCTGGGGTTGCCAGGTGTTCTACAGGCTTGTGCTGTGAAGACGCCAGGAGGTGGTACGTTACAGAATGGATTCTTGATTCGTCTATGTAGGCATTTGAGTGTTACTCCCTCGCACGTGTGGTGGTTTTTTTCTCCCCCAGACACTCAGTTTCTTCCCATATTCAAGGTGCAGTACTCGTTGTTACTTGGCCATGTAGCGGTGCCCTCATGACAAAAAGTTTTGAAACTCGGTGAGGCTTTTACGGGGTCATGGGCATCATCATCATTATCATATACTAAACTAAACGTTTTATTTTACCAGAGCTGTATAGCTCTTTTTCAGAGGCGATGTGGCCACAAATGACAGCTCAACGAAATGGCTTATCATGTGGAAAATTGTAGCAGCCAACTACTCTAAACGCTTGATGCTAATTCTCCAAATATACAGCAGCAGCAGGCGTCAGGGTCGGGATGGAACCCACGACCTCCTGTATACCAGGCGAGGTAGTGAACATCTCCTAGCCACCGTGGCGCCCTATCACCATTGATCCAATATGCGACATCGATCCGACTAAGATTAATCTGCTCATTTGCAAGCAGACCGTGCGCTCAGCCGCGATCGTAGCTTTTTATAAATATTATCTCGTAAGTGGGCGGCACTCGCCCCTTGCGGTTTCATGTTCAGCTGCTGAAAATAAAAATACAGTACTCTGTTTAAACAAACTACGTGTTTTGATTCTACATTTTAAGGGCAATGCGCAGCCATTCAATTTCGTGCTCACACCACTGCTAGCGGAAGGACCTCCACGACAGGGAGCTCTAGAGAACCCCCTCCCCCCACCCACCTCCGCCTCCCACCTCCCACCTCCCTCCTCCCTCCCCCTCCCACCTCCCTCCTCCCCCTCCCGCCTCCTTCCTCCCCCCTCCCGCCTCCCCCTCCCACCTCCCCCCTCCCACCTCCCTCCTCCCGCCTCCCACCTCCCACCTCCCTCCTCCCACCTCCCCCTCCCCCCTCCCACCTCCCCCTCCCCCCTCCCCCCTCCCACCTCCCTCCTCCCCCTTCCCCCTCCCACCTCCCCCCTCCCGCTCTCACCTTCCCCCTCCCCCTCTCGCCTCCCACCTCCCCCTCCCCCCTCCCACCTCCCCCCTCCCCCTCTCACCTTCCCCCTCTCGCCTCCCACCTCCCCCCTCCCACCTCCCCCCTCCCCCTCTCGCCCCCCACCTCCCACCTCCCCAAAAGGATATTTGAGCAACCCTTTCATGCTGACCAGACGTCGTCTCGAAAGAAGAAGAAGACGGCGTGGCAGTACCCACACTTGACCCCACCACACGCGACCTGACAGCTGACTATCGTGAACCCAAGTACACTGCTGGGTGGACAGAGGCGGTGGGGAATTGATGAGACTTGACCTGTTGTTTTCAACTGCCACGCCGAAAAATCGTATCGGCGACCTCTGGATTGCAAGTCCTGTGTGAGAACCGTTACACCACCGTGGCAGCATCCCTGTGAACTGTACATTACCGGAATTTAAATTATCAAAATATATTCTTTATTTACACATTGCTTTTACTTGTTTGCATTAAAAAATAACATTTTCGTAAGTTATTTCATGCCAGAGTAAAAAAAATTACACGTGTGATGCTGATTTCTGATCATTCTGGTATATTTCTGTGATGAATCGGGCGAATGCATGAACATTCTCAGGTGAGACTTTGGGTGTTTAACCATCAGCAAGTAAGGGTGGCTACGTACGGTGCGAAATAAGTTTAACATACATACAACAAAAGCTACACACACAAACACTAAGCCACATATCACCCAACGTGTCATGTCCAACACTTGTTTAGATGTTTCAGTTTGACATCAATTAAGTTTAAATGAACGCGGACCAATTGCACAGTACAGGAACCTAATTAGCGGCCTTCCTTTGTAAACCGCAGGCGTGAGGCAATACGATTATGGACATTTAATTCCCTTCGGTCGAACTTGCCAGAGGCAAATGTCTATCAGATGAATTCTGAATCCAATGGGCTCAGAATTGTGCCCAATTATAAATTATCCCGTCTCGCCAAAGGAGCCTCCAATCATCCATTCGCAGTGGCGATCGCTGGGTTTCCATGCATAAATATAATCTCTTTCTCAAATAACTCATCTTACCAAACTTCCTATGAGGTAACTGACTATTTTTTTTTCTAAAACGGCATACTTGCTCTGGAGCGGCCACTGCTGACGATGTAATAGTTGAGTCCCGATTAAAACCATCTGTGATTGGCTGGAATCTGTCACGCGTGGCTTATTTTACACATGATAAAATAATCATTAATTGCAATATAAATGCAATTATGCCACCTTAATGTGAAGGGCATGTAACATCATTACCCTGCTCGCGAGTAAGAGATATGAGTTGTTTGAAAGGACATGTGATTTAGCTTGTATCGTATCAATTTCCATATATTTTATTCCAATGAAATGGCATCCAGTCGAAATTTTTTTTTAATTGATAAATAAAATTTCATGTGTAAATAATATTAAAAAATTTGGCATTGATTCTTACAGTGGTCTACAATTTTACCAACATAATA
Source organism: Petromyzon marinus (assembly GCF_048934315.1). Classification (NCBI taxonomy): domain Eukaryota; kingdom Metazoa; phylum Chordata; class Hyperoartia; order Petromyzontiformes; family Petromyzontidae; genus Petromyzon; species Petromyzon marinus. The sequence goes on from NC_133698.1 coordinate 13,699,140, forward strand.
TTTGACAAATACAATCGGATGTGCACACGTTTGATAAATATAATTATATTGACGATCAATATCAGAGGGCAGATGTTGCATTTGAAAAACTACCTCTAAACCCACGAAGTGACCAATTTTCCAAATAACATTTTAAAATGTTCATAAAATTATAAACCCTCCCTGAAATGTTTTACAAAATGAACAAACCCTTTACGTCCTTCCAGATCACTTCTTCTCTCAGTCAACATGGAACGTTGGCCCAACAGTTCCACTCATGCGCCAACATTGGGCCAATTTTGTCGCGTTTTAGTGGCGCTATTCGCAAACGGCACAAAAACAATGACATCATCCCTTCTATTTTGTTGAATAAATGCAGTAAATATTACCCCCATATAAACCACAGATATGACGGAATATATCCGAATCAGTGTATACTCATTGTTTCTACAGATTCATACGTTGTGTGAAGAATCGATCAATTAATGATGGATTTACTAATCGTGGGTTGGTGGGGTGTCATTATTACAATTAATCATACGCGGTGATTGATGCGCTCTCAAAACAATGCATAAATCACAGCACACGATGCTAATGGGTGGCAGCTAAGACTCTATTTTGGAAATCGGTAAACCACTCGAATTTATACTAAATATAGAATAATCCCGAGTGCATTAACGATTGTCACATCTTCGAAGCGAAGCAGACCCGAACCTGGATAAATGCTTGGATGGATGGCCACTCTCCAGTACATGTCAGGGACCAGAGTCCAGACAATTATCTCGATCTTCGTCGAAAAGTCGAACAGGCTGCCACCGTCAATGTCGTCAGAGAAAATGGATCGTCGAGAGATCGTAACTATCACTCCTGGAAGAGCTGTTGCCATGTAAGAGCTGTTGCCATGTAAGAGCTGTTGCCATGGAAGAGCTGCTGCCATGGAAGAGCTGTTGCCATGGAAGAGCTGTTGCTATGGAAGAGCTGTTGCCATGTAAGAGCTGTTGCCATGTAAGAGCTGTTGCCATGTAAGAGCTGTTGCCATGGAAGAGCTGTTGCCATGGAAGAGCTGTTGCCATGGAAGAGCTGTTGCCATGGAAGAGCTGTTGCCATGGAAGAGCTGTTGCCATGGAAATCGTCGTCGCTCCCACTGCACCAGCCACGTAAACAATCACCCAGCCAGCATGGCAGGCGAGACGTCACCACTCCGCATTACAGTTGTGAACCGGTCCAAAGCCCCACAGCCCTGTCCCTGAAAAGGCCCGATGCTGGGGATAACCCCAAGTAACTCAAGGCGCCTTTAAATTAAATGTAAAAACATCTTAACGAAATCAGATCCTAATAAAACAAAAAGCGAACTGGCTAAACGGGGTCATCCGAGTCACGGATAAAATAAACTCAAAGCTGATGCTCATCTTTCATCTCTGTACTTTCTGGAGCGCTGTTCCTTCTCCTAACTCCATCTTTGCCTCGTCTACTTACAACACCTCTCGGGTTTCGCCGCATCTCTGTCTCATCTGTATCTGTCTTCTCTTAACTCATAACATACACATCTCATCTCGTGTCCACATTTCTCACCACATCTCTATCCCTTACCTACATCTCTTCTGCCATCTCACGAGGACTTGATAATTTAGAAGCAGTGGGAGACCCACGTAATAATTTACCTAGGCCCACCATTATTTCGACTGCAGCCACCTAGCCAACACAAATTACAGTCTACAAAGTGGCGTTGATAATGACCTTAATTTCGTTGGGAGTAGCTTTATTGATCGAATGTCTGTTTATTTGAGGTAAAATTAATCGATGGACACAACCCTCGGCCGCTCGGCCTGTCATCGTAAACATTTATATCGAGCGGCCGGTCTGACAAACCGTCTCTGGAATGGCCTCTCGATCGTTCGCAGGTGTTGTTCCCTGCCTTTCGTCCATCGTAAGGGCACATCGAGGACTCGCAATAAACCCGAATATTATATTGGCCATAATTGCCACACTAATGCCCTGACTTTGCAGCACGTGACATTGTTGCAGATTGCCACGTCTGCTGAGCAATGAGAGGCTTAAAAAGAATAAAATCGGCGTGCACCATCTCATCACTGTCTGCGGAGCCATGAACTACGGCGCTGCCAGGTGAAGGCCTCCCCCACGATGTCGCCATCCCTCCCTCGCCCCTGCGATGCCACAGTCGATCTCGCCCCTTGGGCATGCGCCGCGCCCATCGCTCCCACTTGGTCGTCTCCTCGTGGCTGCCAGTCCACCGCCAATCTCATCCATCGGCCATCGTTCCTTTTCGCCACTAGCTGATGCGTCCTGCTCACGTCTACTTTCTCTGCTCAACAGTGAGCCTCTCTGTCTCTGGCGCCTGTGTGTGTTCCCAGATCCACGTGTTCCCTCTCTCCATCTGTTCCTCGGTATAGCGTTAAGAATTACATCTCTCTTGGTGCTTATTTGTGCGTTTCTCTCTCTCATTTTTTTCAGTCAGTTGTCCATTAATAAAACAGTTGTGTTCAGATGTTCAAATACCAAACAGAATCCTTTTGCAAGGAATAATGTCTGCATTAACCACACATTCTTGTGGTGAACATGCCAACAAAAACATGCTCTAATAATATACGCATTGTCTTTTAAACTGATTGGTCTACACCAGAGAGAGCCTTCTTTGGGGCCTAGTCGCAACAGAGTTAGATCAGAGAACGCCAAAAGGCGAGCAGCACAAAGACAATGCCACTATGAGAGCACTTATACAGTGAGGGAAAAAAGTATTTAATCCCCTGCTGATTTTGTACTTTTGCCCACTGACAAAGAAATGATCAGTCTATAATTTTAATGATAGGTTTATTTGAACAGTGAGAGACAGAATAACAACAAATCCAGAAAAACGCATGTCAAAAATGTTATAAATTGATTTGCATTTTAATGAGGGAAATAAGTATTTGACCCCTCTGCAAAACATGACTTAGTACTTGGTGACAAAACCCTTGTTGGCAATCACAGAGGTCAGACGTTTCTTGTAGTTAGCCACCAGGTTTGGACACATCTCAGGAGGGATTTTGTCCCACTCCTCTTTGCAGATCTTCTCCAAGTCATTAAGGTTTCGAGGCTGACGTTTGGCAACTCGAACCTTCAGCTCCCTCCACAGATTTTCTATGGGATTAAGGTCTGGAGACTGGCTAGGCCACTCCAGGACCTTAATGTGCTTCTTCTTGAGCCACTCCTTTGTTGCCTTGGCGGTGTGTTTTGGGTCATTGTCATGTTGGAATACCCATCCACGACCCATTTTCAATGCCCTGGCTGAGGGAAGGAGGTTCTCACCCAATATTTGACGGTACATGGCCCCGTCCATCGTCCCTTTGATGCGGTGAAGTTGTCCTGTCCCCTTAGCAGAAAAACACCTCCAAAGCTTAATGTTTCCACCTCCATGTTTGACAGTGGGGATGGTGTTCTTGGGGTCATAGGCAGTATTCCTCCTCCTCCAAACACGGCGAGTTGAGTTGATGCCAAAGAGCTCCATTTTGGTCTCATCTGACACACAATACTTTCACCCAGTTGTCCTCTGAATCATTCAGATGTTTATTGGCAAACTTCAGACGGGCATGTATATGTGCTTTCTTGAGCAGAAGGACCTTGTGAGCGCTGCAGGATTTCAGTAAATTCACGGCGTAGTGTGTTACCAATTGTTTTCTTGGTGACTATGGTCCCAGCTGCCTTGAGATCATTGACAAGATCCTCCCATGTAGTTCTGGGCTGATTCCTCACCGTTCTCATGATCATTGCAACTCCACGAGGTGAGATCTTGCATGGAGCCCCAGGCCGAGGGAGATTGACAGTTCTTTTGTGTTTCTTCCATTTGTGAATAATCGCACCAACAGTTGTCACCTTCTCACCAAGCTGCTTGGCAATGGTCTTGTAGCCCATTCCAGCCTTGGGTAGGTCTACAATAATGTCCCTGACATCCTTGGAGAGCTCTTTGGTCTTGGCCATGGTGGAGAGTTTGGAATCTGATTGATTGATTGCTTCTGTGGACAGGTGTCTTTTATACAGGTAACAAGCTGAGATTAGCAGCACTCCCTTTAAGAGTGTGCTCCTAATCTCAGCTCGTTACCTGTATAAAAGACACCTGGGAGCCAGAAATCTTTCTGATTGAGAGGGGGTCAAATACTTATTTCCCTCATTAAAATGCAAATCAATTTATAACATTTTTGACATGCGTTTTTCTGGATTTTGTTGTTGTTATTCTGTCTCTCACTGTTCAAATAAACCTACCATGAAAATTATAGACTGATCATTTCTTTGTCAGTGGGCAAACGTACAAAATCCGCAGGGGATCAAATACTATTTTCCATCACTGTAACTCGGGGTGAGCATCTACAACATGGGACATTTCTTGGCAATATCAAAGTATAATAATTGTTTGCATGTTCACCACAAGTACTGTGTGTGGTTAGTGCAGACATTATTCCTTGCAAAAGGTTTATTTTTGTTGTTTGAACATCTTAACACCTCCTGTTTTATTGCCAGATAGGGTAAAACCTACTAATAGAGCTTTTCCCCTTTTTTCTGGCAACAAAACTGACACCTTTTGCAAGGAATCATGTTAACATTAACCACAATACTTGCAGTCAAATGCAAACAAAAAACAATACTCTGATAATTTATGCATTGTCCTTGAAACTGATTGGTCCACACCAGAGACAGCTTTTCTGAGAGCCTAGTCTCATACGGGGTTTGACCAGATGACGCCAAAAGGCGCATTTTGGTGGTTAATGTAAACATGATTCCTTGCAAAAGGTGTCAGTTTTATTGCCAGAAAAAAGGGGAAAACCCCTATTAGTATATTTTGGTACTGGCAAAGGAGGCCTCATGATGTAGGGTAAAACCTATTCTTATACGTTGATACTGGCAAGAAAGGCCTCAGTTGTCCAGGTTATCCCATCCGGATGTCACAGCAGGCCTTGCGCAATGCCTGACTGCCTCCTCAGGCACATCGCTATGCTGGCTTTCACCTTAAAATTCAGTTTTCCAAAGGCACTCTCCATCCTTGCTCTTGATTCACGTCCATTTGCATAATTGTGACTCTTGTCACCTTTAATAATTGCCTCAGGTGTACTGTACACAAATCTGCCTTGCTAGCAGTTTCTCTTCCTTCTGCTATTCCTGTTCAGCGAGTTTGTGACCTTTACTTTGCTCATGTTGACCTTGAGCCCAGCTTTGCAGCCTTCTTTGCGAAGGTCTTAAATTATTTACAAAATTAATTAATTTAGCTTTTTGTAGGCAAAATCTGAGGTGGCTCGTACTTTGCTCTGTTACCGTTTTGGGAAAATATCTCCTCGCGATGCACCACATAATAAGTATTTTGTTCATATTTAATGTTTCATACTTTTATTTATATATTCATGCTTGTACATTTCAGAATGTGTCGGCGTGCGATATTATACTTAAATCCAGCTCTCCCTTGAAGAAACTCTGGTTTCGCTGGGCTCTTACCTTGTCACAGTGAAGATTGATTGTCGTGAAAGGTAGGTGAACGTGTGGAGGGGAGTAGAGTGAGATGAGAGGGGAGAGGCAGGAGAGTACGTGGAGGGGAGTGGAGTGAGATGAGAGGTAGGTGAGCGTGTGGAGGGGAGTGAGATGAGAGGGGAGAGGTAGGAGAGTACGTGGAGGGGAGTGGAGTGAGATGAGAGGGGAGAGGTAGGAGAGCGCGTGGAGGGGAGTGAGATGAGAGGGGAGAGGTAGGTGAGTGTGTGGAGGGGAGTAGAGTGAGATGAGATGAGAGGGGTAGGAGAGTGCGTGGAGAGGAGTAGAGTGAGATGAGAGGGGACAGGTAGGAGAGTGTGTGGGGGGGAGTAGAGTGAGATGAGAGGGGAGAGGTAGACAGGGCTGAGTCCACAGAAGATTTTGAAGACGGTGAGCGTGATCTTGCTTCTGATGCGAGATCGCATTCGGAGGCCGATGAACGACTTCGCTAATCTGACGCCTCCGCCTCGCCGTCGCGCGCGGAGCTCACGCTGGGCTGCAGGTGAACCACGAGGGTCCCAGCAGCCTCAGCGGCCACGTTGTGACCACGTGGCCTGTCGACCTACACCAGGGACGGGGCCGACCTTCGCCAAGAGCGATGGCCTGAAACTTGACGACGTGAGATTGAAGGGACCAGTGTCGCGTGTCTTGGCGTAAAGTAACTTGTACGTCCCAACGACGTCTAAATCTGACCCAAAAATAACGGCGGGTTGTCGCCTTTCACGAGTCAAATTAATCACGGCCGTCATTGTGAATGTAAATGAACACAGTCGGCAGACAATGTCTCCTTCACATATCCCTATCTCTACGTAAAAAAATAAAACAATGTTTACACAACCCCATCGGCCTTGTGGGAGTGCATCATTTCAGCAGCGTTGGTTCAAAACAAGCAAACACTGGACCGATTTCGACAGTGTCTCATCAGCATAATCATGCTCGCTCTCATCAACACTGACGAAGTGCTCATGTTACAGGCCAGGATCCTCACTTGATATGGCGTCATAGTTCGACACGGCGCGTCTTTAATGCCAAATACTCGTAAACATTCAACAAAGACCCCCCGCATAGACTTTAACAGACTTGGGACAAGTGGTGTTCGTGAGCAGCACGGTGCACGGGGGGGCAGGGGGACCAGCACCACGCCCGGCCGCCTTTGTCTCTCGCGTGACGATGTTTACACTTCGCTCCTGGCACTCAATGAGGCTGAGTCTACCTAGGGGATGCCCAGGACCGGTTCAGATAATCGTTACTGGTGTTGTGGGCCGTGAGCAGGAATCGAACCCGGGTCGCCGGGTTCACAGCGTAGCGCGCTGACAGATTACGCGACCGTTCACCGTATCCACACACACAACAAAAACACACACACACGTACACAACAAAGACACACACACACGTACACAACAAATACACACACACGTACACAACAAACACACACACGTACACAACAAAGACACACACACACAACAAAGACACACACACGTACACAACAAAGACACACACACGTACACAACAAAGACACAAACACAACAAAGACACACACACGTACACAACAAAGACACACACTGCCACACGGAGACACAGACACAACAAAGACACACGCACGTACACAACAAAGACACACACGCACGTACACAACAAAGACACACACACATACACAACAAAGACACACACACGTACACAACAAAAACACACACACGTACACAACAAAGACACAGACACAACAAAGACATACACACGTACACAAAGACACACACACGCACATAACAAAGACACAGACACAACAAAGACACACACACGTACACAACAAAGACACAACAAAGACACACACACGTACACAACAAAGACACACACACGTACAAAACAAAGACACACACAGACGTACACAACAAAGACACAGACACAACAAAGACACACACACGTACACAACAAAGACACACACACACGTACACAACAAAGACACACACGTACACAACAAAGACACAGACACAACAAAGACACACACGTACACAACAAAGACACACACACGTACACAACAAAGACACACACACGTACACAACAAAAACACACACACGTACACAACAAAGACACACACATACACAACAAAGACACACACGTACACAACAGACACACACACACGTACACAACAAAGACACACACACGTACACAACAAAGACACACACACGTACACAACAAAGACATACACACGTACACAACAAAGACACACACACGCACATAACAAAGACACAACAAAGACACACACACGTACACAAACAAAGACACAACAAAGACACACACGTACACAACAAAGACACACACACGTACACAACAAAGACACACACAGACGTACATAACAAAGACACAACAAAGACACAGACACAACAAAGACACACACACGTACACAAAGACACACACACGTACACAACAAAGACACACACACGTACACAACAAAAACACACACAGACACAACAAAGACATACACACGTACACAACAAAGACACACACACGTACACAACAAAGACACAGACACAACAAAGACACACATGTACACAACAAAGACACACACAGCCACACGGAGACACCGAAAATCGCGGAAACACCAACAACCCATCATGCACGCGGCTATTGTTACAGCCGTGGTTGTGGTGGTTGAGGCCGTGGTTGTGGTGGTTGGGGCCGTGGTTGTGATGATTGGGGCCGTGGTTGTGGTGGTTGGGGCCGTGGTTGTGGTGGTTGGGGCCGTGGTTGTGGTGGTTGGGGCCGTGGTTGTGGTGGTTGGGGCCGTGGTTGGGGTGGTTGGGCCGTGGTTGGGGTGGTTGGGGCCGTGGTTGGGGTGGTTGGGGCCGTGGTTGTGGTGGTTGGGGCCGTGGTTGTGGTGGTTGGGGCCGTGGTTGTGGTGGTTGGGGCCGTGGTTGGGGTGGTTGGGGCCGTGGTTGTGGTGGTTGGGGCCGTGGTTGTGGTGGTTGGGGCCGTGGTTGGGGTGGTTGGGGCCGTGGTTGTGGTGGTTGGGGCCGCGGTTGTGGTGGTTGGGGCCGTGGTTGTGGTGGTTGGGGCCGTGGTTGGGGTGGTTGGGGCCGTGGTTGGGGTGGGTGAGGCCGTGGTTGGGGTGGTTGGGGCCGTGGTTGTGGTGGTTGGGGCCGTGGTTGGGGTGGTTGGGGCCGTGGTTGTGGTGGTTGGGGCCGTGGTTGTGGTGGTTGGGGCCGTGGTTGGGGTGGTTGGGGCCGTGGTTGTGGTGGTTGGGGCCGTGGTTGTGGTGGTTGGGGCCGTGGTTGTGGTGGTTGGGGCCGTGGTTGGGGTGGTTGAGGCCGTGGTTGTGGTGATTGTTGGTGGTGGAGGCTGCGACATCCTCCTCCATCTTCACGGCGGCGACTCAGGAGCCGCCCCCCCGGTGTCGCACGACGCACAGAGACTCCACCAATGAACCTCCAACCCCGCCACACTCCTCTCATCATCGCTCACGCACTCTTCACGAGCTACATTATCTGTAAATTGACCTCTTTATTTGGGAAAGTGTTAGTGATGTGGAGACAAGAGAAAACAAAACCGTGACATCGCCGTTCTCCGGGGGTGGGGGAGAGGGGGCATCGCCGCCTTCCCATGATGCACCGCGAATGCCCCGTGATGCAATGCACCTGCGCGTTGTGAGGGGCCGGCACAGGTGTGGAGAGCCATGGAGAGGCTGGGGGCACATGGGGGATGATCGCCGGGGGTCGGGTGGTGGAGGGCAGCGCGGGTGGGGGGTGTGGGTGACGATGGTGACATCGCCGCCTCACGATACTTGACATCCCAGACCGATGACTAATGCGTACATGAAAAAAACAACAACCCTACTCTGAGCAGATTTAGCACGTGGTACAAGGCAGCTCCGTCGGTCACCGCGCGACTCCAACGCCGCGTTGCCGCCCTGAAGTCTCGGGGAACGACCGGGCGTCACCGGCTCCCGTGCGGGAGCCACAGTCACCGTGGGGGTCACATCCGGTGCCACTGCTGGATAAGGAGGGGGTAAGGGGTGTTGCGGGGAGGGGTGAGGGGCCGCCAAATTTAAAAGCGGAACGCCGCCGTCGCGACCGTCGGCGCACCGTGGCCCGGCGGCAGCGTCGCCCGCCCCGATCTCCTTCCGTCTCGGCGGCACGGGGAGCGTCTCCGCGACGGAGCGGGCGGCTCCGGCTCGAGAGCCGCGTGAGCTCTGCCGCAGCAGCCCTCCCCCCGCGCCGCCGGTCGGGTTCCGCGTGGTGCCGGGCGCGTCGGCCGGAGCGCCGTTGCACGACGGCGCGAGCGAGTCCGTGCGTGGCGCCGCACGTCCAAGGCGCGCGTTCCGCGCGGCCGGTCGGAGCGCACGGTCGGCGCGGCCGCGCCGTCCTGGCCGGACTTCGCCGGCGTTGGTGGCGGCTCGTGGGCAGGAGGAGGAGGTGGAGGAGCCGTTCAGCCCCGATCGACGTCGCGCGGAGCCGGCGGTCGGCCGGCGCTTTCGGGATGCTGGCGCCGGATCTCCTCGCGGCGGCGACGGTGGCGCCCCGACCTGTCCAGATCGCCCCCCCGTCACGTCGCGCGGCCTCCCCGCCCTCGTCTCTCTCCCTCTCTCGCTCTCTCCGCCGCTCGCGCCGGGCCGTCAGAGCGACGACTGCTCCGTGTCGCGGTGCAGAGCGTCCGGCGCCGCCCGCGCCGCCAGCAGCCTCAGCCGGTACTGCTTCCGGCACTCGCGGCACGAGTGCATGTGCGTGCAGGCCGGCGAGGGGGGCTCCGCGAGGCCGCCCCCCGCCACCAGCTTGCCGTTGGCGAGCTTGAGGTGGAGGCCCGAGGCGTCGGAGGCGTGCGGCCCGCGCGGCGGCAGCGGCGGCGGCGCGCGGCCGGGCCTCCGTCGGGGCTGGCGTCTCCGCCGGGACGTCTCCTGACACGAGACAGCACGGCGCAGCTCGCTCACCATCTCCTGGCAAACAGACACCTGCGCACGCCGCGCCGCACACACCACCGCCACCACGCACACCGCCACCACCGGCACCGCACACGGCACGCGCAGACACCACCACGGGCGCACACCACACGCAGAGCACGACAGGCATCCCGCACTCGCTCCTCCCCCCACAAACCAAACTCGCGACGCCGCGGCGGCGGGATTCGTACGACGCACGCCGGGGTCGTCGCGGGTCAACTCAAGGCGGGGGAGACGCGGGGGCAGGGCAATGACCTCCCTTGCCTTTGGCCAAAGAACATTGGCGAGCAACCGCAGATTAACGCGCGCACAGCCCAGCGCCGCCCGATGATAAAAAGACCGGGTACGGGAAGAGGCGCCCCGCGCGCCGAGCGGAGTGACCGCGCGCGGTTCAAACATCCCGCACCCCCTGCCCCATTGTTGTGCAGTGGCCGACGCTTTGCGGGCCCTGTGGACGTGCGCCCCCGTCCTGCGAGCGGCCGCGCAGTGCTCAGTGAAGCGCTCGGGTGGACGCACGGACGGACACTGTGGGGGCCCCCAGTGTGAGACGGCATCGATTGATTATTTTAACCACCCCTTACCCTCTGGTGGTTTAACCTCCCCCCTGCCCCCCCCCCACCGCAACCAGCTTGGGTGGTCATAGCTGTAACTATGTTGGGAGTTAACAAAAATACAGGCCATCACTAAACTAAACACAGTTTAATCTTGACTTAAAGCTTTCGTGACTGCATGAATTAATATTTTTTCGGTAAAGTCACGTATCTACGTGGCTTTAGCCGAAAGACCCAAAGAATATGAAAACTGAACACAGTTGTAAGAAAACTTGGGCAGACACTGCTAACCGGGGTGGGGAGGTGGGGGGCGGGAGTCAAATTGCTGTGATAGCATCTCTACCCCAGGGTCCCATTCCAGGCAGGGGGATGGTGTGCGGGTGGCTGTGGCGGTGATGGTGGCAGTGGTGGTGGCGGTGGTAGTGGCGGTGGTGGTAGTGGTGGTAGTAGTGGTGGTGGTGGTAGTGACGGCGGGGGTTGTGGTAGTGGTGGTGGTAGTGGTGGTGGCGGTGGTGGTGGCGGTGGTAGTGGCGGTGGTGGTAGTGGTGGTAGTAGTAGTGGTGGTAGTAGTGGTGGTGGTAGTGGTGGCCATGGTGCCCTACCTCATCTGATTCGGAGGCCGTTTTTCGCGAGTTCCAGATAAACTCGAGAACAGCGATGAACACGGCCATTATGAGGCCACAGAACAGAACCACGAAGATGCCGCCAATGTTTTCCAGACCCAGGCCTGTGCGGTACACAGAAGACAGCATCGTTACCACGTGCGATGAAAACCGGCTTCTGAAGGGCGCGTGAGTTGACGGTGTCGGCCCAGTTACCAACAACAACACAGACACACGTGACTACAATATCGGTTTGACCGTCACGTGACGAACTTGGCTCTCACACGCAGAGCGGGTGGGGAAGCGCTGCCCTCTACTCCGTGTGGGCCAGAGAGGTCACTCGAAGAAGCGATCTCGGAGGTCACTCTGCGATATCCGCTTCCGTGAGCCGTTCACGAACAAGACGGGCTGCACTGCTCCTCTGCCGGAGTTCCGAACGGATTCTTCGTCTCGTGAAGATGCGACGCCGATTGCGCAACCGGCATTAAAGCGGGGAGCACAGTATTTATTTATTTATTTTAAACATTACCACCTTGCCCTCTCGCGGGGGACTTGGGTCCCACGGCAGCAATGCAATTGGCATGAGCTTCCACGCATAGTGGATGTTGCACTACTCCCTGTGACCCCCCCACCCCCACCATGCCCCCCACGCCGTCCCCGTGTCCCCACGTACCTTTGGCGCGGTGATCTTCCTCCTTGGGGCAGCTGCCTCCCTCCCACCACTTGCGCTTCAGGATCTCGATGCGATTGTTCTCCTGCAGCTGGAGGATCGCGAGTGTGATGTCATCACGGAAGGGGGAACCTGCGGGCACGCGTCACACAACGCACTCAACATCGCGCCCTCTCTCCACTCCCACAATCCCCCTCGTCATCGTTAATCATTGATATTAAATAAGATTGATAGAATTCACCCATTGGCTAACCTGATCCGATCGGATGTAGCTACGCCACTACCCACCCACCTCCCCAAAAATAAAGACGCCACGTGCAACCTTAATAGACTGTTGGGGCAAGTGCTGTTAGCGAGCACCTATGAAGGCCGGAACGGCACACAAAGGCGGGAGGGTGGCCAGCACCACGTCCGGCCGCCTTTGTCTCCCTAGCGACGATGCTTGCACAACCGCACCAGGTACTCATTTGATGCCGAGTTGACCTAGGGGAGTCCCAGGAACCGGTTCAGACAATTATCGTCACAGCTGTTGGTGGCCGTGAGCCGAAATCAAACTCGGGTCGCCGGTTTCGTGGCGCAGCGCGGCGGCACCGCCGCTCGCCCAGCCGCCCGAGCCCGGCAGCGCGACGGCCACGGCGGTGGTGGCGGCATACCGAGCGGCATACTGAGCGGCATACCGAGCGGCATACCGAGCGGCATGCCGATGCCGTAGCCCTTGGTGTCGAGGAGGCCGCCGATCTGCGTGAGGTTGCAGTTGCGCTGCCGGTGGTACTCGTTCATGGTGGACTCGAGCAGGAACGCGTAGTTGGCGTTGAGCACGCGGGCAATGCCCTCCTCGGTGCTCTTCACAAACACGCTCGGCTGCTTAGACAGCATGAAGTTCCACATGCGCTGGTAGGTCTGGTAGCGCGAGTTCTGCAGGGGGGCGGCGGGCAAGCGGCGGCGGTTGAGGCGGCGGCGGGGGGGGGGGGGGGGGCGAGGGAAGGGCGGCGAGTCGGGGGTCTGGCGGGAGCCGCGGGGAGTGCCGCGGCGGCAGCCGGCGGCCTCGGGCTGCCGGCGCGGCGCTCCCCGCGGCTTTGTCCCCCCCGGGCGGGCGGGCACGCCGCTCGCCCCCCCTCGCCACCTTCCGTGCTCGCCACCGGGAACGAGAGGCCACGCAGTCACCCGCAGCACAGCTCGCCGCCGCCTCAAACAGCCACACCCCCGGCCTCTCGCCCATCTCCTCGCCACCCACGCACTCACCTCACCAATACAAGGACCCCCCCCCCCAAAATAACTCCCCGTAAGTGCTGTTAGCGAGCACCTATTGAGGCCGGCAAGGAAACACGAGCGGGTGGTGTGGAAAGCACCACGCCAGGCCGCCTTTGCCTCCTCGGTGCTGATGTTTACACAACGCACCTGATGCTCATTTAAGGCTGAGTCGACCTAGGGGTTTAAGTGAGAAGCCAAAGCGAACTTGTGGGTTGTTTGATTCAAGAACGCATTTGCACAGTTGAGTGTCTTACCGTTTTCCCAAATCGGAATTGCATGGCTCAGAATTGTTTCAGATTATAACCCAGTTGCACCAAATCAATCCTTCATGGAGTGATGGTCACTGGGTTTCCATTCATAACTCAGCCAGCCAGTCACTGTATTTCCGGTAAGGCCCAACGTCTCCCACTAACTCTCACCACCTCTCATCATGTCCCACAATCACCGCCTCTCACCATCTCTCACCATCTCCCACAAGATCCAGCGATCTGTCAACATCTCTCACCACCTTTCCATATCCCACAATCTTTCACAATCCCCCCGCCATATACCCGCAAGCTCCCACAAGCTCCCATAATCTCCCACCATCCACCAGCATCTCTCGCGCACTTTTCAACAACATTTACCATAATCACCCAAACATCGGCCACAATCTCCCACCATCTCTCATCAGCAATCATCACCACACCTCCCCCCCCCCCCCACGCCATAACAGACCTGAAAGAAGGTCATGGTGGAGCCGGCCTGTAAGGTGCCATACTCGATGTTAGTTTGGTCAGCGAGGTCTTCGGCTGACTCGATGGGCACTTCCATTCTCTGAACGGTAAGGAAAGCAGCCAGATTCGCTGTGTAAGACGAGATGATGATCAAGGTGAATGCCCACCTTGATAAGAACATAAATTTTCAGGCAACCTTGGCGGGGAGAGAGGGCAAGTCTTCAAAACACACTCTAGAGAAAAGAGGACATCTGCAACATCTGACAGCCGTTAGTACCCTCCAACAGCCCCCCCATTCCCCACCAATCTACCCCTACCCCCCACCCCGACCACACAGGGCTGCACACGCGACCGTCTGTCTGGTGACTGTTGCGCCGTGCTGTGTGACTAATGCGTCGTGCCGTGTGAGTTATGCACCGTGCCGGATGAATGATTAGCCGTGTGATTGATGCGCTGTGCCGTGTGACTGATGCGCCGTACCACGTATCTGATGCACTGAATCAGTCGAGCTGCATTGTATTTTCATCGGCTGCGAAAACGCTGTGTGGCAACCACCTGATCTGTCGCTCCATACGAAGTCAAGCCCTCCCTTCTCTATGCTTGTGAAACGTACAGCCCTTTACAGGAACATCTGTGCTGATTTCCAGCATTCAGGCGAGACTGCCTACGATCCATTCTGGGTGTAACCATTCTGTATTGTGTGAGGACCTCACAGATCCTTGAACGATCTCGACACTTTCACATCGGTGAGCTTCTACGGCAGGCGAGGTTGTGTTGGCTGGGTCATGGAGTCCGCATGCCGAACCACCACATGCCCAAGCAGCTCTGCTTGACTGGATAGAGGGTGCTAAACGGGCGTGGCGCGGGCTAGAGAAGAGATGGGCTGTTGCGGTACAGGAGGATATGGAGATGAGCCGATGACCGGTACCAGCGGTGTCAAGATCGGCCTCTATGGAGGACGCTCGTGAAGGACGCTCCTGGGCAATTGGAGGCAGTCGCCCTCCAGTACAACGGAGGGCAGAGGAGCGACGCTCACAACAACGAGCGGAGCGCTGTACGGCTAAAACGCAGTAAGGTGGCACAGTGGTGCATCTTCCAGTCATCTCAGCCATTCAACTCGTACAACATGGGTCTGTCCCGTCACCTCCGGCCAGAAAGCCTTCGACACTTCACGTGGCCTCAAGGTGCACCTAAGCGCCATGGTGACGTCGGCGTGTGAGCGCGGGTGGGCGTGGTGTGTGTGTGTGTCCGTTTCCAGCGGGGCTTGTCAGATGAGCGCGTGTGGTGGTGACGATGGGACACGCATGCAGCCCTGTTAGGCCAATCAATGCCACGTAGCCCATGCCCACACGCACCCACGCACACGTGCACAGACAAATATCCCCCGTGCAGCCTTTAGCTGACTGTTCGGGCAAGTGCTGTTAGCGATCACTGATCGAAGCTGAAATGGCACACGCGGTGGTGGGTGGCCAACACCACGCCCGGCCATCGTTGTGTCCCAATACCACACCAGGCACTCATTTGAGGCTGAGTCTACCTAGGGGAGGCCCAGGACCGGTTTAGATACCAGTCACTGGTGTTGGCCGTGAGCGGGAAGTGCTAACCACTGCGCCACCGCTCCTCCCCACCCTGACGCACGCACACACGCGCCCCTCACACACATCGCTAGACTAAGTATGGACATTTAAACGTTTCATTTTTATATCTAAACGATAAATCACCGATTGTCATAATTAATCACATTAACTACATCGAAATTCATGAAGCAATTACAGCGAGCAGTTAACGAGGAGGCGTGAGTGTGAGCGGCGCTCGTGTCGGGGGCGATGGTGTGCTCTCTCCTACTTCTGCAGCAGCAGAAGTAGGAGAGAGCAGTGTGTAGTGTGCAGCAGCAGGAGTAGGAGAGAGCAGTGTGTAGTGTGCAGCAGCAGCAGTAGGAGAGAGCAGTGTGTAGTGTGCAGCAGCAGCAGCAGTAGGAGACAGCAGTGTGCAGCAGAAGTAGGAGAGAGCAGTGTGTAGTGTGCAGCAGCAGGAGTAGGAGAGAGCAGTGTGTAGTGTGCAGCAGCAGCAGTAGGAGAGAGCAGTGTGTAGTGTGCAGCAGCAGTAGGAGACAGTAGTGTGCAGCAGCAGCAGTAGGAGACAGCAGTGTGTAGTGGGCAACAGTAGTAGGAGAGAGTAGTGTGTAATGTGCAGCAGTAAGAGGGAGTAGTGTGTAGTGTGCAGCAGCAGTAGAAGAGAGCAGTGTGTAGTGTGCAGCAGTAGGCGGGAGCAGTGTGTAGTGTGCAGCAGCAGTAGAAGCGAGCAGCGTCTAGCAGCATCAGTAGGAGAGAGTAGTGTGTAGAGTGCAGCATCAGTAGGAGGGAGCAGTGTGTATTGTGCAGCAGTAGGAGAGAGTAGTGTGTAGCGTGCAGCAGCAGTAGAAGAGAGTAGTGTGTAGTGTGCAGCAGTAGTAGGAGTGAGCAGTGTGTATTGTGCAGCAGCAGTAGGAAAGAGTAGTGTGTAGTGTGCAGCAGCAGTAAGAGAGAGTAGTGTGTAATGTGCAGCAGTAGGAGGGAGCAGTGTGTATTGTGCAGCAGCAGTAGGAGAGAGTAGTGTGTAGTGTGCAGCAGCAGTAGGAGAGAGTAGTGTGTAGTGTGCAGCAGCAGTAGGAGGGAGCATTGTGTAGTGTGCAGCAGCAGTAGGAGGGAGCAGTGTGTATTGTGCAGCAGCAGTAAAAGCGAGCAGCGTCTAGCAGCAGCAGTAGGAGAGAGCAATGTGTAGTGTGCAGCAGTAGGAGGGAGCAGTGTGTAGTGTGCAGCAGCAGTAGGAGGGAGCATTGTGTAGTGTGCAGCAGCAGTAGGAGGGAGCAGTGTGTAGTGTGCAGCAGTAGGAGAGAGTAGTGTGTAGTGTGCAGCAGCAGTAGGAGAGAGTAGTGTGTAGTGTGCAGCAGCAGTAGGAGGGAGCATTGTGTAGTGTGCAGCAGCAGTAGGAGGGAGCAGTGTGTAGTGTGCAGCAGTAGGAGAGAGTAGTGTGTAGTGTGCAGCAGCAGTAGGAGAGAGTAGTGTGTAACGTGCAGCAGTAGGAGGGAGCAGTGTGTAGTGTGCAGCAGCAGTAGAAGAGAGTAGTGTGTAGTGTGCAGCAGTAGTAGGAGTGAGCAGTGTGTATTGTGCAGCAGCAGTAGGAAAGAGTAGTGTGTAGTGTGCAGCAGCAGTAAGAGAGAGTAGTGTGTAATGTGCAGCAGTAGGAGGGAGCAGTGTGTATTGTGCAGCAGCAGTAGGAGAGAGTAGTGTGTAGTGTGCAGCAGCAGTAAGAGAGAGTAGTGTGTAGTGTGCAGCAGCAGTAGGAGGGAGCATTGTGTAGTGTGCAGCAGCAGTAGGAGGGAGCAGTGTGTATTGTGCAGCAGCAGTAAAAGCGAGCAGCGTCTAGCAGCAGCAGTAGGAGAGAGCAATGTGTAGTGTGCAGCAGTAGGAGGGAGCAGTGTGTAGTGTGCAGCAGCAGTAGGAGGGAGCATTGTGTAGTGTGCAGCAGCAGTAGGAGGGAGCAGTGTGTAGTGTGCAGCAGTAGGAGAGAGTAGTGTGTAGTGTGCAGCAGCAGTAGGAGAGAGTAGTGTGTAGTGTGCAGCAGCAGTAGGAGGGAGCATTGTGTAGTGTGCAGCAGCAGTAGGAGGGAGCAGTGTGTAGTGTGCAGCAGTAGGAGAGAGTAGTGTGTAGTGTGCAGCAGCAGTAGGAGAGAGTAGTGTGTAACGTGCAGCAGTAGGAGGGAGCAGTGTGTAGTGTGCAGCAGCAGTAGGAGAGAGTAGTGTGTAGTGTGCAGCAGTAGTAAGAGTGAGCAGTGTGTATTGTGCAGCAGCAGTAGGAGAGAGTAGTGTGTAGTGTGCAGCAGCAGTAAGAGAGAGTAGTGTGTAATGTGCAGCAGTAGGAGGGAGCAGTGTGTTTGTGCAGCAGCAGTAGGAGGGAGCAGTGTGTAGTGTGCAGCAGCAGTAGGAGAGAGTAGTGTGTAGTGTGCAGCAGCAGTAGGAGGGAGCATTGTGTAGTGTGCAGCAGCAGTAGGAGGGAGCAGTGTGTATTGTGCAGCAGCAGTAAAAGCGAGCAGCGTCTAGCAGCAGCAGTAGGAGAGAGCAATGTGTAGTGTGCAGCAGTAGGAGGGAGCAGTGTGTAGTGTGCAGCAGCAGTAGGATAGAGCAGTGTGCAGCAGTAGGAGGGAGCATTGTGTAATGTGCAGCAGTAGGAGAGAGCAGTGTGTAGTGTGCAGCAGTAGGAGGGAGCAGTGTGTAGTGTGCAGCAGCAGTAGGATAGAGCAATGTGTAGTGTGCAGCAGCAGTAGGAGAGAGCAGTGTGTAGTGTGCAGCAGCAGTAGGAGAGAGCAATGTGTAGTGTGCAGCAGTAGGAGGCGAGCACTGTGTAGAGTGCAGCAGCAGTAGGATAGAGCAATGTGTAGTGTGCAGCAGCAGTAGGAGAGAGCAGTGTGTAGTGTGCAGCAGTAGGAGAGAGCAGTGTGTAGTGTGCAGCAGCAGTAGGAGAGAGCAATGCGTAGTGTGCAGCAGTAGGAGGGAGCAGTGTGTAGTGTGCAGCAGCAGTAGGAGAGAGCAATGTGTAGTGTGCAGCAGCAGTAGGAGGGATCGGGGTGCACGTGGCGGGGGAGTGGGGGCGGAGCGGGACACCCCGCGTGCCCGCTAAGTGTCGGGCAGGACATTTTATGCTGGGTGTGTTGTGCAGGGAGTTTAATGCAGGGTCTTGGGTGCTGGGTGCAGCCTGCTCGATTCGTTGTGCAGTGTTCTAAGCGCGAGGGATTTTGATTGCGTAGTGTGTTGTGCCGGGTAAGATTTCACGCGCAGGGCTTTCAGCACCGGTTCAGATAATCGCTGTGACTGCTGTTGGTGGTGGCCGTGAGCAGGGATCGAACTCGGGTGGGGGGGGGTCTCTGCTAGGTCCGTAGCGCAGCGCACGGATCTTTGTGAATGAGCATGCACGTGGGTGTGCGTGCGTGGGTGCGCGTTGCGTGGGTGCGCGTGCGTGGGTGCGCGTTGCGTGGGTGCGCGTGCGTGGGTGTGCGTGCGTGGGTGCGTGCGCGTGTAGCTAGGAGGGGACACGTACCAGACGCCGCTGACGCAGCGGGTGGAGAGCGCGCGGGGCATGATCTCGGAGCCCTGCTGCATGAAGCCCCCCACGGGGAACCAGAGGCTGTTCCCCAGCGTGTACTGGTTGACGGCGAGCTCCGTGCGGCCCCGCAGGCACGGGTACGGGTTGTACCACTCGTACGGCGACAGCCTGGGGGGGGGCACAAGCGCTGAGATCGCGTGCCGCGTGCCTGTGTGCGTGCCTTGCGCCTTGTGCGTGCCGTGCCGGCCTTCATAGGTGCTCGCTAGCGGTTCTTTCTCCAACAGTCTGGTAAGGCTATACGGGGGATCTTTGCCTTTGTGTGTCTATAGATAGCGGTGATGTCGTGGTTAGCGCGCTACGTTACGAACCTGGCTACCCGAGTTCGATTCCCGCTGACGGCCAACACCAGTGACGATAATTATCCTAACCGGTCCTGGGCCTCCCGCTAGCCTCAAATTAGTACCTTCTGCGATGTGTAAACATCGCCACTGGGGAGACAAAGGCGGTCCGGCGTGGTGGTGGCGGACACCCACTCCCCTCGGGTGCGGGGGATCTTTGTGTTTGTCGCACTACACACTGCGCTGTGGAGTGAGGAGGTGATGGACCTGGCGACGAGGAAGAGGATGCAGGAGACGGCGAGGTACGCGAGCAGCATGAACAACCACACGGCCGGGGAGAAGGGGTCCAGGAAGGAGAAGTAGCCGGGCTTGCGGCCCTACACAACCACAGCAGCAGCCGCAGCAGCCGCAGCAGACGCACAGCCACGTGTGAACGCAACACTAAACACACATCTGCACTATGAATACAATGAGCCGGCTTCGATTCCCGCTCACGGCCAACACCGGTGACGAATATCTGAACCGGTCCTGGGCCTCCCCTAGGTCGACTCAGCCTCAAATGAGCACCTGGTGCGGTGTGTAAACATCGCCACTGGGGAGACAAAGGCGGCCGGGCGTGGTGTTGGCCACCCACCCCTTCGTGCACCGTGCCGGCCTTCGTAGGTGCGCGCTAACAGCACTTTCCCCGATAGTCAAAGGAAGGCTATGGGGGGGGTCTTTGTCTTTGCATGTGTGTGCGTTCGTGCGTGGGTGTGTGTACGTGCACGCACGTCTGTCCATGTGTGTGTGTCTGTGCGTGCACATGCGTGTGTGTGTCTTTCTGTCTGTGTGTGTGCACGCGTGTGTGTGTATTTCTGTCTGTGTGTGTGCACGCGTGCATGTGTCTTTCTGCGTGTGTGCACGCGTGTGTGTGTCTTTCTGTGTGTGTGTGTACACGCGTGTGTGTGTCTTTCTGTGTATGTGTGTGTGTGTGCACGCGTACGTCTGTCTTTTTGTGTGTGTGCACGCGTGCGTGCGTGTGTCTTTCTGTGTGTGTGCACGCGTGCGTGTGTGTGTCTTTCTGTGTGTGTGCACGCGTGCGTGCGTGTGTGTGTCTTTCTGTGTGTGTGTGCACGCGTGCGTGTGTCTTTCTGTGTGTGTGCACGCGTGCGTGTGTATCTTTCTGTGTGTGTGTGCACGCGTGCGTGTGTGTCTTTCTGTGTGTGTGTGCACGCGTGCGTGTGTGTCTTTCTGTGTGTGTGTGCACGCGTGCGTGTGCCAGTGAGCGCCCCACCAGGTGTACGCGGTACAGGATGCTGATGCCGAGAGTCATGAACGGTTTGGAGAAGTCGATGACTTTCTCGCGCTCCGCCGTGATGGTGAACGACGCCACCGCCAGGTCCGCCTTCTGCGAGCGCCATGCACAACGACGACGATCAGTCAGCACTCAGTGGCGGTGACGCCACCACGGCGCTTGTGCCAGGCTTGGTGCACTTTGAGGTCACGTAAAGTGTGGAAGGCTCGCTGACAGGTTAGGGGCAGACCCATGTGCCATGGGTTGACTGACTGAGATGACTGGCAAATGCACGTGCATCACCTGTGCCTCCTACTGTGCCAACTCGCCGTGCTTTAGCCGCCCAGCGCTCCGCTCGTTGTGAGCGTCGCTGCTATTGTTGGAGGGCGACTGCCTCCAACTGCCCGGTAGCGTCCTGACCGAGCCTCCTCTATAGAGGCCGATCTTGACACCGCTGGTACCGCTCTTCGACAAGTCCACGCAGCACCACATCCTGTACTGCATCAGCCAATCTCTTTTCTCGACCGTGCCGTGCCCGTTTATCCCCTCTTCTGTCCGGCCAAACAGAAACTGCTTGGGTAGCACGTGATACAAACCTGTCAAGCCCTTATCAGTGCCTTCCTTATTAGAGACAAATTCAGACCTTATTGGTCACCCCGTGCCCTTATACATCTCAGCGTTCATCCTACGAAGTCCCATTACAAGGGAGAAACAAAAAAACGTAGACAAAAATAATTGCCAGGATTGAAACGGCTGTACGCAGTATGGGCCTGAAAACTCAATTTCTCTTTACAAGAATACGGGGTAAACCGTCTGGGTTGACAGCTATGGTGACAGCTGGGCACGCACACACGCACAAACACACACACGCACAAACACATAACAACAACAACTGCCATTCGCCACAAAGTGGCGGTGACATCACCACGACGCTTGTGCCAGGCCATGTGCACCTTGAGGCCACGTGAAGTGTCGAACGCCCGCTGGCAGGAGATCACGGGGCAGACCCAGGTGCCACGGGTTGACTGACTAAGATGACTGAGATGACTGGCTGATGCACCACCTGTGCCTCCTACTGTGCCAACCTGCTGTGCCTTAGTCACCCGGCGCTCCGCTCGTTGTTGTGAGCGTCGCTCCTCTGCCCTCCGTTGTTGTTGGAGGGCGACTGCCTCCAACTGCCCAGTAGCGTCCTTCACGAGCCTCCTCCACAGAGGCCTATCTTGACACCGCTGGTACCAGTCATCGGCAAGTCCACTCAGCTCCACGTCCTCCTGTACCACATCACTCCATCTCTTCTCTAGCCCGTGCCGCACCCATTTAGCCCCCTCAATCCGGCCAAACAAAAGCTGTTTCGGCATGCGGTGGCTGGGCATGCGGGCTACATAACCCAGCCAACGCAGCCTTGCCTGCCGGAGGAGCTCACCGATGGGACCGTGCCCAGATCTTTCAAGGATTTGTGAGCTCCTCACACAATCCAGCCTGGTTAAACCCAGGATGGATCGTAGGCAGGCCAGCCTAAATGTTTCGAACCGGCAAAGATGTTCCATTAGGGGGGTCCACGTTTTGCAAGCGTAGAGAAGGGAGGGAATGACCGTGGCCGAGAAGACCTGAAGCTTAGTGCGGAGCGACAGACCAGGTAGCTTCCACACAGCGTTACGCAACCGATGAAAAGATATTGCCGCTCGACTGATTCGGAGTGACACCTCTGCTGTTAAACTGGAGCCAGTCATAAGCACACTGCCCAGGTATGGGAAACTCTCCACTCTCTCCACAACTGCCCCATCACCGATTGGAAGTTGTGGGGGTGGAGTGTCCGATGGTACAAAATACCCAGGCAGGTGCTTAGTTTTGGTGGGGCTGATGGTAAGGCCCCACCTCTTAGTGGCACGCTCCAGTCTCAGCAGCAGCGTCTCCAACTCCTCCTCTGAATGAGCGGCTATTACCAAATCATCGGCATACATAACGTGGTTGACAAATAGGGAGCCATCCCTTGACCGCACCCGGGCATCGATCAGCCTCCCATTATATCTGTACCATACACACACGCACAAACACACACACGCACAAACACACACACGCTCACCCTCTGGATGAGCTCCCCCACCATGCCGGTCCACGTCCCGTTGGGCTCAGGCGCCCCATAGATGCCATCGTCCACCAGCTTGATGCGGTAGTTGAACTTGAGGATGTCGGCGATCTCGGCGAGCAGGTCCACGCAGAAGCCCTCGTACTGCGCGTTCCCATCCACCTCCTTGTAGTTGGGCCGCAGCATCATGTACGGGTTTTCCTGCACACGCACGGGCGCAGCCACCAGGCGCACAACCCGCTTTCAGATGCGCTTCTGTGGCCGTCGGGAACGCTCTTTGTTCCAATAATGGGAGGCCACTGGAGCTCTGCACTTTTAAATCTAGATTAAAACTCATTTCTTTAGAACTGATTTTTGTGTTTAGTTTGTCGTCCTTCCGCCGCACCTCCGATTAGCGCGGGTTGGCTACGTACGGTACGAAAGACGTTCAACATACATACAATCCATTTTTCCCACTGGGCACACCCGAGCCGTGCCAGCACGGTTCTATTGGACAAAATAGCTTTATAGCTCATCAGATTCCTCCAGCATAAATAAATATTATGATTCTGGTTCGGCTGGGTTGTTTTTTTCCCACTGGCTGTTTGGTGTGCCGTGCCGGAAACCGAACGAACCGTGACACGCCGGCCTTCACGAGAAGACGCCGGAGTCTGGCTTGGGGCCAAATCAGGGCCAGGCGCGGACGGCGACGTCGCTCAGCACGCGGCGAGGACGCGACGTCACCACGTGTGCGTGACGTCAGTCCGTAGGCGGTGGTGGTGACCTCACCTGGATGGTGGTGACCGTCAGCGTGCGGTTCGCCAGGCTCTCCGATGGGTTCGCCGTGGGGAAGGTGATGTCCATCATAAGGCCCCGGTTCGAGTGCCACTTCCCGATCTGCGGAGGGGGCGTGGGGAGGTGGGGGTTCATGGATAATATTTATTTATTAATTACAATATTTTCACCTGGAAAATCCCAATTAACATGCATGTGACCAACACGTAACGACACACACACTCGTATACAACGCCAAAGATCCGCATCATCTCCATTTCTTCTCTAGCCCGTGCCGTGCCCATGTAGCCGCCTCTTCTATCCGGCCAACCGGAAGCTGTTTGGGTAGCACGCGGTGGCTGGGCATGCGGGCTACATGACCCAGCCAACGCAGACTCGCCTACCGGAAGAGCTCACTGAGGCTGGTGAGCCAGGCGAATCAGGTGAGCAAGGTGAGCCATGTGAGCCAGGTATATCAGGTGAGCAAGGTGAGTCAGGTTTGTCACGCAGGTCTCACCTGCTTGAAGCCGTCTCTTCTCAGCTGCAGAACGCGCAGGCTGTAGTTGGTTCGCTGTCCACGGCTGTTAAACTCGACACGGCCCGTCAGCCCGTCGTACTCCACCTGTGGGACGCGGGGACAGAGACGCGGGGCACCGGGACACGGAGGACACCGAGGTGAGAAGGGAGACACAGAGACATGAAGGCACATAGGACGCGGAATCGCACAAGACAGAGACCGGGTGGAGTTGCGGGAACGCGGAGACACGGAGAACACAAACGCCGAAGGCACGGTGCAATGTGCGAGAGAGAGATGGAACGGGGACACGGGGACGCAGGGAGACAGGCAGCCGGTGGGACACCAGGGCAGGGTGTTACTCGAGGGCACCGCTTCCCGGCGCTTTTCTCGAGGGGCCCCGTGTGACCTCACGGTGTCAAACACCGTGGTGTAGGGGTCACGGGGGGTCAGGGCCACAGGATAGGCTCGCCACCTGTGCAGGTTTTATCCGGGACAGCCCAGGCACTGCCGTTTGTGTTTGTGTGGCGGCAGTGGGAGTCGATTGGAACCGAGGTCTGGCAGCGGTGCTGAGTCGAGCTTTGTCGCAGTCGTGTACTCTGCAGTGGCGACAATAGAACCGAGCGCTGAGTGCAGGGCCGTCCATGGGGGTGGGGGGGGGGGTGTGGGGCCCGGGCCAAATCAGACACCGTGCGGGCCCCCCGACGCCTTCAAACCCAACCGGAATTATTACATCTGACAGCGCGATGTCGGAGCGCGGGACCCCAAAAGCGCAGGGCCCTGGGCGGTCGCCCCGATTCGCCCGTACCCTAGGGACGGTTCTGCCTGGGTGAGACCTATGAGTTCTGTGGAGACGGTGGCGACCCCAGCCACAATGCTGGGGTACGGGTGGAGCTCGGGGTATGGGTGGGGGAATGGGTGGGGGTAGGGCTAGGGATACGGGTGGGGGGAAGGCATAGGGGTTGGGCTAGGGGTACGGGTAGCTAGGGATACGGATGGGGCTAGGGGTATGGGTGAGTGAAGGGGTGGAGCTAGAGATATGGATGGTGCTAGGGGTACGGGTGGGGCTATTGGTGGGGGTAGGGGTGGAGCTAGGGATAGGTCGTGAGGTATGGATGGGGGTAGGAATAGGGGTGGGGCCAAGGGTACGGTTGGGGGAAGGGGTGGAGCTCGGGGTACGGGTAGGGGCGGGGTACGGGTGAGGTAGGGGTGGGGGTAGGGCGGGGCTAGGGGCGGGGCTGGTGGCTCACGGTGCGCATGTAGTTCATGAGGCTGGTGCCGTGGTTCCAGATGTGCGGCGAGCTGCAGGACAGCGTCTTCACTGACACCACTTGGCTACGGTTGAGCTCCCGCACGGCGTTCACCACCACGTGGACCGCGTCGAACATCAGCCCCGCCGTCAACTGAGACACGCGGGCGGGCACAAAGGCAAAGACAAAGATCCTCTGTGTAGCTTTTAACAGGCTGGTGTGCAAGTACTGTTAGCGAGCGCCTATTAAGGCCGGGGTGACACACGAAGGACATGGGAGAAACCTCCCACCACGTCTCCCTCCTCCACGCGACACCGTGGGTCGTGGCCACGAGGGTGGTGGCCACGTGGGTCGTGGCCACGTATGAATTCAACGATGCCGGGGCCACCGCTCTGTGACAGCCGAACTGGTGGTGGAGCCGTGGTGATGGGAGGATCGCAAAGGTCACACCGCACTGGATACTCGTTCAGGGCTGAACAGACCTAGATGAGGCCCGACACCGGTTCACATATTCGTCAACGATGTTGACCCGTGTGCAGCGATCGAACTCGGGGTGCCAGGCCCACGCACCCAAACCCGTGTACGCAGGCAGACGCTGGCACGCGCTCCACGACCAGCTCGGCTGTCACAGAGCCCTGGCCCCGGCATCGTTGGATCCCACGTGGCCACCACCCACGTGGCCACCACCCACGTGGCCACCACTCACGTGGCCACCACCCACGTGGCCACCACCCACGTGGCCACCACCCACGTGGCCACCACCCACGGTGTCGCATGGAAGAGGGAGACAAGGTGGGAGGTTTCTGCCGTATCCTGTCTCCCGTCTTTTGTCGCCCACGTGTCCTGTCTTGTCTCCCGTCTCCTGTGTCCCGTCTCCCGTGTCTCACCTCAGGCCCTGGGAAGGGCCGTCTCCTCCGACAGGTCTCCCTGCTCGACATGTTGAGGCTGCGCACGAACTCAGGGTAGAAGGGGTGAGCCTCGTTGTAGAGCGAGAAGCCCAGGATGCTGGGGCCGTCCGCTCGAAGGCCCTCCAGCTGCACCACAGGAAAATCCTGCCCGGGAAACACGCGGGGTGACCTCCAGACACACAAGGTGACCTCCAGACACGCGGGGTGACCTCCAGACACGCAGGGTGACCTCCAGACACACAAGGTGTCCTCCAGACATGCAATGTGACCTCCAAACACACAAGGTGACCTCCAGACACACAAGGTGACCTCCAGACACGCAGGGTGACCTCCAGACACGTGGGGTGACCTCCAGACACGCGGGGTGACCTCCAGACACACAAGGTGACCTCCAGACACACAAGGTGACCTCCCAGCACGCGGGGTGTCCTCCAGACATGTGGGGTGACCTCCAGACACACAAGGTGACCTCCAGACACACAAGGTGTCCTCCAGACATGTGGGGTGACCTCCAGACACGCGGGGTGACCTCCAGACACACAAGGTGTCCTCCAGACACGTGGGGTGTCCTCCAGACACGTGGGGTGACCTCCAGACACGCGGGGTGACCTCCAGACACACGGCGTGATGAGGGTGTCCTCAAGGAAGATTGGGTGACCACACGGCACGCGGTGAAACATGGGTGGGTGGGGGGCGTGGGACGATTGCTGAGGAGATGTTGAGAAGGAGGCCCCCAGTTCAACAATAGCCCCGGGGGCTCATGCCAACCAGGGCGGGTGAGAGTGGTGAGCGAGGCTCGGAGTGGGCGGTGGTGCTCACCAGTGTTGTGAGGATGTAGCGGTAGTACGCAGACAGCATGCCCAGCTCGGACGCCTGTCCGTCACACACAAACATGCAGACAAAGGCAAAAGGTACCCCAATAGTCTTAACAGATCGCTGGGGCAAGTTCTGCTAGCGGGCATCTATATGAAGGATGGAACGGCTGTGTGTGTGGAGCATATGGTGAACACAGTGAGTGTGGTGAGTGAGTGTGGTGAGTGAGTGAGTGTGGTGAGAGCGGTGAGATGAGTGCAGTGTGGTGAGTGCGGCGGGAGCGGTGCCCGCGCACGTACCCGCTTGAGCACGGTAAGGGCAGTGGGCGCGCGAGCGTCCAGGATGATGGTGCTAATCTTGTCGTCGCGGATCTCCTTGAGTAGCGGCGTCGGGTCCTGGTCCTCTGCGAGCATCCGCACGGTGAACGCGTCGCGTGCGATCAGGAACTTCCGCACCAACTCCTCCAACCGCATGAGACCTGTGGGGCAACCACGCACAACCACGGTCGATAACGACCACACGCAACCGCGGTCACTTACAACCACGTGCAATCACGGTCACTTACAACCACACGCAACCGCGGTCACTTACAACCACACGTAACCGCGGTCACTTACAACCACGTGCAACCGCGGTCACTTACAACCACGTGCAACTGCGGTCACTTGCGACCATGCGCAACCGCGGTCACTTACAACCACACGCAACCGCGGTCACCTGCGACCACGGGTAACAGGGATCACTTGCAGCCACACAGCATGCGTTATAGTGGTTGTCGTGGTGAGCAGCGGGTGGTCAGTGGCGATCAAGGTGAGGAATAACATTGATTAGCACTGAGCATTGTAAGCAACAAGGACGGTGAGAATAGTGAGTGAGGTGAGAATGGTGAGTGAGGTGAGAATGGTGAGTGAGGTGAGAATGCGGTAAGAATAGCGAGTGGGGCGAGTGTTTGATAAATGTTTTGGTGTGTGTGTGACGGTCGAGTCCTTGGGGAGTGTTTGCCAAGTGCGGTGAGTGGCGAGTGTGGCGAGTGTGGCGAGTGTGGCGAGTGTGGCGAGAGTGGCGAGAGTGGCGAGTGTGGCGAGTGTGGCGAGAGTGGCGAGAGTGGCGAGTGTGGCGAGTGTGGCGAGTGTGGCGAGAGTGGCGAGAGTGGCGAGTCTGGCGAGTGTGGCGAGTGTGGCGAGTGTGGCGAGTGTGGCGAGCGTGGCGAGTGTGGCGAGTGTGGCGAGTGTGGCGAGTGTGGCGAGTGTGGCGAGTGTGGCGAGTGTGGCGAGTGTGGCGAGTGTGGCGAGTGTTGGCGAGAGTGGCGAGAGTGGCGAGTGTGGCGAGTGTGGCGAGTGTCTGGCGAGTGTGGCGAGTGTGGCGAGCGTGGCGAGTGTGGCGAGAGTGGCGAGTGTGGCGAGTGTTGCGAGTGTGGCGAGTGTCTGGCGAGTGTGGCGAGTGTGTCGAGTGTGGCGAGTGTGGCGAGCGTGGCGAGTGTTGGCGAGAGTGGCGAGTGTGGCGAGTGTGGCGAGTGTGGCGAGTGTGGCGAGTGTGGCGAGTGTTGGCGGCGTGCACACACAGTCGGGCTTGACGCAGAGCAGGCTGACGGTGGAGGCGTTGAAGAATCCGATGAGGCTGCCGATGGCGTTGCTCACGTCCTCGTAGCTGGGGTAGAGGTTGACCGAGGCGAAGCGCTGGTACAGCAGCTTGGGCGTCTCCTCCGCCCCCACCTTCACATGTGGAACCTGCGTGCGGAGCCACGGAGAACACAGAGAACGGAGAGAGACACAGGGACGTCCCACTGGTTTTCCATTCCCACACGACGGGGTCGTGCCAGGCCAGACCGACGCGGCTCGGGAGGCCTCGCGGTTGTTTTTCCACTGGGCGAGCCGGACCTGCGCCGCGCTAAGTGACGCACCGTGTACCGCCTGACGTCACACACGCGGTGAATGGATAGTTAGCCCTGGCCCTGCTTGGCCCCCAATCGAGATGCACATGTGGTGGTTGTGTTTATTGTGGTGGTTATTGTGCTTGTTGTAGTTGTGGTGGCTGTGGTGGCGTAGTTGTGGTGGCTTTAGTGATCACTTGGACATTATTTTAAAGTTGGAGTCAAGCAGCCATGTAAATAGTCTGCGCCCCATCCAAACAGTGGGGGTGGAGGCACGGACACTGCCCCTGCGTTCAGAGCGACATCACGTGAGGAGGTGTGGCCCTCACCTCTTTCTCACCGCACACGTGGCTGATGACGGATGAGGAGGCCGGGCTGGAGGAGGGGCCTAGCACAGCCACCACGCCCTTCTCCATCACCTGGCACACTGCCCATAGAGACGCACACAGAGACCCATTGAGATATATAGAGACACACAGAGACCCATAGAGATACATAAAGATACACCACGCCCTTCTCCATCACCTGGCACACTGCCCATAGAGACGCACACAGAGACCCATAGAGATACATAGAGACACACAAAGACCCATAGAGATACATAAAGATACACCACGCCCTTCTCCATCACCTGGCACACTGCCCATAGAGACGCACACAGAGACCCATAGAGATACATAGAGACACACAGAGACCCATAAAATATATAGAGATACATAGAGATACACAGAGAGATACATAGAGACACACAAAGACACACAGAGACCCATAGGAATACATAGAGATACACCACACCCTTCATCACCTGACGCACTGCTCATGGAGATACACATAGATACATAGAGATATGCGTAGAGATGCATAGAAAGGTATATAGAAATGCATAGATATACGAAGGCACACACACCGACACACACGGATATCGACACATATTTACACATGCAGATGCATACCACGTGAAGGAATGACTGTGAGAAGTACATTTATGGACGATTAATGAATGAACGAGTGATTGAATGATGGTGAACGAGCACGTGGTGAATGAACAACGCAATGAGCAATGACGAAATATTAAATAGGCCACGAATGAATGAAGAGATGATTGGGAAATTAATTTATACATCGTAGTGTGAATGAATCATTCAATGATGAGTGAATAATGCGTTCACAATGATATCCTGATTTGGGGCAGTTCAGCCCATCATCCATCCGGGGTCAATAAAAGTGGTTCCCCTTCGTCGGATAAGTCCTTGTGGATAACCACGCCCTCGCCATATGAACGTGGAATGTACACCACTGGGTCTGTAGAATTGTGAACAGGAGATTATCGAGGCTCATTAAGATCAGGGAATTACTTTGACTTTGTGAGCAATTACCAATTAGGGTGAATGCGCGAGTAATGACAGCGCGTGACATATGAATGACGAATGACTGAGTGCCATTAAATAATCCAGAGCCACGCGGGCGATTCCGCATCTCCCACCAGCCAGGCGCGGCCTCGTGGTGAGCGTGCAATGTCAGCAGCTTTGGTTGAGCACGAGCAAGCGAGCAACCTCGTCACGACCGCTCCCTCCCTCGCACGGCTCTACTGCAGAGTCCCCCCCACCGGCCCTGAGCTCTCACAACGAGAACCTCGTTCGAGCCAAGCACCGCGTTGCACGGCAAATCGATTGCCACTGTGACGACGGCGCTGTTCGTTGCTGCCCGCTTGGCGTGTTGGGCCCTGCGCTCGGCAGAGGTGCGTCTGAGCTAATGAACAAACCGCGGACTCGTCCGCACGGGGCCTCTCCCGTCTACCGTAACCCGACCGTGTGGACGAGTGACCAGGCGCTCCGGTCCCCCGCGCCGTCGCCACGGTTACCCCGCCCCCGCGCCGTCGCCACGGTTACCCATCTCCGTGGCCTCGTAGTCGTTGTCGTGCAGCAGCTCGTGGACGTCCACGTCGACGCGGGCGCGCGGGAGCCCCTCGGAGCCCACGTGCTCCTTGGCGAGCGCCAGGGCGAGCTTCTCGCCACGCCCACACGCAGGGGTGTCGTCCAGCAGCGCGGCTGGGGGGCGGCGTGGGGGGCACGGGGAGGATTGGTGAGGCGGGGATGGTGAGGCACTACTCACCAATGGGCAGGGATGGTGAGGCACTACTCACCCATGGGCAGGGATGATGAGGCTGGGGTGGTGAGGCAGGGATGGTGAGGCACTCACCAATGGGCAGGGATGATGAGGCTGGAGTGGTGAGGTGGGGATGGTGAGGCACTACTCACCAATGGGCAGGGATGGTGAGACACTCACCCATGGGCAGGGATGATGAGGCTGGGGTGGTGAGGCAGGGATGGTGAGGCACTACTCACCCATGGGCAGGGAGGTGAGCACGGGGGCGCTCCCTGGCACCAAAAGCACCACGAGGAGGAGGAGGAGCGGAGGCCACGGGAGGCGCGGGTACGGCGCGGGGGCTCGCGGACCCCTGCCTGGGGTCGCGCAGCTGGGGTCCAGGGGCGCCTGGGACGGAGGGAGGCGGGGGGGGGGGGGAGCCGCCGATTTCAATTCCCGGCCAAGGCTCATGAATAATGATAATGGTGATGGTGGTGATGATTGTGAAGGTGAGTGTAGTGGTGGTGATGATGATGATGGTGGTGATGATTGTGATGATCGTGGTGGTGATGATAGTGGTGGTAATGGTTAAAGTGAGTGTGGTGGTGATGATGGTGGTGATGGTGAAGATGACGGTAATGGTGATTGTAGTGGTGATGATGGTGATGGTTGTAGTGATGGTGATGGCTGGGCAAGGTGACCTCGTGATGAGGAGCCATCGCGACCGTGAAAGACTCGAGCAGGGGAATGAGGCCGCGAGTCTCGCCGCTAATGACGAGACGAGGCCCTCAGAGCGTTGCCACGGCGACTAATTACGCATTGAGTGATACACACACAGGTACACACGTACGCACACACAAATACATACACACGGATACACACGCTTGCACAATGATATATACAACCAGGTACATAGAGATATACACACGTGCAATGCAAAGCCAGGGACACACACACACGGGTACACCGACACATACACTCCCTACATGTGCACATACACAGATACCCAGAGTCGCATACCGACACAAAGACAACGGCATAGGGGAGGCCACGACCGGTTGAGATGATTGTCACTGGTGTCGGCTGTGAGCATCTGGGGAAAAGAGCTTTATGGCTACTCTTTGGTTCTGTCGGTAAAGTTACGTAGGTATAAAATAAATTAAATTAAATTTAATGTAATTAATTTAATTTAAACCCACTACGTGACTTTACCGAAAGAACCAAAGAGTATGTATCCCTGCAGTCACGAAAACTTCAGATCTAGCTTAATAGCTCATCGGATTCCTCCAGCATACATTAAATATTCTGACCCTATGCGGGAATCGAACTCGGGCGCCTGGCTGCTCATAGCGCAGCGCGCTAACCACATCGCCACCGCTCCCCCATCTCGCTCCGCACAGACAGAGACGCGCGCGCGGGCCGATGACATCGTTGCGTCGGACGCGCTTCCCTCCTCCAGCTGCCACTCGGTCCGCACTCTCCTCCACCGGACGTCATCATTATCATCGTCTCCTTGATTTTATTCGTTCCCCGCGGCACAGTGTCCGCTCGCTCTCGTACACAGAGAGAGAGAGAGGAGGAGGAGGACGACTCGGAGGCGCGGGGAGGAGGAACCGCAGACGAGCGGGAAGCCAGCAGCAGCAGCAGCCACGCGGCGCCGGCGATACACCACAATTGCCCGCGCTCTGCGGTCCTCTATGTATGACCGTGTTATCGGCCTATTTCATGTTTGTACGTGGAAGGAAAACGGAAGCACCCGGACAAACCCTAAACACTCTATCCCATCCAGACATAAGAGTGGAGTCCACATGGCGAGCCCGGGTAATGGTTCCTCCTCGACGTCCGCGGGGAAGGGAGATTCACAATGTTCGTGCGGTGATCCACCAACCCCTCGCAAACTTCCGCAGTGCTGAGGTACAGACCACGTGAGCTCGGCATCGTCCCAAGTTGAATTCGCAGCCGCTGTGTCGCCCATTCTCTGTGACTTCCCACGCGCGGTTGCCGAGGGAACAACTCGAGCGATGGGCGTGCGCGTGCGAGGGTGAGTTTGACTGTGTGACTGTGTGTGTGACTGTGTGACTGTGTGTGTGACTGTGTGACTGTGTGTGTGTGACTGTGTGTGATTGTGTGTGTGTGACTGTGTGTGTGTGACTGTGTGTAAGACTGTGTGTGTGTGAGACTGTGTGTGTGTGACTGTGTGTGTGCGATTGTGTGTGTGTGACTGTATGTGTGACTGTGTGTGACTATGTGTGTGTGATTGTGTGTGTGTGACTGTGTGTGTGTGACTGTGTCCGGCAAAACAACCCCCTACCTCCTCGCGGTGCCGGACGGGCAACTCTGTCGTGGACAGTGCTGTGGGGGGAGGGCCAATTCCGATTGGCTCCTCCCCTCATGGCGTCTGTGTCCACCTCAGTGGCTAAACGGGGGCTCTGGACGGGTGCGTGGGGCTGGTAACCCCTCCACCTTCAATTAATTACCACTAAATTACGAATGAAATATGTAACTAATAAGCTTGTGCCGGAGGCCCCGGGGGGACAGGCGTCTATGACGTCTCCTGGCCAAGCCCCATTTGGCGGAGCCAGGAGATTGAATCTCTACCCTCGGGGCACCTCCAGAAACAACGAAAAGCAACTACGGATGGCCACGTGGAATGTTCGAACACTCACTGCGGAGGAGAGGCTGCCACTCCTCTGTCAGGAGCTGGACCGGTACCGCCTGGATCTCTGTGGCATTCAGGAGGTCCGGTGGACCGGTTCTGGCTCCTGCAACCATCAGAGATGGACAGTCCTCTACTCGGAGCAGCAGACTACCAAACAATAGGGTGTGGCTCTTCTTTTGAACAAAAGAATGAAGGGGACGTGGGAACGTGGCGGTGAGGTGTGGGAAGCTGTAAGCCCCAGGCTACTTTGGGCTCGCCTTCCCATCAACCGGAGGCAAGGAGTGATGGTCGTGGTTACTTATGCCCCCACCGAAGACGAACATCCATGGAGGGATGCAGGCAAAGCCGATGAGTCAGATGCCTTCTATGACCTCCTGTGACAGGTGCTGGTTAAAGTGGCCCCTCGGGATAGAGTTATCTTGTTGGGTGACTTCAATGCCCGAGTTGGTCATGATGCTGGCACCTGCTCTGGAGTGATTGGAGGGCATGGGCCAGATCAGCTCAATAACAACGGTAGGAGGCTGCTAGATTTTTGTGCAGCTCATGGGCTTGTAATTACCAACACGCTGTTCCGGCATCGGCGCATCCACACAACATCATGGATGCATGCCGGGTCCAAGCAAGAACATCTGCTGGACTACATAGTGACGGACCAGCAGATGCGAGCCCATGTCCTTGACACCAGGACCTACCGTGGAGCTGATCTGCCCTCTGACCATCGACTTGTCATCTGTAAGGTGCGCCTGCCATTCTTCCACTCCGGTGGTGGGTGTACACCCAAGACCCCATTCCAACCTAAAGTGGCCTGGTCTCAGTTATCTGATGAAAGTTGCAAGCGAGAATTTCATCATCGCTTGCGGCTGGGGTTGGCATCGTCCCCCACTCCTCCTGATGTCGAGGGTAAATGGGCGAGGTTTAGGACTGTGACTCATGCAGCTGCAATGGCTGCTTTGGGTACGCAGTCCAGACCTCCCCAGAGACCCTGGCTGACAGAGGAGGTGTTCAGGATGGTTGAGAAAAAGCAACAGGCCCACTGTCATCGGCTACAGAATCCCACGTCAGAGAATGAAGAAGCTTACCGCAGCCTTCGCTCAGAGGTTCGGGTGGTGGTCGCGGGTTGCTGAGGAGATGGAGTCTGCCTCAGTGGCCCGGGATCACAAATCTCTATTTAACTCCATCAAAAAAGGAACCTGCAGCGCCACACCTATTACCATCATTAGGGGAAAAAATGGTGATCCAATCTCCGACCCCCAGGAACAGGTTTGCAGATTTTCTGAGCATTTGTGAGGTCCTGGGGGAGGGAAAATCCCTCAGCCAGGAAAATATCGTGGCACAAAGTGAGGATGACCCTGCTGAGGCTGCGGTGCCTCAAATATTGGAAGAAGTCACCCCCTGTGAGTGGCTGGCTGAAGTGCCATCTGTTGAGGAAGTACTGAAGGCGATCCGGAGTCTGAAACCAGGAAAGGCAACGGGCAGAGATGATCTCCCAAGCGAAATGCTGAGGGAGGGTGGCGTTTGTGCACAGACTGCCCTACATGACATCATAACAACAGTCTGGACCACTGGGCGGGTTCCGCAGGATTGGAAGGATGCCCTGGTGGTCCCCCTCTTTAAGAAGGGGGACCGCGCAGACTGTAACAACTACAGGGGCATCTCACTCCTCAGTGTGCCGGGAAAGGTCCTGGCAAGGATTATTCAACATCGCCTTGCCAGGCACGCTGAGGAGAGGCTTGCGGAGCCCCAATGCGGTTTCAGGAAAGGGCGGTCCTGCACAGATGCCATATTTTCTGTCCGTCTGCTACAGCAGAGGTATAGGGAATTCCAGCAAGACCTACATCTCTGCTTTATTGACCTGGTCAACTCCTATGATACCATAAGTAGGCCTGGGCTCTGGGTTGTTCTTCGTGCTTTTGGAGTACCTGACCCTCTGCTCACGATCATTAAGGACCTTCATGATGGTGAGCGGGCCCGGGTAAAACTACGTGGCCGGGAGTCAGAGCCATTCCCTGTACACCTTGGGGTGCGACAGGGATGTCCTCTGGCTCCCACATTATTTAACATCTATTTTGACCACGTAGTTCGTGAAGCCTTCAATAGATGTACCGGGGGAATCTCCATATGGTACAGATATAATGGGAGGCTGATCGATGCCCGGGTGCGGTCAAGGGATGGCTCCCTATTGCTCAACCACGTTATGTATGCTGATGATTTGGTAATAGCTGCTCAGTCAGAGGAGGAGTTGGAGACGCTGCTGCTGAGACTGGAGCGTGCCACTAAGAGGTGGGGCCTTACCATCAGCCCCACCAAAACTAAGCACCTGCCTGGGTATTTTGTACCATCGGACACTCCACCCCCACAACTCCCGATCGGTGATGGGGCAGTTGTGGAGAGAGTGGAGAGTTTCCCATACCTGGGCAGTGTGCTTATGACTGGCTCCAGTTTAACAGCAGAGGTGTCACTCCGAATCAGTCGAGCGGCAATATCTTTTCATCGGTTGCGTAACGCTGTGTGGAAGCTACCTGGTCTGTCGCTCCGCACTAAGCTTCAGGTCTTCTCGGCCACGGTCATTCCCTCCCTTCTCTACGCTTGCGAAACGTGGACCCCCCTAATGGAACATCTTCGCCGGTTAGAAACATTTAGGCTGGCCTGCCTACGATCCATCCTGGGTTTAACCAGACTGGATTGTGTGAGGAGTTCACAAATCCTTGAAAGATCTGGGCAATGTCCCATCGGTGAGCTCCTCCGGCGGGCAAGGC
Organism: Petromyzon marinus; assembly: GCF_048934315.1. NCBI lineage: Eukaryota > Metazoa > Chordata > Hyperoartia > Petromyzontiformes > Petromyzontidae > Petromyzon > Petromyzon marinus. Next base: position 13,735,727 of record NC_133698.1, read on the forward strand.
TGCGATGGCTGGGTCATGTAGCCCGCATGCCCAGCCACCGCATGCCGAAACAGCTTTTGTTCGGCCGGATTGAGGGGGCAAAGCGGGCGCGGCACGGGCTAGAGAAGAGATGGAGTGATGTGGTACAGGAGGACGTGGAGCTGAGTGGAATGCCGATGACTGGTACCAGCGGTGTCAAGATCGGCCTCTGTGGAGGAGGCTCGTGAAGGATGCTACTGGGCAGTTGGAGGTAGTCGCCCTCCAACAACAACGGAGGGCGGAGGAGCGACGCTCACAACAACGAGCGGAGCGCCTGGTGGCTAAAGCACAGCAGGTTGGCACAGTAGGGGGCACAGGTGGTGCATCAGCCAGTCATCTCAGTCAGTCGACCCGTGGCACCTGGGTCTGCCCCGTGACCTCCTGCCAGCGGGCGTTCGACACTTCACGTGGCCTCAGGGTGCACATAGCCTGGCACAAGCGTCGTGGTGACGTCACCGCCACTTAGTGGCGAATGGCGGTTGTTGTTGTTGTTGTGTGACTGTGTGTGGGTGACTGTGTGACTGTGTGTGTGTGACTGTGTGTGTGACTGTGTGTGTGTAACTGTGTGACTGTGTGTGTGTGTGACTGTGTGTGTGTAACTGTGTGACTGTGTGTGTGTAACTGTGTGACTGTGTGTGTGTGTGGCTGTGTGTGTGTGACTGTGTGATTGTGTGGGTAACTGTGTGTGTGTGTAACTGTGTGTGTGTGTAACTGTGTGTGCGTGTCTGTGTGTGTGTCTGTGTGTGGGGAGCGGTGGTGCAGCGGTTAGCGCTATGCTGCACTACGAATGCGGCGACCCAAGTTCGATTCCCGCTCACGGCCACCAATATCAGTGACGATTATTTGAACCGGTCCTGGGCCTCCCCGAGGTCACCTCAGCCTCAAATGAGTACCTGGTGCGGTGTTTAAACATCGCCACTGGGGAGACAAAGGCGACCGGGCGTGGTGTTGGCCACCCACAACTATGCAACACTCTCCCCAACAGTCTGTTCAGGCTGTACGGGAGGAGGTATTTGTCTTTGTGGGTGGTTGCGGGGAGCGGTGGCGCAGTGCTTAGCGAATCGCGCTATGGTGTTGCCAGTGATGATGATTACGGAGATTGTATCGAGGCTACGAATCAAAGTTATGATTTATGTCACGTAATGTTGGTATATTTTATATTCGTTATAAACATCGCACAGCAGACTGGTTGGTTGGCAGTCGGGATCAGAGAGAGACTCGTGGCGTGAGAGTCTCGGCGAGAGACTCGTGGCGTGAGACTCGTGGCGTGAGACTTGTGGCGTGAGAGTCGTGGCGTGAGACTCGTGGCGTGAGAGTCTCGGCGTGAGACTCGTGGCGTGAGACTCGTGGCGTGAGACTCGTGGCGTGAGAAACTCGTAGCGTGAGACTCGTGGCGTGAGACTCGTGGCGTGAGACTCGTGGCGTGAGAGTCTCGGCGTGAGACTCGTGGCTCTCACGCCGCCATACAACCTTTACCGGGCTGTTGGGGCAAGTGCTGTTAGCGAGCAGCACCAATGAAGGTCGGCACGGCACACGAGGGAGTGGGTGGCCAGCACCGCACCCACCCGCCTTTGCCTCCCCGCTGCTGATATTTACACATCGCACCAGGTACTTATGTTTAAGACTGAGCCGACCTAGGGGAGACCCAGGACCAGTTCAAAAAGAATCGCAACTGAGCCTGACCATGCTCGGGAATCGAACTCGGGTGGCCGGGTCCGTAGCGTAGCGCGCTAACCACGGCGCACACAGACAGACACACTCACAACATGTACACACACACCATGTACACACACACAACGTGTACACACACACAATATGTACACACAAACATGTACACACTCACAAAATGTACACACACACAACATGTACACACTCACAACATGTACACACACACCATGTACACACACAACATGTACACACACAACATGTACACACTCACAAAATGTACACACACACCATGTACACACACCACATGTACAAACACAACATGTACACACACAACATGTACACACACACACATGTACACACACACTACATGTACACACACACAACATGTACACACACACACCATGTACACACTCACAACATGTACACACACACAACATGTACACACACACACCATGTACACACACACAACATGTACACACACACACCATGTACACACACACACATGTACACACACACACATGTACACACACTCAACACACACACAACCCCGCCACAACAGTGAGTTCTGTTCGCGAGCGCCTATTGAGGGCGGTTCGGCACGCTGAATGGGGTGGTGTGGGCAGCCTCTCGGTCGACTCAGCCTCAAATGAGTGCCTGGTGCGGAAAAAAAGGCGGCCGGGCGTGGTGCCGGCCACCCACCCACCCCCCTCGTGAAGGCCGGGCCACCCCACCCCCCTCGTGTGGCGTGCCGGCCTTCACAGGTGCTGCTCGCTAACAGCACTTGCCCCGACAGTCTGTGTAGCCGATGCTTACACCCCGTACCAGGCACGACTCATTGCTGCTAAGCTGACATTGAAGACCCCAAACCGGTCCAGCCAACACTCACGACACTGATATCAAGTCGCCGAGTTCGGAGCGCAGTGCGCTAACCACTGCGCTCCACGCACACACAAAGGCAAAGATGCCGCCAATAGCCGCTGCAGACTGTTGGGGCAAGTGCTGCGAAGGCCGATACGGCACACGAGGGGGTCGGTGGCCAGTACCACGCCCGGCCGGCTTTGTCTCCGCCCCAAGTACTCATTTGACGCTGAGTTGACCTAGAGGCTGCCCAGAACCGGTTTAAATAATCGTCACTGGTGTTGGCCGTGAGCGTGAATTGAAATCGGGTCGCCGTGTCCGTAGGGTGCTAACCGATGCGCCGCCGCTCGCCTCACATACATACGTAGAAACACTCATGAACACGCATGCGCATGCATGCACACGCATGAACACGCATGTACACGCATGCTCACTCATGTACACGCATGAACACGCATGTACACGCATGCACACGCATGTACGCGCATGTACACGCATGCACGCGCATGCACACGCATTCACACGCATGCTCACGCATGTACACGCATGCACACGCATGTACACGCATGCACACGCATGATCACGAAACGGAGACAAGTACACCCCCGTGTCGTCTACATATCCTGATGGAGCTGTTAGCGAGCCATTGATCCCGCCACGAGGGGTAGTGTGGCCAACGACAATCCCGGCCGTCTTTGTCTCCCGAGTGCTGATATGTACACACCCTCACCTTGTACTCACCACGCACACACACGGACCAATACCTCACCACCAAACCTCACCAGACAAAACCAGGCATCAGCAGATATCACTAGATATCACCAAACCTCACCAGACCTCACCAGACCTCGCTGTCAAACATCGCCAAACTACGCCACACCTCGCCCGACAGCACCACCGATCTCACCAGATATAACCAAATCTCACCGGACATCACAAAATCTCACCGGACATCACCAAATCTCACCGGACATCACCAACACCCCACCAACGCTCACCGCCGAACTCACCACCCTTCACCGCCAGCCCAGCTCAAGCCTCTCGGCGAGCCGATCCCCTCCCTGCGAGGCGTCTCGATACAAGGGGGTTATAACCGGACCCCCTTGGAGCCGGACCCCGCTGGACCCCCCCCCCTCCCCAGTGTCCCTCGCGTGGGAGTCACGTGCTTACCTCCAGCAGTGGAGTCGCCATGGCACCGCGCGGAGTGAGGACGATCCGATCCCGCGCCCCGGGGGCTCACATCCCCGCGCGGCGATGGATCGTCGCCTCCCGCTCTGGGGGCGATGTGCGGGCGGGGGGGGGGGGGGGGCACGAAGCGAGGAGAGTCCCGGCTCGGTCCGAGGACGCCAACCGGGCGGGGATCAGCGACCGGAGCGGCGCGGGGAGTGGCCGTGTGGATCACATCCCGCCGCCTCGGGGGACAGCTCTGCTGGGAGAGCCGCGAGATGGGTGCAGCGGAGCGGGGGGTAAGTCGAAGGGGGCGGTCGACTATCAGGGGATCTTTAAGGAACCCGGCAGCGGGGACTCCTGGAGGTCGCCCGGGCGCAGGGAGCGAGTGATGGGGGTCTGCTTGTCGCCAAAATCGCGCGAGGGATCAGCGCAGGTGGTGGAGCTGCGATACTCGTACGGGGGGGGGGGGGGGTGAGCCCGGACGGGAGCGACCCCGCCCGCGCGCGGCAGAGGAGCCCGGACAACGGCGGTCGGAGCCCGAGAGAGTCCTCGGTGGAGCCAGGAGAGCCGGGATTGGAGCCTGGAGAGCCGCGGGTGGGACCCGGAGAGCCGCGGTAGAGGCGCGCACTGCGGCGGGATGCGCAGGGACCGGCGAGAGGTCGCCGCTCAATCCCAGAGGCGCGGGGAGGCGTCGGGCAGAGCGAGCGCGGCGCTGCGCCTGGCCAAGCCGCGGCGCTTCCACTGCGGGCTCATTGGGTATGGGCGGCGCGGCGCGCAGCGGCACCGCCACCACCACCCCGCCCTGCGCGCCCGTGCGCCGCAGCCCGCCCATGCGCTCCCTCCCCCCTCCCACCCCGCTCCCTCCTCTCCCCTCCATTCTCGACTCCTATACCCCCCTCCCTCCCTCCCCTATCACCTCTCTGCTTCCCTCCCTCCTCTCGCGCCCCGCTCCCTCCTCTCCCCTCCGTTCTCGACTCCAACCCCCCTCCCTCTCCCATCACCGACTCCTCTACTTCCCTCCCTCCTCTCCCACCCATCCTAGCTCGCCTCCCACACTCTCACTCCTCTCCTCCCGTCCACCCTTCGCCTCCATGCCTCCGTTCACTTCGCCCCCGCATCCCCTCCACTCCATCTGTAACCTCCGCCCTAACCCCACGCCGTCTCCATCTCTCGCCTCCCCCCGTCCACCCCCCCCCCCCACCCGAGTCGGCCCGCTCCTCGCTTCTCATGGCGCGGGGCGAGCGGCCAGCAGTCGTCTCTCTCGGGGGTGCGCCTCCTGTTTGGCTGTGCGCGTGCTGGGGAGCGGTGGCCCGGGGGTGGAATGCGCTGAGCTACGAACCCGAACGAGCCGAGTTCGATTCCCGCTCGCGGCCGGCATCGGTGGCGTATTACGGAATTGGCCCTCCCCGCCCTTCCCTCCCCAAGGTCAACTTAGCTGCAAACGAGTTTACGGTGCGGTGTGTATAAAACATCAGCACCGAGGAGAAAAAGGCAGCCGGGCGTAGTTCTTGCCACACAACCTTCTCAAGTGCCGTACAGGCCTTCATAAGGTAGCGTGCTAACGGCACTTGTCCCAAGAGTCTGCTAAAGGCCACCACGGGGATCATTGTTTTTGTATTGGGGTGTTCGTGTGTTGTGTAAGAAGAGCGGTAGCGCGGTAGTTAGCGCACGTCGCTACGGAGCCGGCGACCAAAGTTCATTTTTCACTCACGGCCACCATCAGTGACGAACATCTGAACCGGGGCAGGGCCTAGCCTCCTCTAAGTCGACTCTGCCTTAAATAAGTACCTGGTTCGACGTGTAAACATCACAAGGGGGACAAAGGCAGGCGGCCAGGCGTGGTGTTGGCAAAGCCGCCCGTTCGTGCGCAGTTCCGACCTTTCTAGGTGCTCGCGAACAGCACTTGCCCCGAAAGCACTGCACGATGAACCAGGCGACTCGAGTTCGATTCCCACTCACGGCCAATAACGGTGACGAATATTTGAACCGACTGTGCGCCTCACCTTGGTCGACTCAACCTTAATTGAGTATCTGGTACAGTGTGTGTAAACATAATCACTGGGGAGACGAAAGTGGCCGGGCGTGGTTCTGATCACCCATCCCCTTGTGTGCCGTGCCGACCCTTCATAGCTGTTCACTAACAGCACTTGCCCCAACAGTCTGTCACATGCTGTACGGGGGATCTTTGTCTGTGTGTGCGGCTGTTACGCGCGTTGTCGGGGAAGGTTGCGCAGCGCTGTGACAGAGATCCCCTCGGTCCCCCTCCCTCCCTACACACACACACAAACAGGGCGCGGAGAGGTTTTCAAGTGTGCGCAGAGTTCGGGGATAACTGCACGGGGCAAGCTCCTGGGTCCGGCTCTGACCAAGAGAAGCCGTCCGGAAAGGAGGGGAGGTGGGGGGGGACCCGGTGTGGGGCTCTTGAGGTTGGGACTCCAGAAGCGACTCGGCCGGTGGCATCGCGCACGGGGACAACACTCGACTCAGTCGCGCATTTATCCGAGCCGCCTTTATTAGCATCGAGAAGAGTCCGGCAGCGGCAACAGCTCGCCACGGGCCGCGCCGGGGAGGTGAAGCGGCGGCGGCGGCGGCGCTCACAGCGGCGTGAAAGTAGCCACGCGCGGGTGGTGAGGCAGGCGGGGTACAGGAGGTGGCGGCGGCGGCGGCTTCAGTCCAGGAGCTGCGCGCAGTCTCGGAGCAGCTCCATGCCGTGCTCGCGTCGCCGCAGCCTCCGCGCGAATCTGCACAGAGAGCCCGGCGCCGAGTTTATTTCGCTCTCCAAAAATCGCTGCCCGCTTGTTGCAAACAATTCCCGTGCTCTGATTGTCGCGATCGCCTCTCTCTGGTTCTGGCGCCTCGGGGGTGTACTCCTACTGCTCACTGCAATGGGAGGCGCGAGAGATGTATACACGGAAGAATACGCCACGGTGATGATGATGATGCTGATGATGAACGCGGCGATTGTTTCGCCATGAACAGCGCGCTCTGTCGCGAAAAAGACGCGAGCCGTCGCGACAAACACCGCCACACTCCACCCCCTGCCTGCCCCAACAACAACCGCCGTTGGCCACGAAGTGGCGATGGCGTCACCACGGCGGTTGTGCCAGGCCAGGTGCCCTTTAAGGCCACGTGAAGTGTCGAAGGCTCGCTGGCAGGAGGTCACGGGACAGACCCCGGTGCCGTGGGTTGACTGAGATGACCGGTAGATGCACCACTGCGTTCTATTCGTCCGACGCTCCGAATGGAGGGCGACTGCCTCAAACTGCCCAGTAGCGTCCTTCACGAATCTCCTTCACAGAGGCCGATCTTGACACCGCTGGTACCAGTCATCGGCACAGCCAACACGCAGACAACACGCAGACAACACACAGCCAACACGCAGACAAGACACAGCACAGCGAACACGCAGAGAACACGCAGCCAACACAGACAACACGCAGCCAACACGCAGCCAACACACAGTCAACACGCAGCCAACACGCAGTCAACACGCAGACAACACGCAGCCAATACAGACACCACGCAGACAACACACAGACAACACGCAGCCAACACACAGCCAACACGCAGACAACACGCAGCCAACATGCAAACAACACACAGCCAACACGCAGCCAACACGCAGACAACACACAGCCAACACAGACAACACACAGACAACACGCAGCCAACATGTAGACAACACACAGCCAACACAGACAACACACAGACAACACGCAGACAACACGCAGACACCACGCAGCCAACACGCAGCCAACACAGACAACACACAGACAACATGCAGCCAACACACAGACAACACACAGCCAACACAGACAACACACAGACAACACGCAGCCAACACAGACAACACACAGACAACACGCAGACAACACGATGACACCACGCAGCCAACACGCAGCCAACACGCAGCCAACACAGACAACATGCAGCCAACACACAGCCAACACGCAGCCAACACAGACACCACGCAGCCAACACGCAGATAACACACAGCCAACACGCAGCCAACACACAGACAACACACAGACAACACGCAGCCAACACAGCCAACACACAGCCAACACGCAGCCAACATGCAGACAACACACAGCCAACATGCAGACAACACACAGCCAACAAACAGCCAACACGCAGACAACACAAAGACAACACGTAGCCAAAACACAGCCAAAACACGCAGCCAACACGCAGCCAACACACAGACAACACGCAGCCAACACGCAGACACAGCCCTCCCTACGCAGTGTTAAGCGACGCGACAAGCAGCAGCAGCAGCACACAGAGCGATCCATTCCCGACGTGGCGCCGCCACGAGCTACACTCGTCGTGTACGAGCGTTGTAGCAGCTTGTATTGTCTAGACACTTGTATTGTCTAGACACTTGGGTTCTTTAAATACTTGGGTTCTTTAAAAACGTGTATTGTTTATGAACACGTATTGTTTATTAACGTGTATTCTTTAAACGCGCGGCGCTCCTCACCTGCCCACCCCCCTCCCCACGGGGTAACCAAAACATGAATTGACGATAGGAAGACTCATCACCATCATCACTGCGATGCGCACCGCGAGCAGCCTCATAATTGAACACGCCTGGTACACGCATTGCCGCGCTCGATACTGTCATTGTTTTGGTAATAAGGTATTTATATTAATATATATAAAAAGAGAAGCGCACACATCGCTATAAATAAGGTCCTTAATTGGTATTAGCGTCGCTACACGTGAGCACGTGGGGCCAATTATGCCGCCCGCCCGCCCGCGTCAGGGGTGGGCCCGCGGGGGGGTGGGGGGGGGGGTGGAGTCGCTGTCCGCGGTGCTGAAGCCACGGCGGTGTGGGGCGCGGCGGCGACGAGACGATATCTCCCTTCGCCTGGCACGCATGAGGCCCTGGATGCCGGACCCCGACAATCGCCTGGTTGTATATTTGGAGTTGGCGTGTCCTCGCCCGGTGGCGGTCGCGTGGATTTGTCTCGGATTCCTCCGGTTGTGTCCTTCACATTTTAGAAACGCGAGCTGAGATTATTTTTCAGCTCCTACTTTCTATAAAATCCTACGCGTGATGATATACACGACGTCGATGATCTATCACGTGTGGAAAGGTCGCCTCTGAAAAATAGATATTTAGCTCCGCGGGCTTTACCTGTTTAAATTGCTTTTAATGTTTAGCTAAGTTTGGTGTTTTTAGTGTTTTTACCATTTGATGTTGTTTTTGCTGCTTTTATGATTTTATGTAAAGTGTCTTTGAGCATTCAGAAAAGCACTCACAAAATGAATGTATTATTATTACATAATAACATATAATTAGATATTCTTGGTTCTTTCGGTAAAGTCACGTAGAAGGGAAATAATAACATAATAAAAATATTGTTTTATATTTTTATTATTAAAGTCACGTAGAAGGGAAACAATAAAATAATAAAAATATTGTTTTATATTTTTTATTATTTTATTGTTTCCTTTCTACGTGACTTTACCGAAAGAACCAAGAATATTAATCCCTGCAGTCACGAAAGCTTTAAATCAAAATATATGTAGATGATGTTTAGTATGTGCAGTCACCACTGTCCATGGTGCTGAAATCCGGTGCTGTCCACAGTGCCCAGAGCGGCCGCTGTCCGTGATACTGATGCCCAGACCCACAATTCTCCCCGATTAACCACCACCCCCGAGGGCATGCAGCCATCGCAACCTATCTACCCTTCCCATTGAATATTCGCCAGCGTGACCTTAAACTTAGCGTTAAATCGTATTAGTATCCCCTCCTAATGACCACGGGCATACACTGTGTACATCCGGCGCGTGCAGCACGCCTGCATCCAATTATGGACCCTTCAGAAGCACTGGGAAACGATCGCTGAAAGGTTTGACCCTCGTTAAGGGCAAATAGCTGCGGCACACGGCCCCGCCCGTCCAATAGCTCCCTTCAGAGAGCAGCAGTGATCCCGGGTAAGCGGCGGCACTCGTTGACTCTTACGGCGCCGCCAATCGCGTGGGCTGCAAGGCAGGGTGTCATTTGCATAGAAGTAGCCGGCTTAAGGCGAGGTAAAAGGACAGAAGTGACTCATCCATCCCATCGGCTCCCAAGACCGCTTCGCTATCCCCCCCCCACCCCGCCATCACCACCTCCAGTCGCACAGCATGAGAGTCTCGCTTCTCGCAGGAGAGCGCAGAGCAACCCAGAAGCAGGGCCGTCCTGGCTGAGCGGCGTTTCTCCGCAGCTGGAACTGCACCTCTCTCTGTGTTTCCCACTGCTGTACGTAAGCCGCTTCCAAGCGCTCATGCTGATGAAACCGCTGGGGGTCCCCGTTTTTTCAGAAACGCCTTCTCGTGGCAGAGCCAGGCTACGTACGGCTCCTCCTCGACGCCCACGGGAAGCGAGTTTCACAACATCTGTGTGTGATCCACCAACAGTCTTGGGGCTTTTTGCATGATATTATAATTATATTATTGCTATTATTAAAACTAATATTTTACGTTGCTGCTGTGTTGGCAGTGGTCCACAAGCACAAATAACAACAAACTCGGCATGTTCCTCAATACAACCGTGTGTGTGCGGCCTTAAAAGAAATACAAATATATAATGGGCGACGTTTCAGGTAATGGCCTTTCTTCGCGGTACAAAATATTTTTTTACGCGCAATGAAGGATGGCCAATGCCTGGGAACGTCGCCTATTTTGGAAAATTGTCCCCAAGGCCGCACACCGAATGTGGCGAGCGTGTTCTTATAACCGTCAGCTGCTCTTTGCTGAGAGGAGACGCATGCAGCGCGTGCGTCCCGATTCCTCGTCGTAACAACTTTGGGTGAAATCTGCAGTGCCGCTAATCCCTGAAGCGGCGCTCCCTCGCGGACCGCGTAAGCCGACAGATGCGGCAAGGATGCTCTGGAAATCACAGGGCCCACCAAACCCACAGCTTCCAAACATCTACACGCGATTCAATTAATCCAAGGAGACATGGGGGCAGCGCAGGACCTCCTCGCGTGGACAGACACGGCGGGGGGTAACCCAGCGGTGACGCTTTTTGTTGTTGTTGTTGCAAACTCATCCCGAAAAACGAAGGCCGGAAAAAAAATCCGTGCGCATCTGCAACGAATTTGTGCGATTCAGCGCACATTTTTTTGCTCGCCATTTGAAATGTTGACTCTACGGTAATCGTCAATGAGATGCAATGTTACCAATGTCACCTTTCCGTTTGGAATAAGAAATAAATGACCCCGGTCTTTATTGACGGACGAACATGGAGGGGCTGACGCGTGAACGCTGTCGACCTCGGAAAGTGCGAACACAAAAATGGAGATGGCTAAAAAAGATCTTAAAGCAGCCAGATTTTCTGAAAATTTATGTCCGAGACTCTTTAAACACTCGCTGGGAGTCGCGAAAACAAATGACGATGATAGTCATCGACATGGCGACGTTGACAATGTCGATAGTGATTTAATCACGATTGCATTTATAAAACTGATTGCAATTATGATGCTAATGATGGTGACGGCAATGACGGTCATCACTATGAGGATGTTCTTCCTCATCACCGCAAGAACACGGCGGGCGGTCTTAGAGATGCTTCATCAGTGAGGGAGCGAGGGCAGACCAAATGCAACGTTCAAAAACAATTGAACAAAGGCAACTCACGAGAATAAAGAGGCCTTAAGAGCTAAACTGTGCTCGAATATATGTTCATGTCTTCATGGTCACGATAACATTGATGACGATGGTGAAGATGGCGATCATCATGATAATGAGGGCGATGATGATGCTATTGATGAGGGTGATAACGAAGGTGATCGATGATAATGACATTAATGATGGCGATCGTGATGATCGTGATGACGATGATCAGGTGAACGCGACGATGACACTGACTATAATAACGACGACGACGACAGTGTGATGGTGGTGGCGTAGGCGGCGATGCTGCACCGCGTGGCTCGTCACCTGGGCTGCGCTCGGCACATCTTGGCGAGCGCGATGGCGCAGTTGGCGCGCAGGGCCGGCGGGGCGTCGCTCCGGGCCGCGTGGCGCAGCAGAGCGGGGACCGCGCGGCCGGGCAGCAGCGGAGACGCCGCGCAGTGGCCCAGGCACAGGGCCGCGTTCCCCTGCGCCCCCTCCAGCCCCTCACCGGCCCCCGTGGGGCCCTCGAGGAGGGCAAGAAGCGCGTCCAGTCCTGGGGATACACGCGGTCGAGGGAGTCCGCGCGGGGTCGCACACCGGACAGTGGCGTGAGACCAGGCACCAGAAATCGGGTCCTGCCACTACGTCAGTCACAATGGTCTTAATAATGACGATGACGATGGTGACGTATCTGTTCGACCAGCCTCGGGCCCTGTCAGTGACTGCAGCTGTTGTGATCGAGCGTGCGTGTGTTCCTGCGTACGCACGTGTGTGTACATTATGCCCGAATATGTGCGAATCTGCTCATGCTTGAGTGTGAGAGTGAATGTGCGTCGTGCAGGCCTTCATAGGTTCTCGCTAAAAGCACTTGCCCCAAAAGTATTTCCGGCTATATGGGGGTAATCTCTGTATGTGTGTACGTCCGCGTGTGCGTGTGTGCGTGTCTGTGTGTGCTTGTGTATGGGGAGCGGTAGCGCAGTGGTCAGCCCACTGTGTGACGAACCAAACTCGGGTCGCCGGGTTCGTAGGTCAGTGAGAGTCTTTACCGGAGCCGTTGTGCGCGAGTGTGCCCGTGCATGCGTGAGTGTTTGTCTGAATGTACTGCGTGTGTGTACATGCGGGCAGCGGTAGTGCAGCGGTTAGCGCGCTGGGCTACTAACTCAGCCACCCGAGTTCGATTCCTGCTCACGGCCAACACCAGTGACGATTATCTGAACCGGTCCTGGGCCTCCCCAAGGTCGATTCAACCTCAAATGAGTACTTAGTGCGTAAACATATCGACAAGGGAGACAAAGGCGGCCGGGTGTGGTGCTGGCCACCCACCCCTCGTGTGCCGTGCCGGCCTTCACTGGTGCTCGCTAACAGCACTTGCCCCTACAGCTTGTTAAGGCTACACGCTTTTTTGTATCTTTGTGCTTGTGTATGAGGAGCGGTAGTGCAGTGGTCACACTGCGCTACGAACCCGCCATCCCGCTAACGATGATTATTTAAAGCAGAACTTGACCTCGCCTAGATCACTCGGCCGGGGAGACACAAATGTGGCCAGGCGTGGCGTTTGCCACACCACCCCGCGTGTGCCGTCCCTTTAGAGGTGCTCGCTCACGACACTTGGCCTCAACAGGGGGTGGGGGGGTCTTCGTGCGCTTGTGTAGTAGGCGTGTACGTGTGTCTGGAGGCTTGCCCCCTCTTTTCTCTCCACCTGATGAAGACCGCTTGTGTTGCGATCGAAACGTCGTGGGGTTTTTACTTTTATTTTAAATTTTATTTCTAATTTAAGTTTTAATTATATTTGTTTATTTTCTATCTGCGTGACTTTACCGAAAGAAGCAAAGAATACGTGTGTGTATGTTTATGTACGTCAGCCTTTGCATGTTGTGTGCGTGTGCATACATGTATGTGTGTACGTGCATCTTGTATTTTTGTCTAAAATCGTCTCCAACGGTGCATGCGGCTTACACGGGGCAGGGGGGGGCAGGGGGGGGGCAGGGGGGCAGTCTGTGTGCGTGTGGCTGTTCGCCGCTCGGTAGATACACGAGACAAAGCGCGCTGTGCCGCGCGCTTCGTAGGAAGCGCTCCAGGGCGCTTCACAATACCGGGGAGTCGAGAAGCCATTGGGCAAATCAATTCCGCTCGACAACAATGCGCGACCTCCGCCGAATACGGTGTTTCTATTTTGTGTTTTTTTTTCTTTGAACAGCAACACAGCAGTAGCAGCAGCCGGAATGTAACGACAATGGGATTCGTATTGCAGCTGTAGCTGAGTGCCTAGCGATCGTGAAAGAGGTTGTTCGTAGATTTTTGTGGGGAAAAGAAAAACACTGCGGGGGGGGGTGGGGGGAGGAGGGGGGGAGGGGCTTCACTCCGCACTGGGCAACAAACGCGTTTTCAAATTTGATGTAAAGATTTTATGAAGCCAGCAGAAGCAGCAGTGCTGATACGACCTGGAACAGAGTTCATGAGCTACGGCGCAGAGCGTCCTGTAACCTCCGGGTGTGGACGGCGCTTTATAAATGTAAATTACTATTTTCGTTATTTATTATTTTTAAGCCTCTGTCCCCACTCTGATTTTCAGACTTCCTAGCAGCCACCGAAATAGTTCAGCGTTCACTAAAATTTCAAGGAGCGACTGAGGACGGACGAGGCATCAATTGTTCGTGTGAATATGAAGGCCCAAGACCATGAAGGGCCCTTTAAAGTCCTGTCATGAGCAGCGTTTTCTCAATCGATGCTGAATTAAACAGGAGGCCGGGGCTGTGCTTTGAGATTCGGAGTGATGTTGTTATGTGAGTGCGCGTGTGTGCAGTTAGGCTGCTGCTGCTGCTGTTGCTGCAGGAGCTACAGCAGCATCAGCAGCTGCACTGGAAACCTGTCGGAGCACGACGCTGATTTAATGTCACAAGAAGAACTCCGCCAATAAGGCACCGCAGCAATCTCGCCGAGGAATAACGAAAGCGCGAGGCCACATTTCGGCATCTTTATCAGACGGAATGGATCTCAGCTTGGCAATGATCCTCATATGATACAATGAGGCATTTATATCAGAGCACACACTTCTCGGACTGTGCCTTCGTACGTGTGTGGCTGTGTGTGTGGCCACTCATCTCAGTCAACCCGTGGCACCTGGGTCTGACCCGTGACCTCCTGCCGGCGGGCGTTCGACACTTCACGTGGCCTCAAGGTGCACCTAGCCTGGAACAAGCGTCGTGGTGACGTCACCGTCACTCAGTGGCGAATAGCGGTTGTTATTGTGGCTGTGTGTGGCTGTATGTGTGGCTGTACAGGTGGTATAATCTGCCAGTCTTCTCGGTTAGTCAACCCCGTGACCTCCTGGTAGCAGCACATTAGCGGTGATATTGCCTCAAAGAGCACCTAGCCTGGAGCGAGCGCCGTGGCAACGTCACCGCAGTGTAGTGGCGCCTACCGTTGTTGTTGTTGTTGTAGTGCCTCGATTGTGAGTGTGTGTTCGTGAGAGATGACGGGGAGGTGTGGAGCATCTCGTGGAGTAGCAGGGAAGGAGCTGCCTTGGATTCCCGGCGAGTCCACTAAGAGCATAATGGGGACAAAGCTCGAGTCGAGTTGTTGTCCCAAGGGGTGAGAACTCAAGAGACCAGGACAGCTTCACTGTCGAGGGAGCCCTGAGTGAGCACGTTGGTGAGTTCCAGCTGAATTGTTTAACCAGGCAAGAACTCAAGGGGACCGGAGAGTTGACCGACTTACTGTAGGTCAGAAAAAGAACCAAAAGCAGAACAGAGCAATGAGAGCACAGCAAAGAAAGTAAACAGAAACCACAAAAAAAACCCAAATCGCGTCACGTGATCGAGACGCTGACCGTGTCCACTCCGACCCGTCCGGGCCGCGGCATCCACAGCCCAAGGGCGTCGGGGCAGCTCGGACCGCGCTGGGGAGTGTGGCACTGGAGGGCTCAGGGAGAGCGCGCGGCGTCCGGCCTGGGATGTCAACTGGGCGAGCGACTTCTCAGAGCCGCCGGCTCCCGGTGAAATGCGCGGTCCGACGTTCACACAACCGCCTCGTGCGGGCTGCCGCTCGGATTCTGGATGCACGCCCCGCCCGCCCGCCCGCCCGCTCGCTCGCTCGGGGTCACGGCGACGCGCGGCGTCGCGTCCGCCCGGATTCTCTCCCGATGAAACCGTTTTCATCGCTTCGGACAACTTGAATGTAGAGATTGCGATTGACCACTGCAATCCGCCTCACCCCGGTCTTTCGTAATTCACAGGCCCGTGTCAATCAATCGCCAGGACGAAGCCTTGCCCCGCCGCCACCCCTCCCCTTCTCCCCTCCGTGCCACGTCTGTAATGGGCTGGAGGGGCGAGTTGCCGGGAAGTCGCTCGCCGCCGAGGGTGAGAACCGCGGCCGACCTAAAGCCGTCGGCTTCATCCGCCTGCGCTCGTTACTTTGTTGTTCCCTCCATGATTCGCTCCGCTAATATTGTATCTGATATCTCTCGTGAATTGTGGGTTCATTTAAGTCTCTCGCCACCTTCGTAGTTTGTTTGAGCTCGACCTGTTTTGTTCTCATTTGCTTCTCGCACGGCACGAGCCCCGTGGACAAGAGGCATGCAGTCCCAATGGGGCGCTCACCTACTCACGCGTCAATACAACATTAAAATCCCACAACGCAATTTCACATTTGCAGATTCCCGGCGACACGCGTGCGCGCGTGTCTTTGTGTGTTGGACCCAAGTTCAATCCCTGCTCGCGAACAAATAACAGTTGCGAATATTTGAACCGATCCCGAGCATCGCCCTAGGTAGACTCAGCCTTAAATGAGCACCTGTGTAAACATCGGCACCTGACGCGGTGTGTAAACATCGGCACTGGGGGAGACGATGGCGGAGGGGCGCGGTGGCGACCTCTGAAGGCCGCCAGGCGCTGTCGGCCTTCATGGAGGGGGGAGGCGACCAAGAGAAACACTTCTGCCTGTCACTCTGGGGAGGTGAAGGCTCGTCAGAGTGATTACCGCTGCGTGTACACACGTGCGTGCGCATAATGGAATGCACACACACACACGCGCGCGCGTGCGAGCGCATCGTAAATGATCGCACGCACGCGCGTGCGTGCGCGTGCGTGCGTGAGCCGCCTTCTCGGCGAGAGCCACGCTCCCGGAACGAGCGCGCGGCAGAGTGAGGGCTGGGGAAGGCGAATTGATTTGGCCGGGGGGCGGCCTCCAAGGCCGGCATAATTGGGGCGTTTAACGCCCGGCATTAACGCCTCGATCTCAGCGAGGGGAGGGGTGGGGGGGAGGTCGGCCATCGCCCTCGCAAGGCAGCTGCCTCTGTAACGCCGTTCACGGGCGAGTGGCGAACCTTTAGCGGTACCCATTTGTCTACAGGGACAATGCGAGTGGATCGCTTTATAACCCGACTCGCTCCAAATGGGTATCCCATAAATGACCGTCATTGGCCACCTCGTTACGGAACTGGAGGCCCTCTGGGTTATGCCACCTCGGGTGGTCCCGACCCGGCGAGATGTCCGCTGCGGGCTCACCGCGAGTCTGCGCGCATCTTCACCGTGCGGCCAGCTCACCGGAATTCGATTAAAAGAGAAACGGCCTCTAATTACAGCACCCGCGCGGGCAACTGCAGTTAGCTGGCGAGCAGGTAGCATGAGGCCCCGTGTGGGGTGAGTGGGAGCGTGGGTGGTGAGAGGAGGAGGGGGTGAGCGCTCTGTTCCCAAGGGACTCACTGTCGCTTCCAACGCGAACTCGACCCTCACCGTTGACCCGAACCCCAGCCCGTGACTACAGCCTTGACCATAACCCTCATCTCAGCCTTCACCACTCAGCCCTGGCGATCTCTTCGGGCTCGTGCGGGTGGGAGCTGAGCGCCCCCGGGACCCTGCAACAACCGAGATGGACCGATCTCCTGCTGAGAGAGGAATCGTCGACGGGGAGCGCCAGGTCGCTGACCTGGACAGACTCGGTTCACAACCAAACCCTACGCGTGAGGTTCCATCTCCGTCTCTGTGACTCCGTCTCCCCTGATCCTTACACCGGGGCTCTACTAAACACTCACCCAGCTCTCACAGGGTTCTACTAAACACTCACTCAGCTCTCAGAGAGCTACAACTTGTGAACGAGGAATACATCGAACAAGAGGCCGATGTGTGGCTGTGAATCATCCAGCCGGAAGCAGACAACCAACCCCCTTATTTAGCCACTGAGAGAGCCTCCGTCTGCAGGAGTGAACGCCACGCATTGGCATCGACTTCAAAGACGGTGGAAAGTTATCTCGGTAAATCCACGTCGCTCCTCGAAGCTCGGGAGTGGCGCTTGTTCATCCGCCTCCTACGTCACAGCGCCTCCAAGCATCGACGCGTGGGGGACGCCGCCGGCCCCCCGCGACACCGCGGTGCCGACCGAGGGGCCCTGCAGGCAGGGGTAGGTGGCGGCCAGAAGGCACCTGGGTCCGACTCTGTATGTTCCACCCCCTGGCCTGGCCCGTCGCGAGCCACGCGGAGATCACAAAGCGCGCGGCTCGTCACGGAACAAACAACAACAAGAAAGCTCAATCGAACATCCGCGGCTTCAAGCGCGCTCCTTGTTCGGCGGTGACGGCAGCGGCGGCCCCGGGGGACCTCACCCGGGGGTGGCGAGACCCCGAGCGAAGGGGCGGGGTGGGCTCACTGGGCCAGCGTTGGGTGTCGTCGTGAGCGGCGCCGGCGATGTCGTGAGCGCCTACGTGAGCGGGGTGCGAACGCCGACGCAGCCGCGGGCAGGGCGGCTGCGTGCGCTCGATCGCCACGGCGACCGCTCCGCCATTCCCAGCCCCGTGTGGGTGTTGTTGGGGACGTTTCGTGAGCCTCGGAGAGAAGTCGGGGGGGGGGGCGGGGGGATCGCACGCGGCGAGACTCCCGTGGCGAGCCGAGCAGCAGGGGTCGGAGGTCACGGTGGAGGAGTTTGCTTACGAAGCACCCACCTTCCCCTGCACAAAGACACACAAAGATCCCCCGTATAGCCTGCACAGACGGTTGGGGGCAAGTGATGATAGCGAGGGGGGCAAGTGGCTGGCCAACACCACGCCCGGCCGCCTTTGTCTCCCCAGTGGTGATGTTTATACAGCACACCAGCTATTCATTGTAGGCTAAGTCGACCTGGGGGACCGGTTCAGATAATCGTCACTTGGCCGTGAGCGGGAATCGAACTCGGCTCGCCGGGTTCGTAGCGCAGCGCGCTAACGGCTACACTGCCGCTTCCCACAAACTCAGCCACGCGCACACACCAACACACGCATTACTCTCACAGGCACACTTGGACATGTAGTTATACACCCATTATACATTCCCCAGATAGCACACGCATGCATGCACACGCAGAGACGCACACGTCGTCATTCGCACACACGCACATAAACTATAATATAATCCCCAGACACCGAGGCACGCGTGACAAGCACACAGGCTGGCGATTTACACTCCAGCCGAAGCAATATTTCGCTAAACAGAGATAATCTCTTTTTATGGAAGAGACAAGAGAGCCGTCGGTGAATCAGCCAAGTGAGACCACGAACATGGCAACGACAAAGATCCCCCATTTAGCCTCAAACAAGTTTTTGGGGCAAGAGCTGTTAGCGAGCACCTATGAAGGCCGAGATGGCACACATCAGGGGATGGGTGGACAGCACCACGCCCGATCGCCTTTGTCTCCCCAGTGGCGATGTTTACTGCACACCACACCAGGTGCTCATTTGAGGCTGAGCCAGCTTAGGGGAGACCCAGGACCGGTTCAGATAATTGTCACCGGTGTTGACCATGAGCGGGAATCGCACTCGAGATGGTCAGCTTTGTGTCGCAGTGCGCGAACGTCTTTGCAACACACACACAGCACCCAGAAGCAAGGAGCCAGCCTGCATGACCTCCCGTGGAGAGAACTCCCCCCCCACCCCACACTGTGCCCCCGTCCTCCCTCTGCAAGCCGCGCTCCCCCGCACGCGTGCGTTGACGCGCGGGCTAGCACAGGGCGCTTGGCGTTCCACATCGCGCGAGATTTTCACACCCGCCGACGGGGTCCGCCGTTGGTGGCTGCGCGCGATGTCTGACGGTTTCGCCGGCACGCGGTGGCAGCTTCTTCGGGGAAGGCAACGAAAGCGCCACCCAAGCGCGCGTGGGGGAAGGGGGGGGTGGGAGGTGGTGAACCGTCGGACGTCGTGTCGAACGACCCTGCTCGACGCGATCCAGACCCGAGGAGAGAGCCACGTTGGCATGCGAGCGAGGCTGCGTCTGGGAAGCTGCGCGCTGCACGGGCGGCAGGGCTGCATCGACCTCTGCGCGTGCATCCGGATGAAAGTTCAATATTTCAGTGGCTCTCTTGTTTCCCCACCAAGGTCGTTCTAAATTTGATTTCTGCTCCTCATCATTGAGAGGCGGCCGGGTGGCGCAGAGGTCGAATGGAGAAGCGAGAGAGGTTGGCGGGGGGGAAGAGGGACGACTCCGGGAGCGTGTGGCCACGGCCAACTTGGAGGGGACCATCGCCTCCGCGAGACTTTCTAGTCCCCCCCCCTCCTCCCCCCCTCCGCCCCGCCCCCCCCCCACCTCCGCATTCCGACAACAACAGCAGAGCGCTCTCGCACAACGGCGTGTGCGGCACGGGCGCTTAGGGCCTCTGAGGCAGCGCGTGGCCGTGCCGTGACGCGCGACACCTCCTCACCAGGGAGGACGGAGCGATGAGGAGCGACGACCGCTCAGGAAATCCCCTTTCGAGCGACGGGGCTGACGTTATGGGCAGCGCGTGCGCGGGCGACTGAAATCCTTCACAACTTAAATGTAAATTCCCCCGCGTTTCCTTTTCTCCCAGCACCAGCACCACCATTCACGTGTCCTCTCTGCGCGATTTCCATGTGGACACGCGCGAACACGTCCCCGTGATGAACCATCGCGACGTCACGGAGCACCCAGGGCCCGGTCCCTCGCCGGCCGTGCGAGATGCGCGGCCGATTCTTCATGAACCTCGTTGCCAAGGCGACGTCAAAATGCATCATAGTTATGGGGCCCGCATTTCAGGATCGCGCGGTCCATTACCCAAAATAAATAGGGCTCTTTCACTTTTTTTTCCACCACCACGCCGGCGTCTTGGAGGAGGGCGTCAGAGCCCTCGACGAACCGGGTAGGGGCGGTGCGGCCGGGGCATTCTCCATGACCGGTCACTCGCTCGCTCCGCTCAACTCCGCTCGCCACCCAATTCGATTTGCCGTTCAGGAGAGATTTGCGCAGGACGTCGCGACGCGGGGGCCATCTCTCTGCGCCAGCCCCAGGGGGCTTTGTCGGCACGGTGACCGCTTGGCACGAGCGACTGGCCCGTTTCTCTGCGAACGCGCCGGAGGCTGCTTAACGTGAGAATTGTGTTCGACACGCACCCCTTGCCTCTGCAGCTTTGTCACAGGACACGACTAAGAAAGGGGGGGGAGAGGGGGTGCGCCTCGCCTTGGTGAGAGAAGGGGGTCATTACAATCCACACAAAGCCCACTACAATCCACACAAACCCATTACAACCCACACAAACCCATTATAATCCATACGAACTATTTATAATCCACACAAGCCCATTACAATCCACTCAAACGCATTACATTCCTTATGAACTACAGAAGCCCATTACAATCTATACAAACCCATTACAATCCATGCAAACATATTGCAATCCACAAAAAAAACATTATAATCCATGCAAACCTATTACAATCCACAAAAACCATTACAATCCATGAAAAACCCATTACAATCCACACAAAGCCATAAAAATGCACAAAAACCCATTACAATCCACACAAACCCATTACAATCCATGCAAACCCATTACAATCCACACAAACCCATTACAATCCACACAAACCCATTACATTCCTTATGAACTAATTATAATTCGCAAAAGGCCATTACAATTTACACAAACACATTACAATCCATGCAAACCCGCTACAATCCACAAAAACCATAACAATCCACACAAACCCATTACAATCCACGAAAACCGACCACAATCCACACAAGCCCATTACATTCCACGTAAACCCATAACAATCCACTCAAACCCATTACAATCCACGCAAACCCATTACAATCCACACAACCCCATTACAATCCACGCAAACCCATTACAATCCACACACACCCACCACAATCTACACAAACCCATTATAATCCACACAACCCCATTACAATCCAGCCTACCGGACATATGTGAAGAGCTCCATAGCTCATCGGATTCCTCCAGTCTAAATAAAGATTCGGATTCACGAGTGCTACTCGTCAACAGAACTTTCCCCAACAGTCTGCTAAAGGCTACACGGGGGATCTTTGTCTTTGTTTGTGTACACAAGTGTGGGGGCTGGGGGTCATAGTTTTGCCAGCACGCGCGCGCCACTCCCGCCCCGGGCAATCAGAGCCGCATCCATCACGTGCATTACTCCGGCGTAATCAGCTCCAAATAATTCTTAAACAAAAGGTCGCCCCGTTTGTTTAACCCTCTGCCTCGCCCGCTCCGCCTGCTGCGCCTCCCTCGCCCGGCGTCCGGCAAAACGCCCGCGGCCCTTGCCTCGCCTGGTATACAGGAGGTCGTGGGTTCGTGAGTTCGATCCCGACCCTGATGCCTGTAAATTTGGAGTTTGCGTGTTTTCTCTCCCCATGGTCGCGTGGATTTTTCTCCGGGTCTCTCCGTTTTTTCCCCTCCATATTGAGCATCATGATCACGCGTTCAGTGTATTCGGCTGTTATACATTTGCACGTGATAAGCCACTTTTTAGAGCTATCATGTGTGGCCAGGTCAATTCTGAAAAAGAACTATATATATATCCGTGGGCCCGAGCTGCTAAAATTGTTGTTTTATAGTTTAGAACACGACACGCTCCCAACCGGCGGTGGGAGCGGCAGCAGCACCACCACTCACCGCTAGCAGCAGCATCAGCAGGGACAGTCCCAACCGGGGCCACCTCGACCCCACCACACACCCACCCTCCCCCGGCCAGCCCACACTCGCCGTGGACACGGCCACACGGCGCTAGGGCGACCGCCAAGTCGCCCTCGTGCGTAACCGCCGGTCGAGTCACGACGCCACCGATGGCAAACGAGGGCGCTGGGAGCACATCGAGAGACTGAGAAACAACAGAGGCTGCTCGTTCCAGACAACGCATTTACATGAAGGTGTCCTCTCGTCCGGTATTATGAGACATTCTCCACACCCTGACACGCCCCGGTTTTCAACAACAGCGTCAACTTGTAACGCGCCGCCTTCGCCACAGAGGGAGGAGGAACCACTGACGAAGAGTGGGAAGGCAGCAGCAGCAGCAGCCAAGCAATGAGTCTGCGCCAAATTCCCCCCGAGCTCTGCAGTCCTATATATATCTTTAGCTGTTATCGGATAATTAATGAGTGTTTACGCGGGAGGACACTGTATCACTAGGAGAGAACCCGAGGGGGGGGGGGCACAGATGGAACAAATGGAGTCCACGATTGTCCTGTGCCACCTGCTCCTGGCGAGCCAGGGCATGGAAACCTCCTCGTCGGTCACGGGAAGGGAGTTTCACAATCCCATCTGTGTGGCGATCCTCGAACCTTCGCTACTGCTGCTGCTGCATCCACAACAGCGCGGGATTTCAGGCAGCAGCCACGCGCAGTGTAGCGACGACCACCACCACCACCACCGGAACCGCGATGCAAGTTCAACGCTGCGAGTTCAACCCCAATGAAGCTTTGACAGATAAATGGAGGTAAAAATAACCCACAAACACCGCCTTGTTGTGAATGACTCAACGCAGAAGATCCCCTGGGGTGAGATCTTCGAGGAAGCTGTTCATGGGCCACCCTAAACCGCATCCACTGCACAAACCATGGCAGCAGATGCCTATACCTGATGCACAAAGGGGAAATTAAAAACTCTCCAGGAGTAGTGCGCGGCTATCGTCACCCAGAACAGACCGTAGAACGTGTAACGAAGCAATGCCCCAATCCACAAATACGAAGGAGACATCATCACGGCGATCCACTCCGCTGCGACTGACGCGGTTGTCTGCTGGCTTGACCACCTGGATGTGAAATTGTAGTTGCTCTCCACCCGCATCAGCAGCCACACGAGATGAGAAGAAAGAAGAAGACCACCACCCCCACCACCACTGGCCGTGTTCGTGGCTGCGAGGGCGCGCTCCGGGTGGCCGGCCACAGCAGCCGACGGGGAGCGCTTCGGAGGAGGCCGGGCGCGATGGAGTTAAGGAGTGCGTGAACCATTAAATTAAGTAATGGCACGGTGACATTAGCCTGATGAAGCACACACCGCCGGGCTCTTAGAGACAATCAGCGTGTGTGGCGAGCAAACAGCGCCCGCTAAGTGTTCGCAATTCATCCTGA